>NC_087494.1:4821913-5139413 GCF_036417665.1 Passer domesticus
GCGCCTGTCCCTGTCCTGTCCGTCTCTGTCCTTGTGTCTTGTCCGTGTCTATCCCTGTGTCTGTCCCTGTTCTGTCCCTGTATTTCGGTTCATGTGTCTGTCTCTGTCCCTGTGCCTGTGCCTGTCCTGTCCGTGTATCTGTCCCTGTGCCCTGTCCCCGTCTCCGTTCTGTAACTGTCCCTGTCACTGTCACCAGCCCTGCTCTGTCTCCAGCCCTGCCCTTGTCCCCGTGCCCAGCCCTGTCCCTGTCTCCGTCCCCAGACCCGATTCTATCCTGTCCCTGTTCCCAGCCCTGTCCCCGACTTCGTGTCTGTCCCTGCGCCCTGTCTTGTCCCCGTCCCTGTCTTCAGCCCCGACTCGATCCCTGTTCGGGTCCCCAGCCCTGTCCCCGTCCCCAGCCCCTTCCCCAACCCCGTCCCCGGCCCCATACCCAGCCCTGTCTCTGTCCCCAGCCCTTGTCCCCAGCCCTTGTTCCCAGCCCCGTCCCTGTCCTGTCCCCGTCCCTGAGCCCAGCTCCGTCCCTTCCCCTGTGTCCAGTCCCGTCTCCAGCCCTGTCCCTGTCCCCAGCCCTGGCCCTGTCCCTGTCTCCAGCCCTGTCCCTGTGTCCAGCCCCTGCCCTGGCTTTGTCCCCACGCCCGGCCCCATCCCCTGTCCCTGTCCCCAGCCCTGTCCCTGCTCACCCCACTCCTGACTCTGGGCTGTGCTCAGGGGGGGTCACACCCACACCCGCCCTTGGTGGCACCGGCCAGGCTGAGTCACGCGGGGCAGCCCCGGTTTGGTGACACCCGGGTCACCCGCGCTCGGGACACGCGGCCGCACCGCGGGCCGGGGACGGGAAACTCTCGGTTCTGCTTCGGCCCCTCTGGCCGGGTGGGACACGGGAAGGGACCGAGACCCCCGCCAGGGGCTGGGGTGGGGGCACACCCGGGCACCTGCGGGGTTCAGCCGGAGCCCGGCAGCGGGACGGGCCCCAAACACCCCCGGGACAGCGACAGAGGGGCCAGAGGGGACAGAAGGGACAGAGGGGAGGGTGGAGCGGGGCACAGCGCCCCAGGGAGAGGCAGGGGAGCGCTCGGCATCCCCCAGCCCCCGGAGCCTTCCTGCTCCCGCCGCGATGCCGGGAGTGACCTCTGCACGTCCCGCGGGGGCCAGCGGGAGGCAGCGAGGCGAAGCCCCCCGCCCTCCCCGAGCTGCGGTTGGAGCCACGGACTGGAAGTAACAGGCGGTGACACCGCTGCCCAAAAACCGCCGCCAGAACAATGGGCGGGAGCGCGGAGGACGCAGGCGGCCACGCCGCCCCCAACGCTCGCCAAGGGCCGGGGACATCCTGGGGACACTGCACGGGCACCTGGCCTGGGCATCCCGGCGAGGGACACCCCACCCACCGGGCTGGGTGGCCCAAAGGGGTGACGGGGGCGCAGCGAGGAAGGGCTGGAATTCCCGAGGGTGGCACTGGGACAGAGCGGGGACACCGCACCGGGCACCCGGCCGGCCCCGGGCTGAGCCGCCTCGGCCCTAGCGGGGACAAAGTGAGGGAACAGAAAATGGCAGGAGAGACAACGGAGGAGCGGGGCTGCTTTGCCTTTAAAATAATGCAGCAAAATTAGCAGCTCTGCAGTCATTAATATGCAAAAATGCAAATGAGGAGGTAATTAAGCTGCAGTCCTCCGGAGGATATTTCCATCATAATGAATTCTATTGTCAGAGAAAGAGCAGCCAGGCAGATTTATGGTGCTTACATGAATAAAAAATATGAGTATCCAAGTGGTGTCCTTGCTGCCGGCTGCTGTCCCCTGCCCCATCCGAGGAGGGCACGGGGCACAATTCCGGATCCCCATGCGAGGGGGGCATGGGGCACTGAGGAAGTCCCCATCCCTTGTGCCATCCCGACTGGCACTGCCTGTCACCGAGGCACAGCAGCAGCGGGGGACATGGGTACCTGCAACAGGGCCGGGGAAAAACAACTCCTTCCTTCCCTTCCCTCCGTGCCACAGCCCCCGGCACAGCCCCAGTGCCAGGGCCATGCCGGTGCCCCGGGGCCCACGGAGGGACTGGGGACACCCAAGCCGGGAGGTAACTCTTCCCTGCGGGGTCCCAGTGCGGTGGGGCTCTCCCAGTGACACCCTGGGCTGGCTGGTGACACGGCAAGGACATCGGGATCCCGCTCTGGACACATCGGGACCCTCTCGTGCTGCTCCCCTGAGCGCTGCATCATCACCTGCTTCATCCCTCTCTCCCACCCCACCAGTGCGTTGGGGGCCAGGGTCCAGCCAAGGCTGGCACAGGGACACCGGGACACCGGGAAGGTGGGGGGCGAGCCACGGGTACCCCCAGGATTTGGGGAGCTGTCAGCCAGACCTCCGAGCCACGCAGGTGATGCCCCAGCCCCAGAGCCGCCGCTCCTTGCCCGTGGGGTCGTGCTCCCCCCGAGCCACCCCGGGCAGCCCCCAAACCTGGCGGGCGAGCGCTGGGGCTCAGCCTTCCCCTTTCATTCCCGCCAGCGGCGTCCGCCACGGAAAACAAACCGAAACCCACCCAAAACGAAATAGTTGGCAGCGTGCCACCCTGCAGCTGCCGGCTCCGGCTCAGCCTGGCATTTTTCAAATGTCAAGGCAAAAGGCTGCGGGGCCGCCCGGCTCGGGGGGCTCGGCACCGGCGGGGGGCTGGGGACAGGAGGGGGACGGGAAGGGGTGTGCGAGAGGGGGAAGGGACACCCGCCACCCTCGCAGCTGTCGTTGTCACCCCCGAGGTGCGGAGCGGGCTGGGGGAGGCGCGGGGAGCCGGGCTGGATGGGAGGGAAGCGGCTCCATCTTAGCGTCGGTGCGGTCGAGGCGAGAGAGGATGATTAAAGAAAAAAGGGAATAAAAGCGGGAAAGGAGACAGGGAAACAGGAACAGCTGCTCCTGGGGATGCAGGGCTCTTTTTTTTGCTTTCAAAGCCGCAGAAGTTGTTGCTCGCAGGCTCGGGACCCCCTCCCGTGGTCCCCCTGCCCCATGCTGCGGTGGCGAGGGTGGCCGGGGGCTGGAGCCTCGCTGGCTCCCTGAGGATCCGGGGAGCGGAGCTGAGCTCATCCCCACCCCGGGCATCCCTCTGGCTCACTCACAGCGATCGGTCCTCCCTGCCCTGCACAGCGCTCGGGGCTGGCAGGGGACACGGGCGGGTGGAGCTGTCCCCGGCAGGACAAGCCTGGCACAGCCGGGTGCCCTGCCCAGGGTGGCAGACACAGCCCCTGGTCCCCGTGCCCCCCGGCCGGGTTCCCCCTCTCCCCCCGCCGGCCCCACCGCGCACCTGCGGAGCCGCAAACCCGCCGGAGCCGGGCAGGGGGCGGGCAGGGGGGGCAGCCCGGCCGTGCTCGGCTCCTCCGGCCCTGCTCTCCCTCCGGATGGCGAGCAGCGGCAGATCGCCGCCTTTTCCCGAGGGAAGCCCACAGCCAGGCTGCTCCGTCCCTGCGCGGGGGGTGCTGCGGCTGCACAGGTGGGTGACAGCTCCACCGGGCACCATCGGAGCTGTGGGACCGCGGTGGGCACTGCCACCCCCGGTGTGCCCTCCCCAGCACCCCCCTGAGCCCCGCTAGGGTCAGCGGGTGCCAGCAGGGCTCTGGGGGTGTTTCAGGAATTTAGGGATGACTCGTGGCCCCCTCCCTGCTGTGTCCCAGCCCCACATCCGGGGGGTCGCAGGCCGTGATGGGCTCGAGGGTCCCGGGTCCGGCTCTCAGGGCTCCCGTGCCCCAGGTGGGCTGGGGAGGGATTCCTGGGTTACGGATGAAAGAAGGGATTTGTGATGGTGATAAACGGATATCAAAGCAGCTCTCGAGGAGCCCAGAGAGGGCTGAGGGCAGAGCTGCCCCATTTATGTCCCCCTCCCCCAGGAGCTTCGGGGGTTGCAGGGTCCCCACCCCTGGTCCCAAAGCTGCCGAATCATCTCCCGGTGGATTCGAGGGGCCGGGGCGCTGTGCGGACCCGAGAGGGGGGACACCCTCGTGCCAGCACCCCAGAAGGAGCCCTGAGGGCATCAGAGCATTCCTGCAGTCACGGAGCGCACCCGGCCCTGCCCAGGGAGTGTCCCCACCCCGCTGGCCATGCCTGTCCCCCGGGACACCGCGGGGGCTGCGGGAGGAGCCGGCTCGGAGAGGAGCCCCCGTGTTTACATGGGGTGCCTCGAAACCCCCTGCCGCATCCCGGCCGCCCTCCCCCTCGGCAGCAGCTCCTCTTGAGGTTTGAGGTGACATCCTGCCTTCTGCGTGTCGCTGTCACCGTGCCCGGGGGGCCCAGGAACCGCAGCGGCAGCGGAGGCAGCGCGGGGGGCGCGGGTCCCCCTGCCCAGCCCCGGCTGCCGCCGGGAGAATGGAAATTGTTCACTGCAGTGCCCCGCTGGAAGCCTGGCTGCTGGGAATTCCACATTTCTGTGCTGCCAGGCACTGACAGCCAGGGAACACTGCACGGACCTGAGGCCGTGGAGAAAGCTTCCAAAATGGAATAATAAAACTGAGATTGTGGGTGTGGAGTTTGAATGGAAGTGTGTGATATCACATAGTAGAAAAATTAAAGTTTTAGAATACAGTAATATATATAAAGCAAAATAGACGTTTTAAGGCAGAAGCGAATCCTTTCTCTTCACCTTCTTCTTAAGGGGTTTAAGTGATATTATATAATAGATAAAAAGTCCACATTACAAGCCACAGGTAGTTAGTTATTAGGTTAAAAATTTTAAAAATTCAGTGTTTTTTTTCTTAATTAGACAATTTATCCTTAAAAACCCTTCTAAAGAAAAAGATAGAACTCTTTTTTTTTAGTTTATTTGAGTAAAGTACTGTAAAACTCACAGTTTATGAGACTGTAATATAAATAAAAACTAACAAACATCTAAGTCTGAGCAAGAAATACCATCTCACACATTGAATCCCAACCCTAACAAAAAAAAAAAAAAAACCCAAAAAAAAAAAACCCACCAAAAAAAACAAACAAAAAAACCCAAAAAAACCCACCACTAACAAAAAACTAAACTCAACATCTCAACATCCACCCTCCTTGCACGTCTTGGGGGGTGAAGGGCTCTCAGATTCCTTTCCTGAGCACCCCATTCCTGTCTCCTGCCATTGCTCTGGGAAAACCACGCCAACATTTGGGTTTACAAAGGACCAGGCAAGGACAAGAGCAAGGTCTGAGTCGCAGAGAGGTCCTGCAGAGCTGCAGCAGCTGCAGCTTTTTGCACCGGGGCTTTGTTCTGACGGGGGCAGATCAGGGGTACAGCCCCGGCTCTGCCCCCCAGCTCAGCACCCAGAGGGTTTGGGCACCTGAGAGCTGCAGCAGCCAAACCCAGAGCGAGCAGAGCAGGGACAAGGCTGGTGCCAGCAGCTCCTCCTCTGCTCCCCGGGGCGCTGGAGGAGGAATTTGAGTCCTGGGAACATCCCTGCTGCCCTGGATGGAGCAGGTGCTCCCCCCACGCGTCTCCTGTCCCTCTGTCCCTGTGATGAGCTCGGGGAGCTGTGCCCCGTGGGGTGGGTGGCCCTCGGGTGCTGGGGGGTCCCATGGCTGCTGGGGGTGCCCCTCGGGTGCTGGGGGTGTCATCCAAAGGTGATTTGGGTGTCCCAGGGGTGCTGGGGGTGTCCCCCAGGGATGATTTGGGTGTCCCACGGGTGGTGGGGGTGCCCTGGCAGAGGTGCTGTGGGTGTCCCAGGGGTGCTGGGGGTATCCCAGAGATGCTGTGTGTGTCCCACCGGTGCTGTGGGTGTCCCCCAGGGTGCTGTGGGTGTCCCTCGGTGCCGGGGGTGCCCTGGCAGGCAGGAGCAGGGGAAGCCCAGGCCCTCGGCAGTGTCACTGCAGCCCAGCTCGGTGCAGAGGTGAGATGAGATAAGATAAAGAGTCTGAGGCTGCCGAGGTGAGCTGAGGTCGGGTCCCCACAGCCCCAGGTAACGCACACAGAGCCCCAGACTGCTTTGGGGGGAAGGGACCCTACAGCCCCCCCTGTGCCACCCCTGCCACGGGCAGGGACACCTGCCAGACCCCCAAAGGATCCAAGCCCTGCCCAGCCTCTCCGGTGCTTCCAGGGATGGGCAGCCCCAGCACGGCTGAGCACCCTGGGCATCTCTGGGCAATGTCCCGGTGTCCGTTTCCATTTTAGGCAGGTTTTTGTCCCTTCACTCATCCCCTGGCACCTTCTCCTGCAGTGCCAAACACTGAGCAGAGCTGATGGCACGGCCAGGGGGTTCCAAGCTGCTTTTTGCCTGATTTTGCTCCAAATCTGAGCGAGATGCTCTGTGGGAGAGGGGAGCTTCTGGGGCAGGCAGGAGTTTTGTATTTGAGGGTTTCAGCGAGGGGCTGGGGGCTGGCAGGGCACTGGCTCCCCCGTGCTGCAGCCATGGCACCCCTGGCACCTCCGGGGCTGGCAGGGCTGGCAGCTCTGTCCCCAGCAGCTGCTGGGGGTTCTCCAGTGCTGCCAGCCGTGAGAAGCAGCTCCAGGGGCAGCCCAGGACTGCCAGGGCTGGGTCTCACAGGCGGGACAGCCAAAATCTCCTTTCTGCCCCCACCCTCCCACCTCCAAATGCACTTTTTTCTTCCTTGAACTCCCAATTTCAAATAAAACTGTAGTGAAACCCCCTGACTGCTTGAGCTGCAGCTTTTGGGAGACCTCAAAACATTTTTTTTGCTACAAAGTATTTTAAAAACTTTTTAGCTAATAGTATGTTGTTAAAGTTTACCGATAATTTGTTTAGCCAATTATTACAAGTACATGCATATTTGTTTTATATAATGTTTGGGGGTTTATTAATAATACATAATAAATTATGTATAAGAGGAGGATATAAAATTCTATATAAATAAATATACATATTTTGAATATATAATAATTATAATAAATATTTGTCTATATAAATTATATAAATATAATATATAAATAAAAATATATAAATATATTAAAAATATAAATATAAATATAAATATAAATATAAATATAAATATACATATACATACACATATACATATACATATAAATATAAATATACATAAATATAAATATAAATATAAATATAAATATAAATATAAATATAAATATAAATATAAATATAAATATAAATATAAATATAAATATAAATATAAATATAAATATAAATATAAATATAAATATAAATATATCACCAAATAAATAAATAAATAAATAAATAAATAAATATATATGTATGTATATATATATATATATATAAAAAGAGGAGGGAACTCTTGGGTGCCGCAGCTCTGGGCCGGAGGTGAGCAGGGTGCCCAGGCCGGCTGGCAACGAGGGCACAGCCAGGGTTAAAGCCCTCGGGCAGCCCGCGGTGCCCCGGAGGAGGCTCCCGCAGCCCCCCCGGATGTGGGTTCGGCTCGCAGGGTGGGGAGGGGCTGCAGGGGGGGGGAGGCCCCGCGGGCGGGGGCTGCCAGCCGGGGCTGCCCTACATTTCACATTTCACATTATTTCACATTTCACGTCTCGTTGTTGTGCTCCCTGCGCCTCCCCCCGCCCAGCCGGCACCCCGGGCCCCCCTGTGCCAGGCGGTGCCAGGGCCCGCAGGCACTGCACCCTCCGAAACCCTAAACACCCTCGGCACAGCCCCACGCCAGCCCCGGGAGCTCCTGGGTTTGGAGAAAATGTTTAAAATTTAATAGAACTGTTAAATCCTTAATTATTAAATTATTACACTTAACAGAACTATTAAATGTTTAACATTTAATAGAATTATTTTTATATATATTATATAAAATATATTATATATAATATGTTTCAAATTATAATCATTATTTACATAATATACATAATAAATAATATATATTATTAATATACCATATATTTATTAATAATATATAAAAATATATTATATATTAATATAATATAGATAATAATATATAATATATCATAATATATTATATATTATATATATAATAATATAGAATAATATATTAATATAATATATATTGATATAATATATTAATATAATATATATTAATATAATATAGATAATAATATATAATATATTATAATATATTATATATTCTATATATTTTTATATATATAATCATATAGAATAATATATAATTATATAGAATAACATATATAACACATATAATATTAATGTATAATATATATAATGATAGATAATGTATATATTATAATGCATTATAAATAATAAATATTATAGATAATATATATTTATATATTATAAATTATATATATTATTTATATGTCAATTTTAAGATAAGGAATGTTGGTTTAGAAATATTATGGAATAAGATAGATATTGTCAAGAGAAAAATAGAAATAAGATTTAAAATATGGTTTTATAACAAAGATTAGATATTTTAGAAAAAATAGAATTCTGAAGGATACATTGTAGAAAGATTTAGAAAAAACTGAATCCAACACCTGCTGGACCCCAGTGACGAACTCCTGGGCTGTGCTGCGTGCCCAGGGCTGAGCCTCTCTTCAGCCTCCTCCTCTTCCTCCTGCAGCGTCCCTGAGCCCACCCAGGGCCCCGTGCCCCCTGTCCCACAAAGCCAGGGCAGCGGAGGGGCAGCGCCCCGGGCAACGCCAGGGAGGGACCCCGGGCTGCTGGGGTTGTTTCATTTCCATGGGATGGGATTGTTGGGCTGGGCTTTTTGAGTTTTATTTGTGGTTAAGAGAGTAGGGAGATGGTAAAGTTTGTGTATAGTTAGTGGTAGTTAAAGGGTTTTTTGTTATAGAGTGTTTTAAAAACTTTTAAATGGATTGTTATTATTTACTATTTAGTTAATATGTATTGTTAAATTTTATATATTTTTTCGTTAATTCTTAAGAGTATATGTATATTTATTTTGTATAATGTTTGGGGTTTTAAATTAATAATATATATAATATGTTATTATTTAGTTTAAATAATTTAATTAATTTCTTAAGCATATTTTTATGTCATTTTAAGCTTTATTTCAGTCAATTTTAAAACATATTGTTCAATGTTTTTATTTGTTATATTATTGTATTTTTTTATTTTTAGATTTTGCAGTTGTAGTTAGTTTTTCAGTTCTGTTGTAATTTTTGTTTGTTATATCATTGTAATTTTTTTGTATTTTTAGATTTTGTAGTTGTAGTTAGGGTTTTGGGGTTTTTTGTTTTGGTTTGGTTTTTGTTTTCTTTTGTTTTTGTTTTTGTTTTTAAGGTTTGTTTTTTTCAGCTTTCTAAAAATCTTACCTTTACCAGTTCCCACAGGACTCGACAGGTTCAGCCATGGAGCAGGAGTCCAGGGCCAGGCTGGTGCCCGCAGCCCTGTGCCA
This sequence comes from Passer domesticus, assembly GCF_036417665.1. Classification (NCBI taxonomy): domain Eukaryota; kingdom Metazoa; phylum Chordata; class Aves; order Passeriformes; family Passeridae; genus Passer; species Passer domesticus. The sequence goes on from NC_087494.1 coordinate 4,831,192, forward strand.
CCGTCCTGTGCCATCTCCCTGTGCCACCTCCCTGTGCCACCTCCCTGTGCCACTGCCCTGTGCCACAGCCCTGTGCCACCATCTTGTGCCACCTCCCTGTGCCACCGTCCTGTGCCACTGCCCAGTGCCATCTCCCTGTGCCACCATCCTGTGCCACCATCCTGTGCCACCTCCCTGTGCCATCTCCCTGTGCCACTGCCCTGTGCCACTGCTCTGTGCCACCTCCCTGTGCCATCTCCCTGTGCCATCTCCCTGTGCCACCATCCTGTGCCACCTCCCTGTGCCACTGCCCTGTGCCATCTCCCTGTGCCACTGCCCTGTGTCACATCCCTGTGCCACCGCCCTGTGCCACCATCCTGTGCCACCTCCCTGTGCCACTGCCCTGTGTCACCTCCCTGTGCCACCATCTTGTGCCACCTCCCTGTGCCACCTCCCTGTGTCACATCCCTGTGCCATCTCCCTGTGCCACTGCCCTGTGCCACCATCTTGTGCCACTGCCCTGTGCCACCTCCCTGTGCCACTGCCCTGTGCCACTGCCCTGTGCCACAGCTCTGTGCCACCTCCCTGTGCCACTGCCCTGTGCCACTGCCCTGTGCCACTTTACAAATCAAGAACTGGTGTTTTGCTGAGGACAAACAAACCTGCACGAGCCTGGCACGCACCCCGAAGCAGACGGGAGGGTCTGCAGGGCTTGTCCTGCCACTTTGTCCCATTTCCTCCCACTCCTCCCCACCAGTTTCGCTCTGCCCTGGGACCTCTCCACAATGGCCAGGGCAGCCAAAAGCTGCTGGTGCCCTCAGTGCCACCCCGTGCCCCCCCACCGCTGCTGGAGGGATGTGGGGGCTCCTGGCTCAGCCCCCTCCACCTGGCAGGGTTTAACTCTGCCTTGGCTTCCCAGTCGTGCCGGGCTTGGCTCCCCCACGCAGCACCTCAGCCTGGGGAAGTGAGAGGCCAGCCCCGGCCACGGCACAGCCACAGCTGCAGCTGGGCTGAGCAGGGGCTGCGACACCACAGCACCCTGTGCCCACCCTGCCCGGGCAGGGGCTGCTTTGGGGCTGTCCTAAGGGGGGACGTGGGGTTGTGTCCCCAGAGAAGCCCTGAGCCCCTCACTGGGGAGATGAGCCTTGAATTTAGGTCACTCAGGGCTCACACACGGGGAGTTTTCAGCACTGAAGGTTCCTGCCCCCGAGGGTGCTGGCACTGCCCAGGCTGCCCAGGGAATGGTCCCGGCCCCAAGGCTGCCAGAGCTCCAGGAGCGTTTGGGCAGCGCTGCCAGGGCTGCTCAGGGTGGGGCTGTTGGGGTGGCTGTGCACGATCCCTGTGGGTTCCTTCTAGCCCAGGATATTCCAGGATTCCACCCATGCCAGAGTCACACGCAGTGGGACAAGGACTTGGTGCAGTGTGGAACAGGACAGAGCCAGGGGATGTTCCCAAAGCCAGCAGGGCTGGACCCAGCAGTAGGAAGATTCAGCAGAAAGGGCAGGCACTGCCCACACACCCCTGGGCTGAGACCACGAGAAAGGAGGATGGGAAATGGGGCTGAGATGGGACATGGGGTGAGATGGGAAATGGGGCTGAGATGGGACATGGGGTGAGATGGAACATGGGGCTGAGATGGGAAATAGGGTGAGATGGAACATGGGGCTGAGATGGGACATAGGGTGAGATGGAACATGGGGCTGAGATGGGAAATAGGGTGAGATGGAACATGGGGCTGAGATGGGACATAGGGTGAGATGGAACATGGGGCTGAGATGGGACATAGGGTGAGATGGAACATGGGGCTGAGATGGGACATAGGGTGAGATGGAACATGGGGCTGAGATGGGAAATAGGGTGAGATGGAACATGGGGCTGAGATGGGACATAGGGTGAGATGGAACATGGGGCTGAGATGGGACATAGGGTGAGATGGAACATGGGGCTGAGATGGGACATAGGGTGAGATGGAACATGGGGCTGAGATGGGACATAGGGTGAGATGGAACATGGGGCTGAGATGGGACATGGGGTGAGATGGAACATGGGGCTGAGATGGAACATGGGGCTGAGATGGGAAATAGGGTGAGATGGGAAATGGGGCTGAGATGGGAAATGGGGCTGAGATGGAATATGGGGCTGAAATGGGAAATGGGGTGAGATAGGAAATGGGGCTGAGATGGGAAATGGGGAACACGGGGCTGAGATGGGAAATGGGGCTGAGATGGGAAATGGGGTGAGATGGGACATGGGGCTGAGATGGGAAATGGGGCTGAGATGGAACATGGGGTGAGATGGAACATGGGGCTCCCCTGTCCTGGCTGAGCCTCTCCTGCTGCAGCAGAGCTGTCCCTGGGGTCTGGTGAGCCTCTCCCACGGATTGGGAACAGAGCCTGGAGCAGGGACCCACCTCATGGTGTGGTTTCTATTACTCCTCACATGAAGCTGAAACCTGACATCAGATCACAAAACCCACTGAGTGAAGAAATCTGGGGAGGGAGGGGGAATCCCCCGTTGGGTCCCAGAGGCACCACGGTGTCCTCTCCTTCCCCCTGCAGCAAAGGCACAAAGGCCACCGTGGTCCCGGTGTCCCAGGGCTTGGATCAGCTCCACTTCAGGGCACCTTTGCAGGGTGAAACTTCCTGATCCTCTCCCACGGGAATGATGGATTCACTGAGCTGTTTTAGCTTGAAAAACCAGGAAAAGTACCCCAAGAACAGCACGTTCACATCCCAGTGACATCCAAAACTCTAACTCAGCCAGGCAAAAACTCTCCTGTGGGGCACCCATCCCTGCTTTGGGACCTGTCCAGCTGGCAGGGAATATGTGGGCAGGCCTGGGTGCTGTCCCCTTCCTGTCCATGGGCAAAATTTACCCTCAGGTTTGACAGCTGCCCCAGTCCCTGCTGGATGCCCCATTTGGCATCTTGGACAGCCCCTGTGGGCAAGGCTCCGGTCCCTGTGCCCTGCTCCATGTCTAACTCCTTTGACAGCCATCTCCTTTGCTCCACCTCTCACTTTCCTTCTCCCTCCCCCCTCCTCTCCTTCCCCCTGTCCCCATCCCTTTTTCCAGGGCCTGTGTGCGGACCAGGCTCCCCCAGCAGGTTCTCCCAACCCTATTTTGGTTTCTCCCACCACACTCTGCCTCAGGCAGCCTTCGCCCCACGCCCTGCTGGGGCAGCACGGTCCCAGCGGGGCAACCCTGGAGATCCCCCGGCCTCGGGGGTGGCGCTGAGATGGTTTCTGGGGGCGAGGGCGCCTTTCCTTTCCATTCAGAGGAGATTTCCCCGCCCGTGAACAGCCCTGAGGGTTTCCTGCCCGTGGGCGGATTCTATCTTGGGCTGCAGCGGCGCCGGGGGACCCCACCTGGGGCCGGGGATGCCGCGTTTCCTCCTCCTCCTCCTCCTCCTCCACACCATTCCCAGGACGCTCTCATCAGCCCAGCTCGTTTTTTGTCGATTTTAAAGCTGTTTGCCAAGCCCCCCGGGCAGGATCGAGCTCACAAAGCAGGTCCTCAAGGATCCCCAGGCTCTGCTGTGCCTGTGTGGGATGGTATCCCGCAGCTCGTGGAAAATAGAGCAGAGGGACCTGGTCCTCATCTGGGCCACCTGTGGGAGATGGATTGGTAGAGAAATAAAATATTAATTTTTTTTAAAAAAATCAAACTTTTAAAATTCTACGCAAATTTATTTCCCACAGTCACCCAGGGTGGGATTTCTGTACAACCAGAACATCTGAGCATGACAATTTGGGGACCACTTTCCTTGAGTCCTCAGGGCTGGGGTGCGCTCTCCAGCTCTTCATCAGCAGATGAAGGGATGAGGGATGATCGTGGTGGGTATGGGGAGGGTGAGCAGCACCGTGGTGGCCGTGGGAGGTGGCTGCAGGGGTTTTGTCACGGCAGCAGCGTAGCAAAGGAGCACTGCTGCATTTTTAAACACTCCACACTAAACACGGGGCTCGCACTCAGAATTCCCCTGAGAAGTTTCCAACGAGCTGCCCTGAGGCTCTCTACGTGGGATGGAGGAGTTTCCATCCCAGCTCTGCCCGGGCTGGGGCTGGGTTCCTCCTGCAGGTCCCAAGGGAGGGTTCCAGGCCTGTCCCCTCACTGTGTCCCCTCCATCCCCCAGAAGGGGACGTGGCCCTGCCTGGCAGGTGCCTGGGGATGCTCAGTGCCTTGCCGTGGCTCCCCAGCTGCAAAAGGGGCTGGGGGCTGTGCAAACCCCCTGGGCAGTTCACACCAGGGCTGTCCCCTCCTCAGCCCCAGGGCCCTGGGAGCACAGTGGCCCTGGGGACACACATGGCCCTGGTGACACACATGGCCCTGGGGACACACGTGGCCCTGGTGACACTCGTGGTCCTGGTGACACACGTGGCCCTGGGGACACTCGTGGTCCTGGTGACACACGTGGCCCTGGTGACACTCGTGTCCCTGGCCATGTGCAGCCATCAGTCGCTCTGGCAGGAGCAGAGCCCGATGGAGGGGGGTGTCCTGCCTGGTGACAGGGACACCCCAGGTGGTGGCAGTGGGGGAGCAGAGCCACTGGTGTCCCTGCTCTATGCTGTGCCCACAGGAAGAGAGGAAGAAGAGGGTCCCTGATGCCTCCAGGCAGGGAGGACAATGAGGATGACAATGCTCTCAACATCACTTCTGTCCCCACAGCTGGAAGGAAAGGAGTGAAAGGGAAGGAGAGAGGGAACCATCCCTGTCACCAACGTCCCTCAGATGCCCTGGGGGGCAGCCCCGGCAGGCAGGGATGCACTGGATCCGTCATGTGCCTCCAGAGTGTCCCACGGGGGACAGCGACTGTCACAACTCAGCTGGCAGGCTCGGAGCAGTGGCGGGGGCTGCTGGTGACAAACGGCACCCGAAGGGAGGGCGGCACGTGGAGCCAAGGGTGCTCCGAGGGAGCTGCTGTGGCCCCTGCTGGGTCACCCTTAGGTGTCCCCGGGGTGCCAGGAGGGTGTCCCCGCTCTGCGGGGGTGGCCAGGAAGGAGGGACACCCTCGGGGGAAGGGGCACAGTGTGGCCAAAGCAGCCCCTGCTGGGAGCCCATCCCGGGGGCTGCTCCCCTGCGCAGGGGCTGGGAGGGAGCTGGGGACAAAGTCACTGTAACGCGAGAGATGGGCGGGCCTTAGAAAGAGGAAAAAAAAAATTTAAAAAAGAAGAAAAGGGTTTTGAGGTCTTTCTTCTCTCTCGCTGTTGTTGTTGTTATCCATAAATAATAATTAAACCACCATTTCCAGCCCAGGCCACTTGTTTTAAATTTCCTGGCTAAAGTGATGTAACAGCTGTGCGTGATGCAACGCCATGTGGAATGCATCATCCAGGAAACCAAAAACAAAATCGCCTTTCTGGCCAGGAGCTCGGCACGGCTCCTGCCCCCAGCCCCCGGTGCGGGGGTCCCGCAGCCCCCACGTCTGGGCTTTGATGTCTCCGTGGGAGGGGGACAGCAGGGGGGGACACAAGGGGGAGGCAGCTCCTGCTCCGAGCCTGCTGAGCTCCAGGTTAGCTCTAATTAAAAACTTTACAAATCAAGAACTGGTGTTTTGCTGAGGACAAACAAACCTGCACAAGCCTGACACGTACCCCGAAGCACACGGGAGGGTCTGCAGGGCTTGTCCTGCCACTTTGTCCCATTTCCTCCCACTCCTCCTCCCCCCAAGTTTCGCTCTGCCCTGGGATCTCTCCACAATGGCCAGGGCAGCCAAAAGCTGCTGGTGCCCTCAGTGCCACCCCCGTGCCCCCCTACCGCTGCTGGAGGGATGTGGGGGCTCCTGGCTCAGCCCCCTCCACCTGGCAGGGTTTAACTCTGCCTTGGCTTCCCACTGCTCCAGGGAAGAATAAACTCTGCAGGATGCCCCTGCCCATCCCTCTGCCCCATCCACCTGTGCCCTGTGCCAGTGACCTGCCTCTGAACTGGGGCTGGCCAGAAAGGACAGAGAAAGGGAAGAAAAAGAAGAGAAAGGGAAAGGGAAAGAGAAAAGAGGAGGGAAAAAAAAAGAAACAAAAAGAAAATCAAAAACCAACCCAAGGCTGCAGTGGGAAATCAGAAGTCAGAGCTGAGGCATTTCGGCAGCCGGGGCTGGAATGTCTGACTCACACTGTGACTAAATGCAAATATGAACTCAAACCTGCTCCTTAAAGTCCTCGGCATCCAGCGAGGAGCCCCGAGCTCCCACCGGCCCCTGCCAGTGGCCAGCCCGGCCGGACACTGGCCATTCCAGGACGGGCACCTGCAGCCAGCAGTGCCCGCAGCCCCGCTCTGTCCCACCCCTGAGCGGGGCTGGGAGGGAGCCGGGGGCAGGATGGGGCTGCCACACCTCGGCTCTGGGTGGGACACACTCCTGCTTGTGCCTCTCGTGTCCCCACGCTGAGGGGGCTCAGTGCAGCCACCGGCCTCGCTGGGCACTCCTGGTCTGTCCATCTCCTCTGGGCCAGGCACCAGGTCCATGGCTGTGGGTGGCTCTCACTTCTCGTGTCCCCAGCCACTAACAGAAGGAAAAAGGGTCTGGGTCCCTGGAGGGGGAAATACCACGGCCAGGGAATCACTGGGTGGAAACCCAGCCCAGCTCGAAGGAAATTCCAGGGAAATGGGGACTTTTCTCCAGTATATATAGGATTTTTTCCTAAAGCCTTTTTTGTTGCCCAGCACTGAATTGTACTTTATTAATTTCTAGTTTTGTAAGAGGGGGTGGGAGGCTCTGAGGGCAGTTGCTGGTGTCCCACAGCTCCCACTGGGGACAGAGCCTCCCCCACCCATTTCCACTGCACAGAGGCTGGACCAGCTCAGCGTTCCCAAGCTCTCCTGGCCAAGGACTGACCGAGCCTTCCCCAGACCCTCATGAACCCCTGGAATGAGCCCTGGGGACACCGATGCGCCTGGGTGGGGGGTCAGAGGCAGAACAACTTGCACCAAAGCTGCCTTTGAACAATCCATCCATCCATCCATCCATCCATCCATCCATCCATCCATCATCCATCCAACCATCCATCATCCATCCATCCATCCATCCATCCATCCAAGCTCCATCCATCCATCCATCCATCATCCATCCATCCATCCATCCATCATCCATCATCCATCCAACCATCCATCATCCATCCATCCATCCATCCATCCATCCATCCATCCATCCATCCATCATCCATCCATCCATCCATCATCCATCCATCATCCATCCATCCATCCATCCATCATCCATCCATCCATCCATCCATCATCCATCATCCATCCATCCATCATCCATCCATCCATCCATCATCCATCCATCATCCATCCATCCATCCATCCATCCATCCATCATCCATCCATCCATCCATCCATCCATCCATCCATCCATCATCCATCCATCCATCATCCATCCACCATCCATCCATCCATCCATCCATCCATCCATCATCCATCCATTCATCATCCATCCATCCGTCCGTCCATCCATCCGTCCGTCCATCCATCCATGATCCATCCATCCATCTATCCATCCATCATCCATCCATCCATCCATCCATCATCCATCCATCATCCATCCATCCATCCTTATCCATCCATCCATCATCCATCCATCATCCATCCATCCATCCATCCATCCATCCATCCCTTCTCAGGTCTCAGCCTTCCCTTCTGCACCAGCAGCTCTGCAGACACAAATGGGACCTGCAACTCCTTGCTGATCTCAGTGACCTTGGCTGGTTTTTGGCTCTGGGAATGGGGCCAGGACACCTCATTCAGCCCCACTGGGTCAGGCAGGCTCTGCCTGAGGCTTGTTCAGGGCTCCTCTGCCCAGGGATGCTGGGCTCACACCCAACAGCACCTACAATGGTCTCCAAGGGCTCCATGAGAGCAGAGTGTGGCCCTGATGTCATCACACAGAGGGGAAACTGAGGCACTGCAACCAGGGACAGAGATAAAAGCCCAGCCAGAGGAACTGCTCCTCTTCCAGGGGAGATCACAGAGTCATGGAATGGTTTGGGTTGGGAGGAACCCTAAAGCCCATCCATACATGGGGAGGGACACCTCCCACTGTCCCAGGCTGCTCCAAGCCCTGTCCAGCCTGGCCTTGGACACTTCCAGGGATCCAGGGGCAGCCACAGCTGCTCTGTGCAGCAGAGCTGAGGATGACATTGTGGAGGATGATCTGCCTGTGAGGGAAGCTCTCCATGCCCTACTTTGGACAGTGCTGCCTTTGGAGCCTCCACTCCACTTTTCTTCCCTGGCATTTCCAGCTCTGAGCATTGCAAGAGCCGCTGTGAAACTGCTTCATTTCAGCCACAGCTCCCAGCACTTGGATACAACCTCAGCTTTATTTTCTTATTTATCAGCTGTGTGATATCAGCACAACCAATTCTGAAGTTGGTGAAAACTGCTACCCCCATCCCAAAGGTCCAGGGGATGGAAACAATGAGAACTCAAGCTGTTCTTGGCGTTCTTGAGAGAATCTTGACAGTTCTGGGGGCTGCCCTGTGCAGGGCCAGGAGCTGGGCTCTGATGATCCTTGTGGGTACCTTCCCACTCAGGAGGTCCCAGGATTCTGTGGTTCTGTGTTGCCCATGCTGTGTTTTGTGCCCCTACCCACCTCACGAGGTGCCCAGGGGATGTTGAAGCTTCCCCTGAGCCTGAGGCTCCGGCGCTTCTCCAGGTGGGGAATGTCACCGGAGCCCCTCTGGTGTCACCTCTGGGTGGACGTGTCTGCAGAGCATCCCCGTGGTGCCCCTTGGTGCATCCCCTCAGCCCCTCTGCTTCCTCCTGCCCGACCAAAATAGCCTGAAATGGGAAACTGAGGGGGCCACGCTGTGAACTGCAAGGGGGAACTGCTCAGCTTCAGGAAAAAACCCCACAATGTCAGAGGAGTTTTAAACCTTCCTGTTCCCCACGAGCAGGCCTGGGGACACACTTTTTGCCATGATGCTGCCACCCACCAGGAAGGAGGCATTATTAATTATAAATTAATTCATTACAGGCTGCAGAGCTGGGTGGGGACAAACCTAAGGAGGTTCAACAAGGGCAGGTGTAGGGTCCTGCACCCGGGAGGGACAACCCAGCACGGGCTGGGGGTGACCCGCTGAGAGCAGCTCTGCAGAGAAGGACCTGGGGGTGCTGGTGGATGGCAAACTGTCCCTGAGCCAGCAGAGTGTCCTGGGGCCGGGGGACCCTGGGGGCATCGGGGGGAGCGTGGCCAGGGGGCAGGGAGGGATCCTGCCCCTCTGCTGGGGGGCTGTGTCCAGCTCTGGGACAAGAAGGACAAGGAGCTGCTGGGGAGAGTCCAGTGGAGGCCCCAAAGGTGGTTTGGGGTCTGGAGCTTCTCTGGTGAGGAGAGACCAGGGGAGCTGGGCTTGGTTAATCCAGAGAAGACTGAGAGGGGATCTCACCAATCCATACAAGCATCTCCAAGGGGTGTCAGAGGATGGTGCCACACTCTGTTCTGGTGCCCAGAAACAGGACAAGGAGCAGTGGCCATAAACTAAACCACCAGAAGTCCCACATCAACATGAGGAAGAACTTCTTTCCATGAGGGTGGCAGAGCCCTGGAACAGGCTGCACAAAGAGGCTGTGGAGTCTCTGCCCAAGAGAGGGAGACTCCAAAACCCACCTGGATGTGTTCCTGTGTCACCTGCTCTGGGTGACCCTTCCCTGGCAGGGACTTGAACTGCATGATCTGGAGAGGTCCCCTCCAAGCCCAACCATTCTGTGAAACAAAAATTCTAGTTTCAACATAGACCAAGTGACCAAAACAGCTCAGAGCAGGAAAATCTCCTCACTGCTTTCATTCTCACACTGTCCTGGCCACAAATGCCTGTGGAAAACCAGAGAGACCTGGCCCATCCCATCCCATCCCATCCCATCCCGTCCCATCCCGTCCCATCCCGTCCCATCCCTCCCCTCCATCACTTGGCTTTGCTGAGCCACCACCAGCAGCAGAGCGAAGCTCAAAGGTTTAATTACAATTGTTGACAGGGAAATTACGGCCACAGATGCAAAATTAGAATATAATTGTGTTAGGGAAATGTTTCATCTTCTCCCTGTCATCCCCGGGAGCGGAAGGCGGAGGGGGAGCAGCAGGAGAGGGATGATGTTGGCAGGAGGCCTCACAGTGGGGGGAGTGACAGGGCTGGGGGTGCTGGGGGGTGACACCAGTCCCGAGGGCCTCTGAGCCCAGAGGAAATGCAGCAGAAGGGGGTGAATGGCTCCTTTTTACAGAGCAGCAGTGACGAGGCAATGCTTGCCTTCCTTCACCCAGAGCTGCAGAGGGACTGGGGACAAGGCCTGCAGGGACAGGAGCCAGGGAATGGCTGCCAGTGGCAGAGGGCAGGGCTGGATGGGAGATTGGGCAGGAATTGTTCCCTGGCAGGGTGGGCAGGCCCTGGCTTGGGGTGCCCAGAGCAGCTGTGGCTGCCCCTGGATCCCTGGCAGTGCCCAAGGCCAGGCTGGGCAGGGCTGGGAGCAGCCTGGGATGGTGAAAATATCCCCCCCCAGAGCCTGAGGATGGAACAAGATCAAGTCTAAGGTCCTCTTCACCCAAAGTGTTCCATGATTTTAGGATTCCATGCGCCTTGGACCAGCACCTCAGTGCCGGCCCACGCCCCCATCTTTGCTGAATTGGGGCAGGGGCCATCCTCACATCCTCACCCCTGCGATGATCCATCCCTGATGACAGGAGGTGACTTTGGTCAGTGACCCCATTTAGATGCGGGCAATTCTTTCCACTTTAAAAAAAAGAAAATAAAAGCCAAATGGCCCAAAGCTGCAGGTGACAGCTGGCCCCAGATCTGGCTGCAGAGGGGTCAGGCACAGGGAAACCCAAACTAGCACTGCTGACAGATGAGCCTGGAGCTGCCTGGGCAGGGCAGGAGAAGCAGCTTCTGCCAGGGAGAACAGCCCAGCTCCTCCAAGATCCCTGTGTTGGGATGCAGGGAGAGGAGGTGAACCCCTGCCCACACCTGCTGCAACCACGTTTGTGCCTCTGCTCCTGCACCTCCTGCACCACGAGTAACTGGTAAAGCACCATCCCTCCACCCTCACGCTGAATCCCAGCTCCTCCAAAACCCACTGGGTGGGGGAAGCAGCTCCCAGGACCCTGGGCAATGATACAAACTGCCTCACCCCAGAGGGCCAGGCAGACACACATTCCACAGTCCCATTGGCACCTTTGATCCCAAGCACCTGCCAGCTGCTGCCAAGTGCCAGCACCGGCTGCAGCAGGAAAGGGGACAGGGAAATGGGAGGGGAGTGTGGAGTTCTAAGGGTGACACGGGCAGTGGGGTCCAGGGCACTTGGTGACACAGAGTTGTGCTGTGGGGTCACACACTGGAGAGCAGGGATGGGGAACCACAGGGGCCTAGACAGGCTGGAGAGGAGGGATGGTGTCAAATCATGAATTTTGACAAGTTCAAGTGCAACATTCTGCACATGGGTCGAGGCAATCCCAAGCAAAAGAACAGGCTGGATAAAGAACAGATCAGGAGCAGCCCTGGGGAGAAGGACTCGGGCTGTTGGTGGGTGAGAGGCTCAGCCTGCCCCGGCCATGGGCACTGCCCCAGAAACCCCCCCTGTGCTGGGCTGAGCCCCAGCGTGGGCAGCAGGGCAGGGGGGGATTCTGCCCCTCTGCCCCTGTGCTCAGCTCAGACCCCACCCGCAGAGCTGCCCCAGCCCTGGAACAGCAGCAGGAGGACGTGGAGCTGCTGCAGCCAGGCCAGAGGAGGCCACGGAGATGCTGCCAGGGCTGGAGCCCCTCTGCTCTGAGCCAGGCTGGCAGAGCTGGGGCTGCTCCCCTGGACAAGAGAAGGCTCCAGGCAGAGCTCAGAGCCCCTGGCAGGGCCTGAAGGGGCTCCAGGAGAGCTGCAGAGGGACTGGGGACAAGGCCTGCAGGGACAGGAGCCAGGGAATGGCTGCCAGTGGCAGAGGGCAGGGCTGGATGGGAGATTGGGCAGGAATTGTTCCCTGGCAGGGTGGGCAGGCCCTGGCTTGGGGTGCCCAGAGCAGCTGTGGCTGCCCCTGGATCCCTGGCAGTGCCCAAGGCCAGGCTGGACAGGGCTGGGAGCAGCCTGGGACAGTGGCAGGGGTCCCTGCCGTGGCAGGAGTGGAACGAGACGAAATTTGAGGCCTCTCCACACCCGACACGCTCCGAGGATGTCACACACGGACCCTCCATGCCACTGCAGGGCCCGTTCAGGCCTCAGCGCTCGCGGGTGACCCCACAGCGGGGCTGCCCCGGCCCCACCACCCCCGGGGCTGCGCTGTGCCGGCCCCAGCGGCGCGCAAGGTGCCCCCGGGGCCCCCGAGGGGGCGGCGCGGCCGGGCCACAGCCGCCACGCAGGTCCCGCCGGGCCCCTCCGGCCCCTCGGCGGGGGTTGCGGGGCGAGGCAGCAGCTGCCGGCGGGGGTCCCGCGGCAGCACCCCAGGCCCTGCGCGCCCGGCCCCGCCGGGGGCCCCGTCGACGGCGCGGGGGGAGCCGCGGGCGGCGACGGCAACCAGCGGCCGCCCCCGGCCCGCCCCCCGCTCGGTGGGCGGGGACCGCGGCAGTCCGCGCTCTGGTTGGCCGCACCACCTGCCAATCACATCAACAGCACGTTTCCATTGGCTGGGACCCTGCTGCCTTATCAGTCCATCTCGCGGAGCTCCGGTGTCGTCACCGGCGCTGTTCGCCGAGCCGCCCGTCCCCTTACGCTAGGAAATATAGTCCCCGCCACGGCGCTGTCCCCGCCGCGCCGCCGCGGCCCCGTTCCGCCCTCCCGGGGGCGGCCACGCTCGCGCCGGTTCCGCGAGGCCCGCGCGCGGCGGCACCACCCCGCCGGCCGCCCGCTGTTTGTGCGGGCGGCGGAGCGATACGGCGGGGGCGGGGCGTGCGGCCGCCAGTCGTGAGGGCGTGTGGGGGGAGGCGGCAGAGGCGGGCGCGGGGGGGAGCCGCCGTCGCTGCTGCCGCCGCCGCGCGGGGAGCTATGCAGGGACCGCGGGGCGGGCGGGCGGAACAGCGGCGGGAGGCGGAGCGGCAGCGGCGGCCCCGGCGGCGGCAGCAGCAGCAGCGGCGTTAGGGCCCGGCCCGGCGCGGGGCGGGGCCGCGGGGCGGGCCGGGGCGCACGCGCCGCCCGGTGCGGGGCGATCGCGCCGCTTCGCTACATTGTATCCGCCGGCGGCGGAGAACAATAGGCGCCGCCGCCGCCCCCGGGCCTGGGCGCCGCGGCCGCCCCCGCCCCCGCCGCGACCCCCGACACCCTTCATGCGCTTCCCCTGCCCCGGGCGCGCCGGGCCTGGAACAGGTAAAAAATAAAATAAAGCGTAGAGATAATAAAATAATAACCAAGCCAAGCCGGCCGCGCCGCCCCGGGGCTGCGCGGAGCGGGGGTCCCGGCGCGGGGGTGCCGGAGCTGGGGGTGCCGGTGTGGCGGAGCGCGGAGTGCGGAGCGGGACGGGACGGGCTCGGCGCTATTGTCCCCTCGGCAAAGTTTGCCGGGGCCGGGGGAAGGGGGGCGGCAGCGGCGGGGCGGGCTCGGGGGGCGTGCGGGCCGCGGGGAGGGGGTGCGCGGTCCCGGCTGGGGAGGGGGCTCCGGCGCTCGGTCCCGCCGCGAACTTCAGCCGAGCGCAGCTCGCCGCGGCCCCCCCGGGGGTCCCGCAGCCCCTTCCCGGCTCGGGGGCTGCCGGAGCCGCGGGACCCAGCGCGGGGGCGGCAGCTTCGGCTTCTCCCCCGGCAGGGAGGAGGCCCCTGGGGCCGCTTCGCCCTCCTGCGCTGCCCGGTCTGCGCGGGGGCTGCCAGCCGGGAGCCCCGCTCTCTGCGGCACGGGGGTCGCGGCTGGAGGGCACCGAACAACTTTCACGCCCGTCCCGGGGCAGCCGAGCCTTTGTCCGGGCTGGGGAGGGACCCCGGGGGCGCGGAGACATCGGGGGGGGGAGGTCCTGGCCCGGCGCCCCGGCCCCGCGGGCTGCTCTGGAGTCAGAAAGTGTGCGTGGAATAAATAAAAATAACCCTCCCAGCGTGGCGTTGGGGCGGCCGAGGGTTTTGTTCACGTTGTCCCAGGGTGCTCGGGGGTGCAGGGTTTGGGGGCCTGGGAAGAGATGTGCCCTCTTCCCTCCCTCCTTCCGCGGCTTCTCCGGGGTCTCGTGTCCCCAGCCCCACTTGAGGCACCGGGGCAGGAGGTTGGGAAAGTGGCTTTAAAAACACTGACCAGATGCACTGATGACACTTTGAAAAAGGATTTTCAAAGAAAATGAAAATACGAAAAAAAAAAAGAAAACTCCCGGGCTGTTTTTTATAGCGGTGAAGGCTTTTTACACGCTGGGCTGATTTCAGCCTTTTTTTATGAAACTTCATTGAAATGTGGTGGCTGAGCCTACAAACACTTTGGATCGTGTGGAGTTTTGTTTTTTGTTTTTTTTTTCTTCTTCTTTTTTTTAACCTTACAATTAATGAGTTAAATTTATTGGCCAGCTGCCCTTTGTAACCATGAATGAGTTCCTAAAAAAAAAGGCCTAAAAAAAAAAAGGAATCTTTTATCTCATCCCAGGCCTCTCTTCCTCCCTCCCAAAGAAATATTTTTCTATCATAGCAAGCTGGCCAAAAAGATCAATCTCCCTTTTGAAAAAAAATAATCTGTAAAATTAGGAAGAATAATATTTACCTATCTTGCAAGGTTGCCTGGAGGGCTTTATTTTTGCAAAAACACTCCGAAAACAAAATTTTTTTTGTTTCCAGCCCCTTTTGGGAGTGGAGAGGTTCAGTTCTCACTGAGCACGGCCTGGCTGGGCATCCCCAAACACAGCCCCTGAAAAAGCAGCTGCAGGTGCTCGGCGACCCGAAGGAAAGAGCTGTAACATCAGACTTTTTTTTTCTTTTTTTTTTTTCTTTTTTTTTTTTTTAAACAAAACTCAGCAAGGACAAGAGAGCCTCCTGCGGGGAGCAAGTGTGGGGGAAGGCGAGGGGGCGAGCTGAGCCAGACAAGCGCCTGAGTGATAACTTGCCTGAACCCTTTGATAAATGAGTTGACTCTTTTTTTTCCCTTTTTTTTTTTTTTTTTCCTTCTTTTCCCCCCTTCATTCGCCACACGCCGGGAACAGAATTGGCCTGAACTAGTGGAATTGGCAGCAAAAAACTAACATACAAGTGTGTCTGGTCAATAGAAGGCTTGTTCCTGCCGCTGGGTGCTGTGTGAGGACTCCGACTGTGCTCTGGCCCCGGACTTGGACGCTGCCGACACGCTCAGGGCTTTTCTTTTCTTGCCCCTCCACTCTGTCTTTTTAAAATATTCATCAATGGGGTGGGTAGTTTGCTGTAGTCATTAAAATATCTCCCTCCCCTCCCCCTCGCTTTCTGCAGGACTGCCACTGTTGAGTCTGTGGGAATATGAATCAGCAGCAGCAGAGAATGGCTGCAGTTGGGACAGACAAAGAGCTCAGTGACCTGCTGGACTTCAGTATGGTGAGCGAGCGCGGCCGGGGGGCTGCGCAGCCCCGGGGCTGGGAGCTGCACAGGGGAGGAAATGTGAGCCTGTAAATTGGACATGATGGCTTTCAGATGTGCCGTGTTTGTGTGCGTGCACATGTGCTGCAACTTGTTTATTTTCAAGTTAAAGCAAAGCCTCTGCCCCTCCTCTCCCCCTCTTCCCCTCAAATGTGTGTTGTTCCCTTGCAGGGAAGGCAGGGAGGTTTCTTTTCTGGATGGGAAATTTTGGGGGAATTAGCAGAGTTGTGTGTTCTCTGTTTAAATGCTCACTGGGTGAGTGTTTCTGCAGCCATGGGGAGATGTAACTTCAGTAGCTGATTAATCAAGCTTTTTTCCTCTCCCTAGATCCAGACTATTAAACTTTTGCTCCCACAGGTTATTTTGTCACAGTTTGAAACGTGTCCAAGCTCTCCAGCGCGTTATTTTTGCAGGAGTTGGACACTTGTGCTCCCCATGCTCTGCTCTTCTGTATCCTGGAAACCTTGAGCTGCATTTAGGAGCTGTTTATTTTCAAAGAAACAGGACCTAAGAGTTCCCCCTGAAGGGTGTGCACAGCTCGGAGGGAGGAGAAGTCCCTTTAGTCACAGCAGAGCGGGGTTAGTCCCTGGCACATCGCGCTGTGGCACTGCCAGCGGTGCTGCCTCTCTTTGGCAGGTGACTCTGGAGGGCAGAGCTGGTGTTCAAAGGCAATAACTGTCTGTTGGGTTCCTCTGTTGTGTGCTGCACCCTCATGGCACTGCAAGCATGTGTCTTGCTGGCGAGATAAGCAAACGTGCTGCAGAGATAGAAACAACAGCTCCAGGAGGAGGAATGGCCGTGAGAGTCACCCCAGCCTGGGTCACCCAGCCCACAGCCCTGCTGGGCTGATGTTCCAGCCCCGTGGAGGAGAAGGGACAAAAAGTGGTGGCAGAGCTAGGGTCACCTGCTGTCCCTGTGGGTGTGCTGGGGCTCATCTGCTTTTCTGCATCCGCACACTGAGCTTCAGCCCTGGGAAATAAACCTTTTTCTACAGCTGGGGGTTGTACCTGTCCTGACAGAACTCTGTCCTGGAGGGGCAGGGGGGTGTCTCTGAGCCCCCCAAGAGCAATTCTCCAGGAGAAGCCCAGTTCTCCCAGTTTCATCCTTCTACTGGGAGGCTGGTTCTGTTAAATTGCTGGTGATGGGCGTTTCTAGTAGAATGTTTTAAAGTGGGTACAGGGACTGCAGTGCTGGTATCCCTGTGAAACCAGGAATCTGTTCAGGGCTTGCTTTGGTTATTTGTCCCTCACAGAGATCCTGCAGGTTGGCAGGAGCCCTGGGGCATTCCATCAATTGCACTTTGGGTCAGTAACCCAGAATCTGCTCCCTGATGGGGGCTGCAGCAGTTCCTACTTTGCTTTTTCCCCTTCTTGAAAAAAAAAAATCAAATGCCATTCACCATTTAGAGCTTTAAAAAAACCCCAAGACCTTATTCTCCAATTTAACCAACCATCCTCATTTGCATGCCTAGAGCTGTATTCCTGGGATGAGTCTTGACCTGGTCCCTCTGTCCACAAACGTTTCTGTCATTGGAGGCGAATCCACACCAAAAGGTTAAATTTGGGTTTGCATCCAACGCTCTTCCACTGGTGTAATTCTGGGAAGGACCAGAACTCATCCTGTGCTCCCTCACGGCTGGTGTGGAGGTGCTGGGGGTTGCTGCTCACAGCACCAGGGCCTGTGAATGTCATTTGCCAGCAAATGGCTCGAAGATGTTCCCTGCAGGATCCGCCGGCCGATGGGCTCCGGCGCAGCCTGGACTGCAGCCAGCTCTGCTTCACAAACCCTCATCTCCGCACACCCTTCTCTCTTTGCATAAAGGGAATATTAACAGCTCTCCTCAAGGATGAGGAGCTGAAATGGAAAAGCTTCCTAGACAGTAGATGGGTCTGTTGAATAGGTGCTCCATGGTTTGCTCTCTCTGTGTCCTTGGGATACAGGATTTTTGACCACAAAGCTCGCTCTTTCAAGTGTATTTATATTTTTCTTTGAATAAACAGGAGTGGAGCATTGGTTCAGTAATCCTCTCCAGGAGAGTAGAGGGGAGGGAAAAGTAGAGATACTCAGAGCAGCTGGAAGCATTTGCTTCAGATCAGTATTTTGATTCCTTTTTTCTAGGGAAAATGTGTTCAGCCCCAGCAGTCTGTGGTCCAGCCCTGCAATGTGTTTTGCTGTGCAGGAAGGGAATTTTAAGGCCCTAAGGGGGTGGCATGGCCTGCCATGAGTTCCTGGGGTCAGTAAATTACAGGGTTGTGTGAGATGCTGAAAGCTAGGCTTGCAGTCCTGAAAGAAGAGACTCATCCCCTCTTTAATAAATAAATTGATTAGGTAGATACTGAACTCCAAAGCACTCACCAAAAGCTTTGTGCCACTGTAATTTGCCAAAAAGGGCAAAAATCAAAGGAATCTGTAAGTGAGCACAAGTCAAAAGAAAGGCCCAGTGGTGGTTTGGGGTGTGCATGGCAGCACATTTACCTCTACCCCCAGATAAATTGCCTTTTCTAATTACCCCAAAGTGTGGGTAATTTGTAAGCTCGCCTTCACCACTGCTCCCTGGCAGCAGGCCCAGATGGGCTGCCAGATCTGGAGAGGAGCTTTCGAGAAAACATCCTGCCCATAGACCCAAGTGGGCAGCTCAGCTATTGATTAGGCTGGGCTTTGGTGGCTTCCAGGCTTTGCAGCTCAGCCTGATGGGCACAGGCTGTGCAGGGGGGGAGCTGCCCTTGGCCTGTGCTGTCAGGAGATGCTCAACCACAAGGACTTGCATATGAGGAAAAGGTTCTTGCCCCCAAGGGTGCTGGCACTGCCCAGGCTGCCCAGGGAATGGTCCCAAGGCTGCCAGAGCTCCAGGAGCGTTTGGCCAGCGCTGCCAGGGCTGCTCAGGGTGGGGCTGTTGGGGTGGCTGTGCAGGGCCAGGGGCTGCCCTGAGCATCCCTGGGGGTCCCTTCCAGCTCAGGGTATTCCAGGATTCTGGGACTTTTTGTGGTTACTGGTTATCCCAGGCAGTGTCTCAGCTGTGCCAGCGCTGCTGTGCAGTGGGAAGGTGCCACACAGGTGTCCTGGCTGGGCTGCACTGCTCTGGAGGACAGGACACCCCAGGCAGGGGACAGAGGAGCAGAGCAGCCCTGGGTGTGTTGGTGCCACCGAGCGCCAGCCGAGGTGGGAGCGGCCGCGTGCCAGTGCCAGCCGGGGGCTCTGGCAGGAGCGAGGTGCTGTTAACAGCCATGATTATTAGCAGAGTATTAACCATATGCTGCGGGGAGCTGCCTGGCAGAGGGGGTTTCTGGCTCGCTGCAGGGTGGGCAGGGGCTTGAGCAGTCACACAGGACCTGCCGCTCCGGCTGCGCCGCGGCTCTCGCGGCTCCAGCCCCGGCTCCGGGAGTGGGAGCCAAAGTGCTGGCAGCGAGCAGGGCTGGAGCAGCTCCTGCTGCTCCACTGGAGGATGCTGAAGCCGTGCCCTGCTGCGGCCAAGGCCAGCGCCTGCATTTCCATGGTAAAACTCGGAGTTTTGTTCAGAGTGAAGCAGCTGTGGAGCTTAAAGTTTGACTGCACACACAGTGGGCATTTGGGACTGTAGTCAGGAAGGTCTGTCTTAAGTGAACATGTATAAAATGTCCTGCTGGCAATGTATTTTGGGTCAAATTCCCTCTTCTCCCCAAATTAACAGCTGGATTCTTTCCATGCTGCAAAATAGATTTCGGGTTTGGAGTTCAGGCCTGAGGTTGGTTCAGCCTGGAGTTCATCAGGTGGGAGAGGAGAGAGAATGAGCACTGATTTAATTTGAAAAGAATTGCACTTCTAGATGTGCACAATAAATGACATGCTGCTTGATGTTCCTCATTTCTGGCAAATTTCCTTTCTTTCTTAGGAGTTTGCTGTATGAAGTGTGGGGTCTCTGGGCTATAACCTCCTCAGGGGAGGGTGCAGGCATTTGGATCTTCTCATGCTCTGGATTTGCCTGTTTTACCCAGGGAGAAATGAAGGGAGAATAAATTCTTTGGAAGGGGTGGAAATTGAGCTAGGAGGGAACGAAGTTGTTGTCAGCTCTCAGGGAGGCTGGAGATAGGACTTGAAAAACCAAATACAGCAACTTAAGATAGGGGATTTTACATAACCGTTTAAATCTACATTATTCAAATCTAACAAAGGCCAAGTAATGACCCAATTACAACTCTTGAGAGCTCATGCCTGGGTCTCTCAATGCCTGGGTCCCCTGGTAGGTGCCAGCTCCGGTTCATCTCCTCCCTCCCCCCAGTTTATTTTTAAAGCAGCATTTAAAACAGAAAGGAAATTTGCAGTGGGTGGATGAACTTTGCCTCTGAGCAACACACGCCAGCGAAGGCACTTCACGTATGACTTGTGCCGGGCTCCTCGGGGCAGCTTCAGCCCACACCACAGTGGAAAAAGAGGCTGGGAGCAAGAAAAAAGCCCAAAACGCCTCCTGTGGTTGGCATGTGTTAGGTTTGGAGGGGTAACCTGGGGTTCTCTGCTCCCCATCACCCTTCTTTGACAGCATGAGGTTGTGCCAGGGCTTGGCAAGGAGCTCAGGGCAAGGTTCTTGCCCCCGAGGGTGCTGGCGCTGCCCAGGGAATGGTCCCAAGGCTGCCAGAGCTCCAGGAGCTCTCAGGGATGCTCAGGGTGGGGGTGTTGGGGTGGCTGTGCAGGGACAGGGTTGGACTGAATGGCTGGATCTCTTCCAGCTCAGGATATTCCAGGATTCTGTCCTCTAGCATCTCTACTTGCCCTGCTGCAGGAAGGGGTCCATGACTTCTAAATCCCCTGGGGAGGGAGAGCAGGAAGGTGTTGCATCAGCCTCAAAATCTCTCTTCAAGCAGTTGGAGGAGGGGAGGGGTTCCCTGGGCTGTGAGGGGGTGTTTTGGGGGGGCTGGGCATTGCTGCCCTGGGGGGACCCTCCTGTTCTGCAGAAGCAGAAGGTGCTGGGTGCAGTGGAACAAGGCTGTTCCTTTTCTCTGTTCATGTTTGCTGCTCAAACCTTGTGTTTTTCAGCCTCAGCAAATGCTGAGCAGAAATGCTCATGAAAAGAGCCAGCAGTGCCTTTTTTCGGGGGGGGTTGTTTGTTTTTGGGTTTTTTGGGTTTTCTTTTGTGTGAGTGTGCTCTTTGCTGGTCGGTTCATGGTGCATCCCTTCCCCCCTGCTCGCACATGCAGACCTGCCCCATGCCACTTGGCAAGAAGGGAGCTTGATCTCAATCTTCTTCCTACCTTGAGGAGAGGGAATGAGCACAGGCAGGGTGGGATCAGCCACCTAAGTTCAATTTTCAGCATGATTGGAGATGTTTGCAGAGCCCCCCTCCTGCCCTGCAAGGGGGAGGGGATGCAGGGAAGCCCTGCAGCAGTGCAGAGGAAGGTGAGCTGCAATCTTTGGGGTTTGTTTTTATTTTCTAGCCCAACTTCCTGAGGAAACAAAGCTCATCCGATGGTGGGGCTGCTGGGCCACCCCAAACACCTCGGGAGCCCCTGGGGTGAGCAGCAGCCTCAGGGCACATCTGAGGGGGCCGGGGGGCCGTGTGCAGGCAGGTGAGGGCAGGTGTGTGCAGGCAGCTGGATGAACACTAAACACTGTTTACACCTTCGTTTAAATCCGTGTGTAAAACATCTACACCCTGCATGCATATATATGATCCCAAATTTGTGCTCTTTATGAATGGCAGTTGGTTCCTTAACTGCTCTCTTTGCATCTCTACCACATTTAACTGTTTTTTGTTGGGTTTTTTTCTCCTCCCCAGCATTTGTGAAAACAAAGCTGGGCAGACGGTTCTGTACAAAGGAATGTTTCTGACCACAGCCAGACATCAGCTATGTCAGGGCATGAAACGCTGCCTTTCTGTAGGCTCTTGTGCCATTACATTGTTTAATCTTCAAAGCATTAAACTTTTGAGTTACTCAGACATTACAAAGCTAAAAATAATAAAAATTCAAATGACTTGGTGGTGAAAGTATCTTGAATAGAAAAAGGATATTAAAATGTTAATTCACTAAGCGTTTTTCCACCAGTTGTTTTATTGGCTGGAGCTCCATTTGTGTGCAGGAGAATTAGTTTTCTTTTCTGCTGCACGCAGGTGCATGTAAATTATTAAATAGCAGCCTCTGAAACTCTCCCAACTTTTATTAAAAATATTTATACAGGTTAGGTGACAAGGTGTGTTTTTGAGGAAGCTCCTGGCAGGAGAGGCTCAGTTGTGATAATGAAGCTGTAGTGATAGAGCAAACAAGTCCCCACAGCGACCAATTCTGTGAAATATATTAACTTTTAAAATCATGAGTAACTGTATTTGCCCTCGGAGCAGCTTCCTCTCCCCAGGCCCCAGGGCTGTGTCAGGTCCTGGTGCTGCTGGAGCCCCCAAGCAGTGGGGTGGGAGCTGCTCCATGAGGCTGGGGGCTGATCCGTGAGCCAGGCCCACAGGCAGCCCTTGTCCTGCCCTGGCACTGCAGGTGGCTGGAGGTGTGGGATGGGACCAGGACTGCTGTGGGAGCTGGGACAGTGAGGGATAAAACAGCTTTGCTGTCATTATCCTGCTGCCTTTTTATGAATGGAGTTGGCCTTTCCCCAGGGCTCACCTGCAGCCAGGGTGAGCAACTTTGGGATGAAACTGGGATGGCAGGGATGCTCCTTGGCTGGTTTCCAGCTGCCCCTGCAGAAGCAGGGGGTGTACACGTGGGGGTGTGTGTGAGAGCAGGGCTGTGCCTCCCTCCTGAGTGATGGAGCAGGCACACAAGGAAAGGTTTTTGCATCAATAACGGGCTGCCTTCCCCCTCCCCTCCCCCAGTGTGACCCCTTTGCAGCAGCACAGTAAAACCAACATACTGAAATCTCTTTTCTTTCCCTTCTCTCTCATCTCCTTGTTTTTCTAGATGTTTCCCTTGCCAGTGGCTAATGGAAAAAACAGACCCACGACCCTTGCGAGCACTCAGTTTGGAGGATCAGGTACTGTCATCTTTTTTTTCCCCTTATACCATAATGTTTCTCGCAATAAATTTGTGTTTGGTTCCAGAGATGCCTTAGGGGAGGGGGTTGTGTATTTTGGTGATGTATTTTTCGGGTGGTGCTCTGCTGCTGTTTCTCTGGATGGTTTCCTTGTTGCTCCGTGTGTCTCTGGGTGGGCAAAGCTGCTCTTGCCGAGCTGGCTCCCATGAAGACGTTGCTGCCTGAGCTGGAGGTTGTTGTCCCACTGCTCCAGGAGCCTGGGAGCAGACAGGGCTGGTCTCTAAGCTGCTTAGATGTGTCTGCACTGCCCTGGAAGTTGTTCCCCTCTGAACAAGAACTGCTGTTCCCCTCTGAAGACAGGTGGTGGTGGTTCATTCCTGGCACTTTGGGGGTCTGCTCCATGCAGCCCCTCCAGCAGCTCACTGCTGTTGGGTGGGATCTCAGTATTCCCAAAGGGATCTTGCAAAGCCTTCCAGGGTGCCAAGGGGGGACCAGGGATGCTGACATTCAAGGGCTTTGGGAGCAGGGCAGTGGGGAGGAGTGGGCTGGAGAAGTGGCTGCTATTGGAGGCTGAAAATGTGCTGGTTGGTTTGAGGCTCAGGGGAGGATGGCTGGACAGTGCTGGGCAGGGTTTTAGTGCCCAGGGAAGCTGCTCTGTGCAGGGCTCACACAGCATGAGGGAAATTCAGCTTATCTGCCCTTCTGCTGAATACTTTGTGGATGGTTAAAACTCGACCTTCCCTGCCCTGGGCTGGCTCCAGCTGGGAACTCCTGGCTGTGGTGTGACACTGTGAGCATTCCAGAGACTGGGCTGGGATTTCTGGAGAGCAGCTTTGCTGCCCCGGTGGGGCACTGGGGAACCTACAGCAGCAGGGTGGGAGCTCTGCCCTGCCTTGCCCTGCCTTGCTCCTGCCCTTCCGGACCAGGCAAAAGTGATGCTCTCCAACTGAGCTGTTGAGCTGCATGTCAAGATGGTTTTGAGCAAACACTTTGGCAGGGAGGGAAGCTGTTGAGTGGGTGCTGGAGGAAATTGGAGGGGAGAAAACTCTCAGGTTAGCCCAGATGGAAGCTGATCTCTTCAGTGAGTGTTCCTTGTGTGCCTTCTGCTGTTAAAATAATCCACAAAAGACGTGCTACACGCTGGGGGGAGCAGAGCAGTGCAGGAGCTGCCATTAACCCGTTTCCTGCTCAGAGCCTGCCTTGGCTGCCAGCTCCGTGGTGCTGGCCAGGAGCAGAGGTTGGAGCGGGGCTCTGCAGCACAGCCAGACCCCCCCCAGCCCAAACGACACCAAATCTTTGATTCTCCCCCCACCCCTTCTTTTCTTTCGGGTGAGTGAAAGGTAATGTTGACACCACCCTTCCTCTGGGCTGCTGCTCTCTGGGCCTGACTGGGAGCAGTTCATGAAAACAGAGCACTGATGTTATACAACTGCACTGAGGGACGTTGCACAATCCCTGCTGTCCCAGCCTCGGACACAGCAGAGGCTCCCTCATCCTGCTGCATGCATCCTGCCTTGGCAATGCAGCTCAGGGCTGGGTGGAGGGCAAGAGCTTTGCTCCAGCAGCAGCTTTATCCCTTGGTCAGCCATCCTTGGCCTCACCTGGAGTTCAGGGGACAAATTTCATCTAAGTGTCAGCTTTGGGACTTCTTCCTGCTCCTGCATCTTTGGCTTTTTGCTGGTGGGTGAATAACTGCAGTAAGACATCAGAGAGCTGTGCCATGCAGAAGGATGTGTTCTGCCTGTTAGAAGGATCCAAGGTCTCTAAACAAGGCCCTAGAAAATGGCAAGAGGTTGTTCTCACAGATTGTTGGTTTGTTGCTTTAGCTTTATTCACTGGTACAATCAAGTACTAGTTAGAATTGCAGAATCATGGAAGGCTTTGGGTTGGAAGGGACCTTAAAGCTCATCTTTTTCCACCTCCTGCCGTGGGTAGAGACACCTTCCCCTAGACCAGGCTGCTCCAAGCCCCTTCCAACCTGGCCTTGGTCATCCCCCAAGGTATTTAATTCCCCAAGACACAGGCAGTCATCCAGCTCCAAATTTGATTTGGAGTCATCATTAACCTTGATGTGGTCAGAGGGTGGAGATGGTCCTTGGATTTGGGGATCCAGACTAGCAGAGGGAGCAGAGCACCTCACAACCACACCATAACCAGGACCTGGAGGTGATCACCCTAAATCTTGCCATGCAGGAAGGCCTGGGCTGCTTCTTTAATGTGCCACGTGTGTTCCAAGCACTTCTCAGTCAGGGGCCTGGACCAGCAGTGGAGGCAGTGCAGCATTTCCCCTCTGCCTGCAAAGGAGAAGCAAACACTGATTTGTCTGAGTCTTAGCTCGGTGTTGTGCACCACAGTGCCAGGATCTCTTTATTTGGGCTTGTTGTGGTAACCTCCAGATAACAAACTGATGTTGTCTAGTGTGCCAAGAAATATTGGTGTTTTATCTTTCCCCCAGATGGGAGCAGTCACTGGATTGGTGTAATTGAGTTGGACATGGGAATTCATGATCTCCCTCTTCCCATCTCCTTGTGGAAATGCTGGGACAGTGTGCAGCTTTTATTCTTCTTCCCCTCCAGAGGAGCTGTTATCTCCAGGCTCTTTCCTCTCCAGAGAAGTGAGGAGGGAAGGAGGGATGGGAGCAAAGCACTGACTGATCAGTCCTGGCCAAAATGAGATTTTTGCTTCCAAAGCCCAGCTGGTAAATAAAGGAACAGAAGCATTTGATTGAAACAGGCAATCCCAGTGATAAAATTGTCCCAAATTCA
Organism: Passer domesticus; assembly: GCF_036417665.1. Lineage (NCBI taxonomy): Eukaryota > Metazoa > Chordata > Aves > Passeriformes > Passeridae > Passer > Passer domesticus. Next base: position 4,856,329 of record NC_087494.1, read on the forward strand.
AATCCTTTTCGAATTCAAAATTTCTTTACCAGAAGTATTGTTAACCATTGGCTGCCCAGAGCAGGGATGGAATCACTGTCCCTGGAAGTGTTCAGAACAGGTGTTGATGTGGCACTTGAGGACATGCTTTAGTGGTGAACGTGGTGCTGGGCTGACAGTTGCACTTGAACATCCTAAAGATCTTTTCCAACCTTAACAATTCCTTGTTTCTAACAACTGCCCTGGCCAAGCTGCTGGTGGCCCTTTTACCAAGGGAACCCCTTTTATTCCCTGAGGCCATAAAAATTCAAAGTGTTCATGCAAACCCTCCAGCTTCAAGATCCCTTTGCTTTCCTATTTACCTCCTGCTTTTATTTTAAGCCCTGCCACTGTTTCCCTCATTTCTGTCCTCAAATGCTCCGGGGAGGAACTGGTTTTGCTCCCCCGCCGCACGGACAATTCAGCACCTCCGCTTTGCCTTTTCTTGGCAAGGAGAGACCCAACAATTGCCACAAGGATGGAGCTGACGTCACCCAGCCCGTGGCTGCAGCATTTATAGCACATATAGGTCACCGCGGGAAGTTGGTCTTCCTGGGGCTGGGAGCTGCAACCAGTGTTTTCAGCATGGGCTGTTTTCTGCTGGGGCTTTATTTTAGCCAGGGTGCTCAGCCCGTGCCTCTTGTCCTGCTCCTCGAAGGGGGTTTGCCTTCCCCTCCCAAAAGTGTGTTTGTTACTTGCAGTAGCAAAACATCTCAAAGTGTGTCCCCCATCGTATCGTAGTTCATAAATGACTAATCTGAGCTGCAGCAAGCTCCCTCCCAGTGCTTCATCGAGCCCTGCCTCAAGCAGGAAACCACTGGGGCTGAATTTCGCATGGAAATGACCATTTTAATTGACATCGAGGCAGTGGGAGTGGCCGGAGGCAGCAGAGTTGTGCTGTGGCCTCGTGGCTGCTGAGTTTTCAGCAGGGTTGGTGCGTGCCGGCTGCACCTTTGCTCCAGCAAAGGGGTTTGTGCTCTGCAGAGCAGGGAATAAACCCAAGGCATGTGGTTGTGTGTGAGGTAAAACATCTCCTGGAGCAGCACACGAGCAGCACTTCCACCTGTGGCTAGTGTGGAGGGTGTGCAACCATCTCCCTTCCCATCCCAAGTGTTGTGGGGTGCCAGGACTGGGTCCTGATGGGACAGGAGTCATGGGGTCTCCTGCTGACAAATTACTCTGCTTTCAACAAGCAAAACCTCTGCTAATCTTTTATTTTTTTCTTTTCCTCCCCTTTTAAATAAACGAATTCAGCATTAATGCCTTTTTCGTTGTGCTTTCTGCCAAAGTGGGTTGGGCTCTTTGCTTGGGCTCTCGGGTGCGTTTGGGAGGGAGAGTCCCCTCCTGGCCCATGCTGTGATTCCCACCCCCAAAATTTGTTGGGTGCTTCCTTGCTCGTGAGCTGAGGCTCCCTGTGAGAGAGTTGCTTTGATCAGGGGAAGTTCATCAAGTCCATTTGAAGCTGGCGGAGCAGGGAGTTTTTCAAAGGCTTACAAGCCGGTGCATGTAACAAATTTTAAGTTATAGTCTGGTGAACAAAGCGAATGGATTCTCCCTGGAGGGAGGCGAGCCCAGATCCCCTTTGAAACTCTCTTTAAACAACGCACAAACCGGGATACCTGTGGCAACAGCACCGAGAGTCATAAATTCTCTGAAAGCTGGGGTTGTCTCTTTAATTGGTGCTATGGGGGAGCTGTTTGAAGGTTTAATTATTTGAGTGTGCAGGCAGCCCTGCGTTGGGAAGCGCCGAGCGGGATGGGCAGGGTCTGGTACAGCAGGATGGATGCTGCTGGGCTCCCCTCTGCTCCTGGAGCTGGGTGCTTTGCTGGGACACCATGGCAGGCAGGGCTGGGAAGAGCCAAGCACAACGTTTCTGTCACCGTGCTGTCAGCAGTCGAGTCCCAGGCTGCAGAAACCCATTTGCAACTGTTTTCCATAGTGAGGAAAGCAGGAGCTTTTATTAGCAAGGCTGTATCACGTTTTCCTACTAACTGCCTCGAGTTCCCACATGTTTTGCTTATGCTGAAGTGGGAGTGCTGGGCTCCGCTTGCTATTTTGATGGATGATGAAAGGCAGACATGAGGTGTGCAATATGGGACTTGATATTTAGAACTGGCACTTCCCGTTCAAGTTTGGGATCCAGGCTGCATGTTTTTGTGGCGTGCCCATGCAAACTGTCACCAAACACACCAAACACAAAGCCACCACAACAGAAAAAGGCAAAGCAGGAAAATTCATTTGCCAGGCTGTTGGTGTGACCATTTGTTTCAAAGTAAATGTTATTGTTTAGCCATTATCAACTGAAATCAAAGGAGAGCTGGGGCTGCTGCCCTGGACAAGAGAAGGCTCCAGGCAGAGCTCAGAGCCCCTGGCAGGGCCTGAAGGGGCTCCAGGAGAGCTGCAGAGGGACTGGGGACAAGGCCTGCAGGGACAGGAGCCAGGGAATGGCTGCCAGTGGCAGAGGGCAGGGCTGGGTGGGAGATTGGGCAGGAATTGTTCCCTGGCAGGGTGGGCAGGCCCTGGCTTGGGGTGCCCAGAGCAGCTGTGGCTGCCCCTGGATCCCTGGCAGTGCCCAAGGCCAGGGTTTGAAGCTGTGAGGGACAATGGAAGGTGAACCTGGCCACAGCAGGTGTTTGGAAGGAGAGGAGCTTTGAGGTTTCTTCCAACTCAAAAACCATTCTGGGATTCCATGGAAAACCCTTGCCATGGCCAGGTCCAGCTTGCAAAGCCATGCAGTCTCATTCCTCCAAGTCCAGTCCCTGCCACCCCCTGCTCTCCAGAGCACTGGAGCCTTTCCATTGCTGCTGCTGGCACAGCCCTCTCCCGGGAGGCAGGAGGAAGCTCCAGCTGTGGCAGGGGCACAGCCCTGTGCTGCAGTGCCCCCCTGCTGCTGGCAAAGCCTGGGCACTCTCAGTGAGTTCATCTCCCCTGTGCCAGTCGGGCTTTCTGCTTTGCTTTTGCCTTTGCCCTTGGGAAGCTCCTGGTCTCCTCCCTCTCCCCTTTCTGCTCCCTGTTTTTCTCGTGGGGTGCATCCCATTTACCAGGATATGGAAAAGCAAGGTCTGGAAGAAAAGAGTTGGAGGGCCCGAAAGCTGGGGGCAGGGAGTGCAGGTCAGCAGGAAACAACATGGTTTGGGGCAGCAAATGGCAGGGGAAGGTCTTTGCCCCTGTGTGCCTTAATGCAGGGTCACACCCCATCTCTGATCCTCCTGCCTTGGGGTGCATGTTCTGCTGCCAGGGGTTCCCCACTGCACACAGGCTTCTCCTGTGCCTTTGCAGTGATGTTGAAACAGAATCGCAGAATGATTTGGGCCCATCTCATTCCATCTCCTGCCATGGGCAGGGGCACCTTCCACTATCCCAGGTTGCTCCAAACCTTGTCCAACCTGTCTTGAAATATGAAGAGCTCTCTCTTTCTTGCAATTAATTGCTTCCCCTTGAATTTTATTTCACTGTGGATAGTGAGGGTGTCAGTCCTGCCACAGGACAGCTGATTTCTAATGGACACACAAGGAGCGAGTCTGGGAAGAGCAAGGACATGGTGACAGTGCTGTGGGGATGCCCTGGCAGCAGCTCAGGGCTCCTCTAGCAGCTGGGGAGAGGCAAATATAACCTAGTCCCTGTCTCAGTGTGTGTTTAACTTGAGAGGTGAAGGGTGCATGTTTTCAAGGGAAGGTTTTGGGGGGTTCTTTGGGTTGTTTTTTTTGTTTGTTTGGTTTTTTTTTGTGGGGTTGTTTTTTTTTTTTTTTTTTTGTTTGTTTTTTTTTTTGGGGGGGGTTTTGGTTTTGGGTTTTTTTTTGTTCATCTCCCACCTGGAGAAGAATCCTCCTGACTGGATTTAAAATCTTTAACTGGGAAAGAGTACAGAGAATGCTGGGGGTATCAGAGCCAAAGCTGTACTGAGATAAGTGACAGCTTTTGTTTAGAAACTGCCAGTTTGCCACAGACCTTGTTTAAGCACAGTTTTAACTTTGCCAGAATTGCTGAGGCAGTGCAGGGCTCTTTCCTCCCGTGGACGAGGCAGTTCCAGGCAGTGAGGCTCCAGGGGCTCTGATGGGATCAATGTCTTGTGCAAAAATCTGAGGGGAAGCTGGGCCTGGTGTGCACCTTCTAAAAGAGCAGGTACAAGCTCCAGCACTGCCCTGTCTTTAACGAGAGGAGCTGGTGGGCAGCAATTAGTAACTAAAGAGAGTAAGTTCAGCTCAGATATTGGGAATAAATTCTGCCCTGTGAGGGTGGGCAGGCCCTAGCCCAGGGTGCCCAGAGCAGCTGTGGCTGCCCCTGGATCCCTGGCAGTGCCCAAGGCCAGGTTGGAAGGGGCTTGGAGCAACCTGGGATGGTGGGAGGTGTCCCTGGCCAGGGCAGGGATGGAACTGGATGGGTTTTAATGTTTCTTCTAATCCAAACCATTCTGGGATTCTGTGAATTCCCTCTGTCCCTGCCCTGTTCCTCAGGGCTCTCATCTCCATTCTGAGCACTTAGATGGTCTCTGGGGGGCAGGACTCTGGGGTTTGCTGCAGCTCTGCCTGAGTTCACCTCTAATCCTGCCCCAGGGCTGCCTGAGCAGCACATGTTGGCTCAGCCTTCCAACTCCAGCCTCCACGCTCGTTGTGCCCTTTCCAAAGGGGAGAGATGGCTTTGGAAGGGGCCCAGCAGGTCTGGCAAGTGCTGCTGCTGGACCTGGCTGCTGCTAATTTGCAATTCCTCATGCCCTGTGGGGTGCCCTGCTGCAGCACGTGTCCCACGTGTGACCAGCTCCTCAGCCTGCTGCATCTCCATTGTTAATGGTTGTGTGCAGTGATGCTCACACTGCAATTATTAGTAGTATTTTTAATTAGAGGCAACAAATGGGTGTCTGAGGGGGTGGATTGCATGCATAGTGCTATTTTGTTACTCTGGAGGGCCTCATTTCTCACCTGGCACTGCATTCCCCAGTGCACACAGCTGAAGGACACTGTAAATGCCTGGTTCCTGACTTGTCTCTGTTGTCTTGGTGGCCTGGGGAGGATCCTCTTCACTCCTGCCCAGCCTGTGCTCCCTGCTCTGGGTGCAGGATGGAGGGATTCACCCAGGGCCATTTCCATCATGGGAAGGGAGGGAGCCAGTGGTGGATGTAGGGACAATAGAGCTGTCTCAGACATGTCAAAAAATGTCAGAATCAGGTGGAGAGGAGGCCATCATGTCCAGAGGAGGCCACAGAGGTGCTGCCAGGGCTGGAGCCCCTCTGCTCTGAGCCAGGCTGGCAGAGCTGGGGCTGCTCCCCTGGACAAGAGAAGGCTCCAGGCAGAGCTCAGAGCCCCTGGCAGGGCCTGAAGGGGCTCCAGGAGAGCTGCAGAGGGACTGGGGACAAGGCCTGCAGGGACAGGAGCCAGGGAATGGCTGCCAGTGGCAGAGGGCAGGGCTGGGTGGGAGACTGGGCAGGAATTGTTCCCTGGCAGGGTGGGCAGGCCCTGGCTTGGGGTGCCCAGAGCAGCTGTGGCTGCCCCTGGATCCCTGGCAGTGCCCAAGGCCAGGCTGGGCAGGGCTGGGAGCAGCCTGGGACAGTGGGAGGTGTCCCTGCCATGGCAGGGGGTGGGAATGAGCTTTCAGGTCGTTTCCAACTCAGATCACTCTGTGGTTCTGTCTGCCTTTTGGATTCCCATCTGTGTGAGCTGGGATACCCTGCCCTCTCCCAGCACCTCCAACAGCTGGGAGTGGGGGCACTGAATTGCCCACCAGTCCATGTGTGGCCAGGAGGAGGGACCTGGGCAGTGCCAGGAACGGGTGCTGTGGTTTCCCTGGCACATGCCAAGCCCAGCTGGTTCCGTGCAGGAGCCTCAACCTGATCAGCCTGGGAGGGCAGGATGGCAGTGATCCTCTGGGTGCCCCTTCTCCTGAGGGGAGGCAGAGGGGCAGGGGCTGAGCTCTGCTCTGGGACAGGGCCAGGAGCCCACGAAGGGCTGGAGCTGTGGCAGGGCTTGGCATGGAGCTCAGGGCAAGGTTCTTGGCCCCGAGGGTGCTGGCACTGCCCAGGCTGCCCAGGGAATGGTCCCGGCCCCAAGGCTGCCAGAGCTCCAGGAGCGTTTGGCCAGCGCTGCCAGGGCTGCTCAGGGTGGGGCTGTTGGGGTGGCTGTGCAGGGACAGGGGCTGCCCTGAGCATCCCTGGGGGTCCCTCCCAGCTCAGGGTATTCTGGGATTCTGTGATTTCCAGCCAGTGGGCAGCTCCCAGACCTCAAAGGCCTGGGATGATAAGTTGGCCTCACTGTGGGTGCCTGGTGCTGGTGGAGGAAGGATTGGATTTTAGGAATCCGAGCTCTTTCAGAGGCTGGTGGCAGGCCCTGTGCCTGGTTCCCTCCCAGCAGAGCCCATCCTGTGACACTTCAGAGCCCCCTCTGCCAGGAGGTCCCCAAATACCTGGCAAGCTTTGATTAGCACATTAGCTTAAACAAATTGAGTTGTACACCCACGGAGGGAAGAGGTGCTGCACTCCTTCAGTGGTGACTTAGAGTTTAATTAATTTTGTTGCCAAATGAGGCATGAAATACAGTTTGAAATACATTGTGGTGCTGAATGTGTAATTGTACAGGGGCCTGGGAGCACGGCTGAGGATCGGGGATCACCTGAGGCAAGCCAGGCACGGAGCTCTCATGGCCCCAAAACGGGGCTGTGTGACAGCAGAGAGCCCATTTGGGGGACAGACAGGGGACAGAACCCCCATAATGCTCCCCAGTGGGGACCAGGCCAACCCCCCATCACAGCAAAGATGTCATTGTGCCCACAAGTGTGGCACTGTTGGGTGTTTTTCTGCCAGAGGATCCAACTCCTGGGCAGGATTGAAACTGGTGGTGGTGTCCCCACGTGTGTCCCCTGGGAGCAGCCACTGTGCACTGTGGCCATGCTGGCTTTGCCATCAGAACAGGGATTTGCCTCGGGTTTGGGGGAGCATGGAGGGTGGGGGGTTTGCCAATGGGTTGCAGAGTTTTTGGTCTGTCTGTCCCTGTCTTGCAGGGTGGAAGTACAAACATCTGAACAAACATCAGAAAGGGAAAATCTGAGCCATGAGAGGAGATTTCTTGGTTCAGCTTTTGAGAGTTTCTGCAGTGGCTGTTTGGATGCTCTTCTCCCTGCCCTGATTAATGTTTCCAGAGGGAAGTTGCCTCCAGTGCCTCACTCCCCCAGTAGAGAAGGGAAATAGGCAGTCCAGGACATCTGCCCTCATTTTTTTATCCTGAATTTTTCAATTAACTTGCCAGGTAGGCCCAGCTCCAAAGCCAGCAGGGAGAAAAATCTAAAAAACACTGTCCATCTGCCTGTGAAACCTGGGAAGCACATCCCCACCTCCAAAGTGACCTCAGGCAATGTCTTCCTCTAAATTTAGCTGGGGATTGCGTCAGGAGTAAGAAGGAGGTGAAGTTAATGTGACATAAGCTTTTTCTAGCAGGGGAGTTTGCCTGGTTAGACAGGGACTGAAAATAAATAAATGAGCTCCATATCAGAGCCTCTGGGGCCAAGGCTGGGAGGGAGGGCAGCCTCCAGCACACAGGGACATGAGGAGGTGCCTTTTTTGGGACCAGGCAGGGCAAGGGACAGGCATCTATAAGCCTTGACTTGTCTAGCTGGGAATAACCTTCCAGGAGAGTGGTGATGTCCTGTCTGTGGGCACTGGAGGTGGCCAGCAAGCTCTGGGGTCACCTCTGGTGGTGGCACCTGCCTCTCCTGGGGCAGGTTTGGTGATGGCTGCTGGGCACTGCTCAAAGCAGAGCTGTTCCTCCCCTTCTCAGGGAGTTCTGAAGCATCTTCTGCCCATCATTCCTCCATCCCTGGTGCCTGGGGTGAGGAGCTGGTAACATTTTCCCCCTCCAAAAGCCCTCCAGGTGGGTGCGTGTGCCACCCAGGGCTGCTGCTGGGGACAACCTGACCTGGAAGAAGCCAAAGTCCTTCATGACAAGCCTTGGGGGCACTGGTGCTGCCAACCCCTTCTCTTACCTTTCTGCCTCACCCTTCCCCAGCTGGGGGGACAAATCTCACTTTTGACAAGTGACAAAACCCATCCTGGGGGCGGTGAGTGCGTGACCTTCCCTGAGAGCGGGGGTGGCCTGGGCCCCTTCTGCTTTCTGGGACATTTTATTCTGCAGTGATGTGGTCTCCCTTGCAAAGGCTCCTCCTGCCCTGTTAACATTGTTATACAAAGCAGCAGTTTGCCATCTAATTAGGAAAAATACGCACTAACCTCTACCATATGTTGCTCTCCTCCTCGGATTTGCATTTGAAAGTCCAGCTGAATTTCAATGTGAAACTGGATTTTATCCAAATGCTGAATGGCCCAAAAAGCTGTGGGAAGGTGGATGTGCCTCCCCATCACATATGGTTGGTTGGTTTTTTTTTTCCTTTTTGAAGCAAAAAATTTAAAGCAGGGTTCCTTCATTTCTTGTCCCGTGGTTCAAAGTGTTCACACCTTCCTCCCAAACTGGATTTGTCTGGCTGGGTGGTCACTGCAAAGCCTGTGAGGTGCTGGAGCTCCAGCCCCAGGAGGGAGAGGGATTACATTTACTCTTAACAACTTGGTTTTGGTGGCAGCTCCACTCCTGGCTGTGTGCTGGGCTGAGCCCCAGCGTGGGCAGCAGGGCAGGGGGGGATTCTGCCCCTCTGTCCCCCCTGTGCTCAGCTCAGACCCCACCTGCAGAGCTGCCCCAGCCCTGGAACAGCAGCAGGAGGACGTGGAGCTGCTGCAGCCAGGCCAGAGGAGGCCACGGAGATGCTGCCAGGGCTGGAGCCCCTCTGCTCTGAGCCAGGCTGGCAGAGCTGGGGCTGCTCCCCTGGACAAGAGAAGGCTCCAGGCAGAGCTCAGAGCCCCTGGCAGGGCCTGAAGGGGCTCCAGGAGAGCTGCAGAGGGACTGGGGACAAGGCCTGCAGGGACAGGAGCCAGGGAATGGCTGCCAGTGGCAGAGGGCAGGGCTGGATGGGAGATTGGGCAGGAATTGTTCCCTGGGAGGGTGGGCAGGCCCTGGCTTGGGGTGCCCAGAGCAGCTGTGGCTGCCCCTGGATCCCTGGCAGTGCCCAAGGCCAGGCTGGGCAGGGCTGGGAGCAGCCTGGGACAGTGGCAGGTGTCCCTGCCATGGCAGGGGTGGCGCTGGATGAACTTTGAGGTCCCTTTCAGCCCAAACCAGGTGGGATTCAGTGCATTTTCCCAGCCCATCAGGTGGGTTTGTGCAGGAGCCCCTCACGTTGCTCCTGCTGCTCCCTGCAAGGGCCCTGGCTGCAGCCCAGGCTGGGGATTGAGGCTTTTTGGTTTTTCACTTCAGCTGGAGCAGTGGCTGCTCCAAGCCCTTCCCACACAGGCCAAGGTTTGGGCAGTGCTCCCCAGGTGCCAGAGAACAGGAGCAGGGCTTTGCTGCTGCTTGGGCTGCTGCAGGCTTTGGGAGCCAGAGGAGTGCTGAGCCAACTCTGCACATCCCCACAGTCCCTCCGAGCTGCCTGGACTTCTCACTTGGCTCGAGGCTGGATTTTTCCCCTTGACTGAGGTCTGTTTAAGCTGACTTAAGCTCTGTGACAAGCTCAGTGTTACGTTGCTGAGCTGGGTGTGCTCACATGGCTCTTACTGACCTTTTACCTCACCTACCTGGCAAAAAAAGCTCTTAAAAATCGCATCACATCCTGATTATTTCACATCCTCTGTGAATCTGTCGTCGGAGAGTGTCTTGGGCTGGCCATGGTGCTCACAGGGGGAGCTGCTTGCTTTAGGTTTCTGACTTTTGTTCTCCTTTCTCTTCACTCCTTGGAGATCAATTCAATTTTTAAGACAGTTTTTGTTGGGGTTTTTTGTTGTGTTAATGCAGCTGAACTAATATGATTACATTTCCAGATTTGGGTAATGGAATAACAAGTCAGGAAGCTTTTTTTTTTTTTTTTTAAAGAAAGAAGAAATTATGTCGCTTCCAAGTCTCCAGTTGGGAAGCTCTTTCCCTTTATCAGTTACTCAGAGAGGTTAGGGGCTCTCCATCTCTGGAAGTTTCCAAGGCCAAGTTGGACAGGGCTTGGAGCACCCTGGGACAGTGAAGGGGTGGAATGAGGTGGGCTTTGAGGTCTCTTTCCAGCCAAACCATTCCATGATTCCACGTTCTGCTCTTGACCTGAGGGCTCCTGGGGGGGCTGTGGCCATGCAGGGACACCCTGGTCCAGGGTGCTGCACTTTGTGCTCCATGTCCTGGTTGGCCACAAACACGGGGAAGTGACAGAGATGTTCTGGGTGCCCAAAAAGATGCATCTTCCCTTTGCCCTGAGAGCTGCCAGGCCAGAGGGGCAGTGTCCCTCCTGCAGGGCTGTGCTTGGGGCAGAGGCCCTGGCACACCCACCCTTCCTGGGCAGTTCCACCAGCACCCTGAGGCATGTTGGCTTTGCTCATCTCTGTGCTTGCTCTCAGGTTCAGAGGAGGGATCTGGAAAACAGCTCAGCCAAAGCATCTCACAATGGCAACTTCCTTTCAAAAAAGAGAAGGATGTTGTGGAGTTGGTGGCTTCCCATTATTTTCCCCAATTTGAGCTTTCTTGCCACTGATCCCACAGTGTCAGAAGGATCCAAAGCTGTTGAGAGTGCCCAGAGGAGGAACACAGAGCTGGGGAAGGCTCTGAGGAGCGGCTGAGGGCCCTTGGCTCGTTCAGCTGGAGCACAGGAGACTGAGGGGAGGCTCCTCGAGCTGTGGCAGGGCTTGGCATGGAGCTCAGGGCAAGGTTCTTGCCCCGAGGGTGCTGGCACTGCCCAGGCTGCCCAGGGAATGGTCCCAGCCCCAAGGCTGCCAGAGCTCCAGGAGCGTTTGGCCAGCGCTGCCAGGGCTGCTCAGGGTGGGGTGTTGGGGTCTCCTGGTTCATGCCTGGATGATCCTTGTGGGTCCTTCCAGCTCAGGGTATTTCAGGATTCTGTGAGTGTCGGGTTGTGTGTCCTGCTCTGTTCTGGGCTCAGCCTCACAGCTGCTGGAGCTCCCTGTGGGTCAGGGTGTCACACGTCGTGTCACCACCTTGTGTCACCGAGCTGCTCCTGCCCCCTGGGATGGGGTCCTGGCCACTGGAGCAGAGCGGGAGTGGGGCCGTGGCGTTTTCCCTTTTTGGGAATGCTGTAAGAAGGTAGTGACTCACTTTCCATAGAGCTGATAGTTACCCTGCTCCTGTCTTGGATTTGTGTTGTGTAGCCAGCAGGATTATTTATAACTTAGCCAGCATCCCGAGTCTATTGTTTCTGCAAAGAGCAGGAATGACTAGATGACTTCCTGAGATTTTTTTTTGCCACCCCCTCATTTTTTATTTTTTTAAAAATCTACTTTTCCTTCCAAGTATTATATTTGCCAGTTGGATGCTTTCCCCCCCCATCTTCCCCTCCTGATTGTGCATTTGTGCTGCTGACAATCCCACTACCGGTGTTGCTTTAACTCTAAAATCTCTCCCAGGAAAGGCTGTGGGCTGTGCCCTGGGAGGGCTGGGCACCTTCCCATGGCATGAGAGGCTCTCTGGCCTCGCAGGTGCTGGCACTGAGGCTCTGGCTGTGCCATTAATGGGAGGACTGTCACCTCTGTACCCTGTGGATGCTTTGGGATGGGAGGTGCATCCCAGGAGCAGGGTTGGTCTGGTCAGGGATTGCACCATGGAGCTCTGGGTCAGCTTTGTTGTCTCTGCCTCTCTGAAGGGTCACTTGGGCAATCCAAAGGTATCCCCTGAGCCCAGGGATGTGCAGAGCAAAAGCCATCTCCATCCTGGCACAGCCAGCCTTGGGGATGTGGCACTGCTGGGCACGGAAGGAGCAGGTCCTGAGCCCCTGTCCTCAGGTGTCTGGCTGCTCTCCCAGTGGCAGTGGTCCCCCCTGGGCAGTGTTTGCCCCAAACCCTGCAGCTCTCCTGGTTCTTGTCCCCCTTCTCTTTGCCCACCCACCCGATTCACTGTTGGTATGGTGAAGTCCAGCAGCCATCACCACTTTAATTGATTAATTAAGCACTTCCATGGAAATCAGTAGGGAGTGAAGGTGGAGGATGGAGAGAAAGGGCAGGGTGGGTTTGGCCGGCTGAGCTGATCTGAACCTTTGGGGGGTTCCTGCTTGTTGAACTTCCTTGGGGAGCATCCCCAGTGCCCCCAGGCTGCCATCCACAGCTTCTCCTCACACAAACAGCTCCACTTTGCACCTTCTTCCTTGACCCTCATGCCTGAGACTCCTGATACGGGTTTGGTGGCATCTAATTTCCTTTTGGCCAAGTGTGGGGCCTCGGTGGTGCCCGTCCCAGCTGTGCTGCCTTCATTATCTGCAGCCTGGCTGTGATGCAGGAGCAGCCTCTGAGGTTGGGGCGGCTGCAGAAGCGACCGGGGTGAAACAGCAGAAGGGGAAGGAGCCTGGGCTGGCCCTGCTCAGCTCCTCTCGGTTTCCATCCGTTCAGAACTCAGAACCTGGGGCTTGTTGAATGTTAAGCTGCTGTTTCTGGCCGAGGTGCCTGCTGGCCTCTCCCCATGGGTCACCAAGAGCTGCCTCGTGTCCCCTCCAGCTCTGGCTCCTTCCCGAGCTGCAGGGGAGCCCTGCAAGAGGCTGGCAGTTCTGGTGCTCCCCCTGTGCAGGCTCGTGGCACTGAGGTGTTGCTGTCCCTGCTCTGACTTTCCAGGAACTGCCTGGCTCCGCAGGGAAGCGTGAGGTTGATCCAAGTGGAGTTCTGTCATGCTGGAAACACCACTTGGATATGAGCAGCTTGGAGTGGAAAATGAGTCCTGAATTCTGTCTTGTGGGGTTTTTACATGCTCTTCACAGAATTCCAGAATGGTTTGGGATGAAAGGGACCTCAAAGCTCATCCTGTTCCACCCCCTCCTGTGGGCAGAGACACCTTCCACTATCCCAAGTTCCTCCAGCCCTGTCCAGCCTGGCCTTGGGCACTGCCAGGGATCCAGGGGCAGCCACAGCTGCTCTGGGCACCCCAAGCCAGGGCCTGCCCACCCTCCCAAATTCTTTGGAAGAATTTCTTCCGAAAGTCACATCTAACCCTGCCCTCTGGCAGTGGGAAGCCATTCCTCCTTGTCCTGTCACTCCATGCCTTCTTCATGGCCAGTTTTGCTCTTCCAGGTTCCTGTGGTGCAGAGCACCAGGTGTAGGTCAGAAACTGGAGGAGTGTCTGTCACCTGAGATCCTTGGGGGAGAGACCTCTGAGAGGGATCTGGGAGTTGAGGCATCTCAGGGAAGTAATGTCTGGAATCATGAGTTCACAGCAAACTTCTGGGGGTCTCTTTGGTTGCTGTTTTAGTCACCACTGGAGGTTCCTTAGGCCTGGCACTTCACTTGCTTCCCGTGGGAGCTGCTCCCGACACCCTTACAGCCCGAGCCAAGCAGGTCTGTGCATCCCAGAGGGTGCCTGTGCTGGGCTGCTCCTGCCGCTGCTTGTCTTCATTCCTGTGAGGTTTTCCAGCTGCCAGGGCACCCTTGTGCTGGCTCCTTCCCATCCCAGACACTCAGAGATTTGGGGTTTCTCCCTGAGCTGGAGCTTACAGGCACTGAGTGGTGTCCCAAGTGAGGTGCTGCTACAGTTCCATCCCCTCTGGCTCACTGCAGCATTTCCCTGCAGCACTGGGCAAAGCCATGCTGGGTGCCACTGAATTCCCAATTCCTGCTGGCCCTCAGGTTCCTTTAAATTGAAATGTGTGGGAAATAAATCTGGGTGAAAAGATGGGGAGCTCCCTGCAGCCCCCATGGCCAGCAGGACCCAAGAGCTAGGCAGGAGCATCTCCCCCAGCTCCCTGCCCTGCCCAGGCCTCCTGGGTCAGCTCAGAAAGAGAGAAGAGCCCTTCTCCCCCAGCTTGCTTTGTATTTTCAAAATCATTGTGGTTTTTTGTTCTGTATTCTTTAAATAATTTTCTAAAAACTTGAAACTATAGAACTGGGGATTTTTTTTTAGTTGGTTTTCTTTTGCCTTTTTTTTTTTTTTTACCCAAAAAAGAAAACTGAAAGATGGGTGAGACATTGTGGTTTGGAGCACCAGTTGTAAATAAATTTTTGGGTGCTCCAGCATGCCAGGCTTTCCCACCTGGAGAGTGAGTGCTTCTCCCAGGAGCTGTGTTTGTCCACACAGGTCTTCCAGGGATAATCTGTGCCACTGTACTTCGTGCCAGTAAAAAGCTGAGCTGGCTCAGCTCTGGGCTCTGCTGCCTCCCTTAGCTCTGCCCTCATTTTTGGGCAAGTCTCTCCATCTGTACAATAGCAGAAAGGGTTTTGTTCCCTGGAGAGGCTTCGAGGTTTAACATTTACAAAATGCTTTGAGATCTGCAGATAAAGGAAAGCCAAACAATAACCAGTGCCCAGGGCTGTGCCAAAGGAGTCCCTGGATCACCATGGCAGAGCTGTGCAGGGTTGGGTGGAGGTGGCTTTTGTGAGAGGGCAGAAACTGCTCCAGCTGCAGCACTGGTGCTGACCTGGCCTTTAAAGGGCTCCTGGCAAGGAGATAACAAGAAGAGACCATCATGAGATCACAGAGTGCTTTGGGCTGGAAGAGACCTTAGGGATCATCCAGTGCCAGCCCTGCCATGGCAGGGACACCTCCCACTGTCCCAGGCTGCTCCCAGCCCTGCCCAGCCTGGCCTTGGGCATTGCCAGGGATCCAGGGGCAGCCACAGCTGCTCTGGGCACCCCAAGCCAGGGCCTGCCCACCCTCATCTGTAGATCAGAGCACGACTGAAGCACTTGGGTGATTTTTTTCCAGGGCTCCCTAGGGACAATCCTGCTCTGGAAGAGATGCTGTCCGCTTGCTCTTTGCTCTCCAGGCAGCGCTTTATAAACTCCCTGGTCAAGCTGATCCACCCCATAAACTTCATTAGCTTTCCTTTCGCTGGCTCTGCCTGTCCCAGCAGCGATCTGTGCAGTCCCCAGACAAAGGCAGGCAGGGGCGGGCAGGGCAGGGCAGGCCGGGGCCGCGGGAGCTGCTCCTCCTCCCGGGGCCGGGCTGGAGCGCTCGGCCGGGGCCCGGCTGCTCAGTGCCGCCGCCCGGGACATGGCAGCCCGCAGCCAGCTGCCCAGGGGTACGTGAGTTCGGGTGAAGGGGGGAAGCATGGAGTGTCAGCGGGGGGTTTGTGGCGGGTCGGCGGGGAGTGGGACTCTCGAGGGATCGGGTGGCAGCTGGGCTGTGGAGGGTGGGCTGGAATTGTGCAGGGATCTTCTTCCTCATGTTCTGGGTACTTTTTGGTGCTGTTGGGCAGGAACTGGGAGCCTTAAAGCTGCTTGAGGACACACAACCCTTTTTGGGAGCAGGAACAGCTCAGCTTTGTCTGCTGCCTCCCCCCTGTGCGTGCTCAAGTCCCCTAAACCTGTTAGAGCTGTGCCCAGGGCAGGGCTGCAGGAGGAGAGGACTCCGTAGGTTGGGGACACAGCACAAAGTTCAGGTGCCAGCTGAGTGTCCTGTGTAGGGTCCCCCATGGTCCCCACCCAGTGAGCCCATCGCTGGCACAGTTAATTGCTGTATTGTTAATTGTTGTATTGTTAATTGCCGTATTGTTAATTGCTGTGGTGACATGGCCTGGGTGTGGGGTTTCCTTGCCCTACAAGGGGCTCGTGGGATGGTTTTTATTTCAGGTGGTTTTAGATATGAATCAAACAAGGCACAGCTCCCTGGCGGTGGTCTAGCTTTGATTGGAGATTTTTGTGTGTGTGGAGTTGTAACTTAAGAGGAACCATTTATTCTGAATCGCTGCTGTACATGGTGCCTGCTTTGAACTGAGCTGGGGTACAGGGACACCTGGAGAAATCTGCATCTCTGAGTTTGAAACAAACATGGGCTTGTGTGTAGGTGAGGCAGCATCCTGGGTGCAGACTGGGCTCTCTCTGGGGTGCCAGGGAGCAGCTGAGGCTTTGGGATGCTGCAAGATCAGGGGAATTGCAGCGTGGGCAGAGCTGTGCAAGGCCAGGAGCAGGTTCCCATGAGCACCCTGGGATAGTGGAAGGTGTCCCTACCCGTGGCAGGGGGTGGAACAAGATGAGGTTTA
Organism: Passer domesticus; assembly: GCF_036417665.1. Lineage (NCBI taxonomy): Eukaryota > Metazoa > Chordata > Aves > Passeriformes > Passeridae > Passer > Passer domesticus. Next base: position 4,872,313 of record NC_087494.1, read on the forward strand.
AGGTCCCTTCCAACCCAAACAATTGTGGGACTTCTCTGGGAGTTCAGGCTCTGTGCCCAAGGTGAGCAGAGGTTGGTGTGCGTTCCTTGCCCTGACCCCAGCAGTGTGGGCAGGAGCTGGATGAACAAGCCCAGAGTGTGGTGGGTCCTGGGCACCAGAGAGATTGATAACAGCTTGTTTCCCCTTGATTCTGTCTGGAGATGAGGGCAGGGCAGTTTATTCCCTGCAGCCCGTCCCTGCTCCCTGTGCCATGGTGACACCAGTGCTGGGGCTCTGAGAGGCGAAGGTGTGGGGCTGTGGTTTTGCAAACCAGCTGCCAGCTGAGATCTTCCTCTTCCCGTCCATCCTGGCCTGCCCCATCTTGGGGGCTTCTGGGGCACGTTGTGCTCCAAATGGGGAACCGATTTTCTTTGGGTTTCCTGCTGCCTTACGTGTTCAGCGGCCCCTGGAAAGTCCAGCAGGCCCAGAGCTCACTCAAGAGAAATGCAGGGTGAGAGGGGCCCTTTCCTCCCACAGCAGCCAGGGCTGCCATGCCCTGAGCCACTCGGAACTGGTGCAGTGAGCATCTGGAGGGAGCTTTGTCAGGGGCCAGCATGGCCCTGGGTGTCCCCAGAGCAGAGGTGGGAGCTGCCAGCAGAGCTCACATGTTGGAGTCAGTCCAGGGATTTGGGGATGACTTTGGTCTTTGTTTTCCTTGCAGCACTAGTCTGAGAATGGCATGCTTTTTTTTTTTTTAATTATTCGCATTTTTATGCGTATAATTTAATTTTTTTTTTTGTTTCAAACTTGCATTTGTAAATGCAGCCACCTTCCTTCAAGACAGCAGCTTCTCATCCACAGTGGTGAGCTCAGCTCTCACCATCCCAGCAAACTGCAGCTCCAGGTTTTTAATTGCTGCAGCTCTATTTGTTCATGAAGGAAAACATTTCTTTGAGCTTCTCCTAGTTAAAAGAAAGCAGTCTTTGAGCAAAATATCAGAGGAGCTTGTTAATGGTCAATTTTCCTAGACAGTTGTATTAGGATTCCTGATAAAGAGTGTTAGTGCTTGGCTTGACAAAAGCACCAGAAATCGAAGCCTCATGTAGAGGAGACACAGACAAGATAATCTAATGGGTCTCTTTTTGTCTCCAGCTTGTTCTGAGCAGCAGAGAGCCCTGGAGGGGTTGGGATGGGCTGTGAGGCCAGGCTGATGCTGCTGTGGGTTTGCCATGCTGCCTGTGGAGCAGGGAGGGGGAACTGCCTCCCCCCTTCCTGGGTCACCTATCCACACCCCAGACAATGGCCAGTGTGTGCCCAGGGTAACGTGAGAGATGTCAAGAAAAATCATAAAACCTGCTTTCCTGACATCTCTGGGGCTTCCAGGGGGCTGGGCAGTGGGGTTTTTGTGGGGTTTTCTCAGGGCTTTTTTTGTTGCCCAGCACAAGACATGAGACCAAGGAGCACCAGCTCCTGCCAGCCGCTGTTGAGGGATGCCAAAGCTGCACCCGGGAAATGGTTTGAAATCTGCAGGGAGGAGAAAGGTGCTGGTTAGTCCTGGGAAAGAGGAGGATCCGTGCTACTCATTGAGTGCCATCTACTGGCACCTCACCCGTGCCACCGTTTGCCAGGGACAATCAGTGCCCAGCCTGCAGGGATGGTAAGGGTGGCTCCCTCTGCTCCCTCAGCCGTGCACTCCCTGCCCCTCGTGGGGCAGGAGGAGCCCAGCAGCACCTGCCCAGGGTGGCACATGCCAGCCAGAGCTGGTGCCACCACGATCCATCACACACAGGCTGGGTCCAGGCTGCCCTTGGCTCTGTCCTGTCCTCTCCCTGGGGCTGCCCCAAGCACTTCTCTACATCCCAGGTGACACACTGACCTTTATAAAACCTTCCTCCCCACCAGCTCGGTGCCTTAATCCCTCCTCCAGTGCCTAGGCACTGCTTGAAGATGTGTGTTGGAGCTGGATTTAGGGACGAGGGCACGAGGGGCTGGAGCAGCTTTGTGGTGTCCCCTGAGCAGTGTGTGGCTGGAGGGCTGATTTGGCAGCCTAAACCCACAGTGCCACCCAGCAGTGACTCCTGCCAAGGTCATGGGGGCTGACAGCCCTGCCCCATACACACCATAAGCCTTGGTAGCCTTAAAGCTGATGGGTTGGGATTTGTCTTCAGGTAAACTCTTCCTGTGACTTGTCCTTTTGGCTTTAGGGCTGCAAGGGAAATTTAGGGCATGGGGCATGGTTATACAAAGATGTGGATCCTTTCAGGGCGAGGGACAAGTGAACATCTTGAAGTGTTTATGTTTGAAGAGGGAGAAAAAGAGTTGTGGTTCATGGAAATGGTGCTTTGTAGGAGCAAGTGGATTGAATTCAGCCCTTTTTAATGCAATTTAAATAATCAATGGTCTATTCAATTACAGAAATATTTGGCAGAGCTCTAAATAGGTCACATCTGTCTTTAAATTGTTCTTCAGGTAAATACCTCACTGTGTGGTGTCACATGGACCAAATTCTGTAAGAGCTGCTGTCTGGGAGGGAGAACTCCTTGGCTGTACATGCAGTTATCCCCAAACTGCACCTGGTGTGCTCTGACCCATGGATTCACTTTAGGGATTCCTTAGGAAGCCTGGCTCGTATATTTTGGGTATATCCAGCTCCTGAAGTTTACAGCCCTGAGGTTGCTGGCTGTAACTGGACATGGCCAGGGGCTTTGGTGGCAGCTTCTGTGTTGCTCTCGGGGGCCAGGATGGAATCCTGAGCCCGCTGTGCCCCAGAAACACTCATCTCGGGAAAGGGGAAAACAAAAACACCAACTTTTGTTGTGGTGACCAGAGCCTCGAGGTTACTCTCGAGCAGGAGCCGGGGCTGAGGGAGGGAGGCAGGTGGTGCTGAGAATGCTTTGTTTGGGAAAGTTTTCCTCATTGTGTCCAGCAATTCTTCTGAGATGATCCTTCCTGTGGGCTGAATCATCGTCTGGGCCAGCGCTGGCTCTCGGCTGCGGCCGCATCCTGCGCCCCGGGGGCATCCACAGGGGCATCCACAGGGGCCCAGCACCCCGCAGGATCACAGCATCACAGCCCCTGGGTTGGGATTACCACCCCTGGCTGCCTCCCTCACCCTTCAGGGTCTGTTTTTCCCGAGGAAGCTCACAGGGACTCGTGCATTAGTGCACAAGTCATTCCCCACCATCCCTCTCCCCGCTGAGAGGAGGCTCACAAACAAACTGCCAAGGCCACCCTGGTGGGGTGTACGTGTGTTTGGCCACTTCCCCGCGTAATTTCCACATTATTTGGAAGCCATCCTTAATTTGTCTAATTTTTAACAGCCCCTGGCCTCCCTACCTGTAGGGCTGCAGCAGTGCAGGGCTGGGAGGGCTCACGTACACACGGCTGCTGCTGCCTGCCTGTTTGATCTCAGATGCCTCTCTGGCAAACTTCTGGGGGTTTTTTGGTCACTTGTAAGTAAACAAGCTTCTGTCCCCATTTGTCTTCTTGGTGAGTAATGGAAACCAAGTGGAAGGAGATTTCTGTTCCCCGGTGTTCCGGCTGCATCTCTGCGGCTGTAATTTGATTTTACATTGCAAATTAAACAATACTTGGAAAGATGCAAATCACAGCGGAAGTAGAGGTGGCTGCTGCTAAGTGGAGTAAGTGGGGGTGTTGTGCTCCTCCATGCATCTGTGGGGGTGTGCAAAACACCCCATGGCTGGAGGAACATGAGAGGTCACTGAGAGTGTCCCAGGGGACCTGCTGTGTTTCAGTCCTCGCTGCCTTCAGGCTGCTGAGTTCCCTTGTTCACTCAGCAGAATGAGCTTTGTCTCTTTGGACAACAATCCATGTGTGAGTGTGGAGTGTCTGCCCTGCTGTGAGTGTGCAACTCTGTGTACAGTAAATGACCAGGAAAAACCAGGATGTGGATTTACACTTTACTTCTCCCTGAAGCTTTCTGTTTAATGGAATATAACCCCTGGCTTTGGGAATTACCCCATACCTCCTGAATTTCAATTGTTTTGTGGTGGCAAATGGGTTGATATTGTTGAGCGCATGTGAGGCAGAAGTAAGGAAGGTTCTCCATGGGGCTGTCTGCATGTTTATGGAGAATGGATCAGGAGCAGCCCTGGAGAAGGACTCGGGGTGTGAGAGGCTCAGCCTGCCCCGGCCATGGGCACTGCCCAGAAACCCCCCCTGTGCTGGGCTGAGCCCCCAGCGTGGGCAGCAGGGCAGGGGGGGATTCTGCCCCTGTGCCCCTGTGCTCAGCTCAGACCCCACCTGCAGAGCTGCCCCAGCCCTGGAACAGCAGCAGGAGGACGTGGAGCTGCTGCAGCCAGGCCAGAGGAGGCCACGGAGATGCTGCCAGGGCTGGAGCCCCTCTGCTCTGAGCCAGGCTGGCAGAGCTGGGGCTGCTCCCCTGGACAAGAGAAGGCTCCAGGCAGAGCTCAGAGCCCCTGGCAGGGCCTGAAGGGGCTCCAGGAGAGCTGCAGAGGGACTGGGGACAAGGCCTGCAGGGACAGGAGCCAGGGAATGGCTGCCAGTGGCAGAGGGCAGGGCTGGGTGGGAGATTGGGCAGGAATTGTTCCCTGGCAGGGTGGGCAGGCCCTGGCTTGGGGTGCCCAGAGCAGCTGTGGCTGCCCCTGGATCCCTGGCAGTGCCCAAGGCCAGGCTGGGCAGGGCTGGGAGCAGCCTGGGACAGTGGGAGGTGTCCCTGCCATGGCAGGGAATAGGATGAGCTTCAGCATCCCTTCCAACCCAAACCTCTCCACGATTCTGTAATGACAGACATTGTAATGTGTGACACCTTCCTGAAAAGGGGTACCACAGGTTTGAGTCTGGGCCACCTCCTTGTTGTTCTGCAGGGTTAGGTTCATCCCAAGCCACTTCCAGAGCTTTGGGACATCCCCTTGTGCTCTCCCAGCCTCCGTGGTCCCTGTCACCCACCCTGTCACGGTGCAGTGGCACCGCAGGGCTGGCCAGCCTGGCTGTGGGTCCCCACTGTCACCTCACCGTGGGTCTCTGTTTCCATGTGCAGGGAGGGAGCCGAGCTGTCCCTCGCGAGCACAGCCGATCCGAGGGACAGCGGGGAACAGCGACTCCTGACACCTGTCAGGGTCTGACTCAGCCCAGTGTTGTTCTTGGTCTGATTCCCTGCACTCTTGTCCCTTGGACCCTCGTTGACATCCTGCTTCTTGCAGGGCTGTCAGGCTTGGGTGGAGGCTGGGGATGAGGGACAGGGATAGGTTTGTCCTGAGGAGGCTGGGGACAAGGGACACGGTGGGTTCGTCCCGCAGGCTGATGACCTTTAGAAAGCCCTGACTGTGTTATCCTCCATCCCCTTCTCCTGCCGCTCCTTTGTGCTCGTGTTTGGTCACTGCTGGCCTTTGTTTTTACAGCTGGGGGAAGTGTTTTGAGCTTTAAAGTTTATTTTCTTCCCTCTGGTTGTCGTCACAGGTTTGTTTTCTTTCTCCGTGTGGCATCTTGCTGGCTCTCCCAGGGGCTGGGAGAGGGACTGGCTGCTGCTCTCGGGGCTTTCCTGCTGGAGGGAGCAGGATCTTCCCTGCATTTGGGAGGCCCCAAAGCCTCTCTGCCTTCACTTCTCTTACTGAATTTTTACCACAGAATCCCAGAATGGCTTGGGCTGGAAGGAACCTCAAAGCCCATCCCATTCCACCCCTGCCATGGCAGGGGCACCTGCTTGGAGCACCAGGCTGCTCCAAGCCCTGTCCAGCCTGGCCTTGGGCACTGCCAGGGATCCAGGGGCAGCAACAGCTGCTCTGGGCACCCCAAGCCAGGGCCTTACCACTCTCTTGGGAAGGAAGGGGCTCTGAGCTCTGCCTGGAGCCTTCTCTTGTCCAGGGGAGCAGCCCCAGCTCTGCCAGCCTGGCTCAGAGCAGAGGGGCTCCAGCCCTGGCAGCATCTCTGTGGCCTCCTCTGGCCTGGCTGCAGCAGCTCCACGTCCTCCTGCTGCTGTTCCAGGGCTGGGGCAGCTCTGCAGGTGGGGTCTGAGCTGAGCACAGGGGCACAGGGGCAGAATCCCCCCCTGCCCTGCTGCCCACGCTGGGGGCTCAGCCCAGCACAGGGGGGTTTCTGGGGCAGTGCCCATGGCCGGGGCAGGCTGAGCCTCTCACCCACCAACACCCCGAGTCCTTCTCCCCAGGGCTGCTCCCATCCATCCATCCATCCATCCATCCATCCATCCATCCATCCATCCATCCATCCATCATCCATCCATCCATCCATCCATCCATCCATCCATCCATCCATCCCCATTTTTTGAGTTTAATAAATCCTGTCCAGTCCCACCCCTTCTCCAAGAGGAGCACAGCTCAGCAATTCAGTACTGGTGTGAACCTTGGCACCCTGAGTCAGGTCCTTGGCCCTGTTCTGGACACAGGGGATGGTGGCTGTGGCCCAGTGCCACCATGGGCACCCTGTGCAGTCATTTTGCAAGGCCTTGATGAGACTTGGGCTGGCCCATGTCATTAATTTCCTTAACGATGACTTAAAATAAAGGCAAGCTTTTATTTTGATTTCCATAAAATCACTCCATAAAAAATGCAGTGGGGACCTTCCTTTACATCTGCAAATATGATTTGTGTCTAAACTGAGGGACAGCCAAATTTGCTGGTTGGGTTTTGTTGGTTTTTCCAAAACTTCCTCACCCCTGTGCTGGGCACTGGTTTGTACTTTTTTTGTTGCATATAATTATTACTGTTTATGCAAATGGTGGGATTGTTGGGCTGTCCTGAGCAGAGACAGGAGTTGGACTCAGTAATCCTGGTGAATCCCTTCTGGCTCAGGACACTGCAGGATTCTGTTTCTGAGATGTCACACCAGCACCCCCAAAACCAGCCCAGGGGCTGCCGTGCAGCCTGCCCTGTCCTTTGAGAGCAGTTTCAGTGATGTCAGAGCATCTTCCAGAAGACCAGGAGTTGCTAAAGATCTTCCTTGACTCTTTTCCCCTCTTTCTGGCTTTGTTTGGTTTTGGTGTAGGTTCTGTTTTTCTCCATGGTTATCCCTCATAGAAAGCCAGTGGGGAGTGGATCATTTTGCCCCACTCCTTCCCTGGTTCTCTCCTATTTTTCCCCAGCCCCAAACATTTCCTAAACCCCATCTGTGTGTGCAGAAACTGCTGAACTGGAATACAGTGCAGGAGATGCTGAGCAGATGCTGAGCAGAGGAATTAACAATCACCAAAGTGGTGACATCAGCTTTTTGAAGTCAAAAATTATCCCTGAGTGCACATTTGGGGAGGGGGCGGCAACAGCAGGTGCTTCCCTGGATCAGGGCTGTGTGTGGGGTGCATGGGCCTGTTGTGGCTTTGGGTTCTGGGTTCATTCATCATCACAAAGAGACAGGGGCAGAATCTGCCCCAGAAATCATGCAGGGATCTGAGTTTAATGTGGGTGCTGTGTGTCCCCCTGGGGTGCCTGCTCTGGGGATGATGTCACTGGGCTCTCCTGGGCCAGAGCATCTGTTTATGGAGTCCTGGAATACCCTGAGCTGGGAGGGACCCCCAGGGATGCTCAGGGCAGCCCCTGTCCCTGCACAGCCACCCCAACACCCCACCCTGAGCAGCCCTGGCAGCGCTGGCCAAACGCTCCTGGAGCTCTGGCAGCCTTGGGGCCGGGACCATTCCCTGGGCAGCCTGGGCAGTGCCAGCACCCTCGGGGCCAAGAGCCTTGCCCTGAGCTCCATGCCAAGCCCTGCCACAGCTCCAGCCCTTCGTGGCCTCCTGGCCCAGAGGGAAATGCCACCTGGCCCTTTTGGTGCCCCTGGACAGGTCAGGAAGTGGCAGCACATTCCAGCCCCCTGCCATGGCAGGGACACCTTCCAGTGTCCCAGGTTGCTCCAAGCCCATCCAGCCTGGCCTTGGGCACTGCCAGGGCAGCAGGGCAGCTGAGCCTCACTGTCCCAACAGTCAGTTCTGGTCCAACCTCAAATTTCTCAGCAGTGAAGGGGGTAAAACATCGCCTGACCTGCCCCATGAGCTGAGCCCCCCAGGATGGCATTGCCAGGGACCTCGTGCTGCCCTCCAGGTGTTCAGGGTGGGTTTTTTATCCACCCCCCCCTTATTTTTATTTTAATTGTTTTGTCGTGCACCGGGAAAAGGAAGTGAACAAATTGTATGGTCCCCTCTACAATCGACGTCCTGTAAACAGCTCCCGGCTGCCTTCCACTCACAGCTGTTTTTTCCTATTTGGGGGTGGATGGGGCTGGTAAATAAACAGGAATTCTGGGAGCTGCTTCCAGCACCCCCTTCTCCCTCCCAGGGGCTGTGCCAGCACCTCAGAGCCTTTCCTGGGGGGTGCCGGGGTGGGTTGTTCCTCACCGAGTGCAGCAAACTCTCCTCAGAAAAAACAACTTTGCTGGTTTTCTTTTGCTGGGACTAAAGCTAATTACTAGTCAACTAATTTTATTGATTTCCAATCCCTTTTAGCAGAGATTTTGCTGTGGGGCTGATTGCCAGAGCGATTAGCACACAAAGCCGCTTAATTTGGAAGTGTTTATCAAGCAGCCTTCTGCCACCTCTGCTTCAAATCAAATTACAGTGGCACCGGTGGCCCTGCCTGTGCTGGCCTGTGCTGTCCCACCCCGAGGGAGGCAGGTGGAGCAGGGCTCCTCTGCCTTAAACAACCACGGCAGGGTGTTTGGAGCTAGCTTGGTCTTTGAGGCTCCTTCCAACCCAAACCGTTCCATGGATCTAAGTGTTCCATGAGCTGGAAAAGCTGCTGGCTCTGGGGTTTTTACTCCACGTCCTTGTCCTGCTCCAGCCCTCGGGCACTGCTGTGGCTGCAGAGCTGGAATTTCCCTCCTGGCCCTCAAATCCCCACCATGGGCACTGTATGGTCTCTCTTGAGGATGCGAGATGCACCTTCGTGGCAGCTACAGCTGCTTCCAAACCTCCTCCAGCCACGGGAGGGATTTGGCCTAAATATTTTAATAGAATTTAAAAACAAAACAAAAAACCCCCCAAAAACCCAACCAAAAAAAAAAAAAAAAAAAGCCAGGCCCAGTCCTTTTGCTGGAATCAGATTAGGGAGGGCAGATTGTGGAGGCTGGGGGGAGGGAGAGGCTGAGCCTGGCTCAGTCCCAGCTCCAGCAGCACAGAGACCCCAAGCAGTGTCCCCCAGTGTCACCCCTGGGGCTGCTGGGAGGGTCCCTCTCTGCCTCCTCCTCCAGACACCTGAAAACAAGGTGCCTTTGAGGGATTTTGAAGAAATCCCAGAAATTCCTCCCTGGGAGGGTGGGCAGGCCCTGGCCCAGGGTGCCCAGAGCAGCTGTGGCTGCCCCTGGATCCCTGGCAGTGCCCAAGGCCAGGTTGGACAGGGCTTGGGATAGTGGGAGGTGTCCCTGCCATGGCAAGGGTGGCACTGGATGGGCTTTGAGGACCCTTCCCACCCAACCATTCCGTGATTTGAGCCTGCAGCACTGCAGCTTTCCAGCAGTGCCTGTTCTCCTCAGGGTGCTCCTTGGTACAGGATTTAATGCAAAAGCTCTGTATTTGCTTTACACATGGATCTGAGAGGGTTCAGGAGCAAAACATCCCATTCTCCATCCCTGCATGTCCTCTGGATCCAGAGAGATGGCTGCACACCCCTGAGCTTTGCTTTGGGTACAGCAATTGTTAGGGACTGAGCTTGTTCTGAAAGACCTTCCACAGAATCCTGGAATATCCTGGGTTGGGAGGGACACACAAGGACCATCCAGTCCAACTCCTGCCCTGTCCATTCACACAAAGGCTGTGGGGTCCTTGGCTGTGCCCAGGTGGTCAGAGCTGCCTCCAGAGCCACGTTCCCTCCCTCACCTGTGCTCAGACTGGGGCGTTCAGAGCTCAGGGCTCAAGGACCAGCCCCTGTGCCCAGCTGGCTTTGGGGGCTCTGGGTGTTGAAACCAGGGCAGCTTCTCTTGGGGCAGCTGGAGGGCACAGGCTGGGAACTGAGCTGGAAGGATGTGGGATGGATCACAAAACCCTGCCCCCTTTTAATGCTTTCCATAGTATCCTGGAATAGTTTGGGGTAGAGGGACATTACAGCCCACCCAGTGCCACCCTGCCATGGCAGGGACACCTGCCACTGTCCCAGGCTGCTCCCAGCCCTGCCCAGCCTGGCCTTGGGCACTGCCAGGGATCCAGGGGCAGCCACAGCTGCTCTGGGCACCCCAAGCCAGGGCCTGCCCACCCTCACAGGGGAGAATCTCCTCCCCTGAGGTAAATCTGTCCTCCTTTAGGTAAAACAGGTCCCCTTTCCTGTCACTCTGCTGTGTTTTCTTGTCAGAGCTGTGTGTCCAAAGTGGTTCTGTTCCTCTGGATGGGAGCAGCTGTCATTGCTCTGTGTCACTGGACACTTGTCCATAGCCTTTACTGGGGTTCATTGCTGCACTAAGGATGTTTTTTCTGAGCCTAAATGTGGTTAAATTATTTTTATCCCTGCTGAAGCTTAGGACAGCTCATGTCTATCAGCTCTTCTTGGCTGTGGCAGGAAAACCGTGAGGAAAAAAAATGACTGTCTGACAGCTACATCTTATTCTATTAGTATGTTTTAATTAGAACATGAGCAAGAAATGTGTTATGAATATTCATGCTCAAGGTTATTAAAATGCACAATTAATCTGTACTCAGTTTAATAACTGTATTAATGGAGAGAGGAGGTAGCTCCTATTTTTGTCATTCTCAATTGGAAAGTGTGCCTTAACTTGGGTAGTTGGGAAATGGGGTTATTTTAAAATCAGCTTGGCTCCTGCCAGCAGCATGGGCACATGGGTGTCTCCAAAACTCACACACCTCAGGGTGGGAGAGCACTGGAACAGTGGCAAAGCCAAGCCCTGCCAGGATGGAGCTCCCTCATGCAGACAGAATTCAGCTCAGTGCCATGGGAGTTTTCAGCCACAGAATCACAAAATCCTACAAAGGTTTGGGTTGGGAAAGACCTTAAAGCTCATCCAGTGCCACCCATGCCATGGCAGGGACACCTCCCACTGTCCCAGGCTGCTCCCAGCCCTGTCCAGCCTGGCCTTGGGCACTGCCAGGGATCCAGGGGCAGCCACAGCTGCTCTGGGCACCCCAAGCCAGGGCCTGCCCACCCTTCCAGGGAACAATTCCTGCCCAATCTCCCATCCAGCCCTGCCCTCTGCCACTGGCAGCCATTCCCTGCTCCTGTCCCTGCAGGCCTTGTCCCCAGTCCCTCTGCAGCTCTCCTGGAGCCCCTTCAGGCCCTGCCAGGGGCTCTGAGCTCTGCCTGGAGCCTTCTCTTGTCCAGGGGAGCAGCCCCAGCTCTGCCAGCCTGGCTCAGAGCAGAGGGGCTCCAGCCCTGGCAGCATCTCCGTGGCCCTTTGGGCATGATCTCTCTTTGGTGATTTGGATTTATGGGGTTTTTTGCCATCCCTGTGGGTGTTTTAAGGCAGAGGATGTGTCCACAAGTGTGGAGCAATTGGGGCCCAGAAGATTCTCAGGGATCTCCATCTCACCTGGGGCAGCTCCTGGGTGATGCCCAGGGGCAGGAAACATTCCCAGGTGCCCCAAGGTGCCTCTGACCCTTCCTGGGCACCTGGGTCACCCCTACAGCTGCTGGGGTGCCTTGGCTGAGCCCTGGGGCTGCAGGGCTGTGTCCTTCCCACCCAGCTTCCCTCTCCTCTCCCCCTTCCCCTTCCTCTCCCTCTGCTCGTGTCCAGCCTGGCTGCTCCCAGGGCGTGGGGCTGTTTGGGGTGACACTGTGCCCAGGGGCTTTGTGCTGAGAGTGGAGCCAGCCCTGCTGATGGAGCTTTTCCAGACACACCTGCCCGTGGCCAGACACTGGGATTTTGCAGGGCTGGCTGAGGGCATTTGCTGCCAAATTGCAGATCCTCAGGAATACGAAGGGAGGGGAGAGTGGGCTGGCAGGGAATGTAGGACAGATGCCAGACGTGTAAAGAGGGCAGTCTGCTTTTTCCTGGCTTCGTCCCAGAAATCCCTGAATTCCTAAAACACCTGCAGGTGCTGAAAATAGGGAGATTTTTTGCTAGCACTTTTCAAGCCAATGGCTGCAGCTTGGGGAAGGTGCAAGACTTTATTTTCCAGGAGACATCAGACAGAGCTGGCACGGGCACCTTCAGAGGTGCTTCCAGAACCCTGGGATGCTCTTGCTGCTTCGGTGGGAGAGTGGAACCTCACTTCACCTTGGCAGCCACAGGAACTACCTGGAGGGTACAAGAAACCTTTTGGGTTTCCTTGGGGGTTACAGAATCCCAGAATCCCAGAATTGATTTGGTTGGGAGGGATCTTAAAGCCCATCCAGCGCCACCCCTGCCATGGCAGGGACACCTCCCACTGTCCCAGGCTGCTCCAAAACCATCCAGCCTGGCCTTGGGCACTGCCAGGGATCCAGGGGCAGCCACAGCTGCTCTGGGCACCCCAAGCCAGGGCCTGCCCACCTTCCAGGGAGGAATTTCTTCCTGAAAGAAAGGGTCGGTTTGCTGTGACCCCGTTTGGTGTCACAAAGAGGCCCAGGAGGGGTTGGGGACCTGCCCTTGCTCTGGGTGAGTGGCTCATCCTCTGCAGTTGCTGTTGGAGCACTCAGGGCTTTGGCCCCTCTCCAGGGTCTGTGCCATCCTGGTGGCACCACAGGGTGCAGCAGCTCATGCCAGGGCTTTGTCCTTGCAGAGGGGATGTGTGACCCTCAGCCTTGGCCCCCTGTGCCACTCTCTGTCTCCTCTCCTTCCTTCCTTGGGGAGACCAGACAAGGGTTTGCTTTTATTTTTCAGGAATTTTGGCACAGAATCCCAGAATGGGGGAGGTTGGAAGAACCACATGGCTCGTCTGGGCCCATGGCACAGAGCACAGGATTGTGTCCAGACTGTTTTGGCATAACTCTAGAGAATATCTGCAGGTTCTTGAATATCTGAAGGGACATTTGAGGGAGGAAGACTCAACCTGAGTGTCTTCCAGGCACCCCATCTCCCTCCAGAGCCCCCCGAGCATCCTCTCCAGGCATATTCTGGTCTGGAGTGCTGCTCTGCTGTCAGTGGGGTGGTGGCAGGCCCAGGACCCCCAAAGCCCATCCTGCATGTGGCACTGGGGGGTGTCAGGGTCTGGACCCCCCTGCCTTGGCTTCCCCTCTGCCTCTGGGGCTCCTCATGGGGACTGTGGTGCTGCAGTCCTTGTGCTTCCAGCCCAGAGGGAGCACTTTCCAACCATGTCCAAGGCTGCTGATCCTGCTCGTGTCTTCTCCCCAACCCTTGGGGAGCTTTAAAACCACCCGTGACAGCAAAATGACTCAAAGGAGCGTTTCTGCCTCCTGCCTCGCCGGGGTTTGCAGGGATTGCAGATGAATTGCTTTGGAAAAACACATTAGCAAAGCAAAAGTTTATTCTAGGAAGTAGGAGGTGGGAGAATTGGCAGTAATTCTCCCTAGTATCCAAGGTATTATTAGAGGCTTATCCCTGCTCTGCACAGTAATCACATTGGAAATTTTTGATTAGAAAACAAAATCTAAATGAGAATTATGAATATTCATTAGGTGTGGAGATTAATATGCATAATTATGCAAATTAGACAGCAATTAAACACCAATTCTCCGGGGAAATGATTAACACAAAGGCACAGAAATAGAAGGATGTAATTTGAAAGAAGTTTCTGGTTAAATGAACAGTGAGGGGAGCGGAGGAGACAAATCTGAGGCATGTTTGCCATAATAATCAGCTTTGCCAAGCGAAATGGGAGTGAGCCCTGACCCCCTGCCCCCATGTCCTTGCTGCCCCTCACTCCCTGCTCCCAAAAGGGCATCCTGGGGCACCTGGAGGTGCCATCCCCATTGGAAGAACCAGCACAGGACAGGTCCCAGAGAGCCACGGGGCCCTGCTGCTGCCCCAGGGTGATGCTGCTGGGAGAGTCTGGTGTCACTGCAGTGTGGCTGTGACCCCGGTGGGGACAGGGGGTGTCCCTGCCTTGGGAAGTGTCCATGGTTGGTCCACCCTCACTCTCGGCCTTCTGCAGATCTGGGATTTCTTCTGTCCAGCCCAGCAGAGTCACTGTTTGTGCAGCACCTCAAAAGATGATGGGTGCCCCCACCCTGCCCAGCCCCTCTCACATCCCTGGATTTGCCCCCTTAGAGCACCAACTGCTGCTCCCCAGCCCCTGGTCACCCACTGGAGCAGGAGATGGAGCAGCACAGTTGGAGATCCTGCAGCTGAGTCAGGTCGAGGCTGTTTTCCAGAAGGTTCCTTCCGTGTGGTTGTGGTATCAGCTGCAACTGTGGGAGCTGTGCTGATGCAACAGCCCGAGGGTTTTGTGTCAGGGTGGACATTCCCAGCTCACTGAAGGGGCTCCAGGAGAGCTGCAGAGGGACTGGGGACAAGGCCTGCAGGGACAGGAGCCAGGGAATGGCTGCCAGTGGCAGAGGGCAGGGCTGGATGGGAGATTGGGCAGGAATTGTTCCCTGGCAGGGTGGGCAGGCCCTGGCTTGGGGTGCCCAGAGCAGCTGTGGCTGCCCCTGGATCCCTGGCAGTGCCCAAGGCCAGGCTGGGCAGGGCTGGGAGCAGCCTGGGACAGTGGGAGGGGTCCCTGCCATGGCAGGGGTGGCACTGGCTGAGCGAGGTCCCTTCCAGCCCAAACCATTCCATGGTTCCTGAGTCCCCTGGGTGCAGCCCAGGAGGTGCCGCCTGCGTGGACTTGGCAGGGGATGAAAGGAGCTGATCTCCCACTGCAGCCTGGGCAGAAACATTGCAAAACCTCCTGCCTGCTCCTCTGCTGGACTGGGCTGGATCCCTTGTGCTGAGGATACTCTTGGGAGGGCTGAAGCTGGGGTGGCTGGGTGTGCTCTGATGGCCCCCCTTCCTCAGGGGAACCTTGGGGGGCTGAAGGAGCACCCCTGGACAGGTGACTCTGTAACATTGGACCCCCAGCAATTCCCACCTGAGGATTTCACCTCTGGGCACTCCTTCACTCTGCCCAGGTTGAATAGAGTTTGGCCCATGATCTTGCACCACCATGGGCAAAATTCAAGTTCAGCTGGAGCATCCAAATGGATGCAATGTGGTTTTGATTTATAGTTCAATCCCTTTCACTGTCGCTCTCCGGGGGAAGGAGGTTCATGGGTGCTCTCTGGAATAAAGGAGTTAAAATACTGGTTTTTCCTCTTCCCACTGTCCCATGTTTTGAACCATTTCCAGGCTGTGGTGGGATGTGCTTTGAAGTTTGTGGAATAACTCCCAGTGGGAGTGGGAAGGTGAGGAGGCAGAGGGGAGGCTCGGTCACGCCAAGTGGAAGTGGTTTATTAATGAAAATATTGTTTTGTTTGTAGAAGGAAGAGTTAATTTTACGAGAACACCTTTGAGGCTTTGCTGATAAAGCAAAGAGTAACCTTTGTTCTTCCTGTTTTTCGGTAGGCTTGGATGAAAGGCCGGGATCAGGTTCCTGGGGAACGGCAGATCAAAACAGCTCCACGTTTGACCAAGGAAGGGTAAGGACAAAGCACAAACACCAAGCTCCAACCAAAACAAACGGGGTCTTTCCCAGGCCTTGCAGAGCCTTGGGTCTAACCCTGGCACAGCTTTTCTTGCCCCATTTTGGACATGGGTTCTGTGACTCTTTAGGATTTTCCCCATCCCCATCTCCCCGGGCTTTGCTGCCTTGAGGTCCCCTTGAGGTTTCTCCTCCAAAAACCTCTCCCAGACCTGCACTAGGGTGGGCTCCTGTGGCTGCTCAGGCATCTCCCTCCCTGCACCCGGTGTTGGTGTGGGGAGGGGGGACCCAGGGGGTGGGACACGTGCCCCAAGGAGACACAGATGGGTGGGTCGAGGGGTTGAGGGATCTCATCTGATGGCAAAGCTTCCTGAGCATCCATCCTTTGACAACCTGAGGAGGGAATCCCTGCAATCCACCACATTGTCTGGCCATGGCACCCTTGGTGGGGATGGAGAACTTGGGAAGGGTTTTGCAGGGAAGGAGTTGAGGCTGCAACACGCGTGACTGGGGTCTGAGTATGGGAAGAGAGAAATGCCACAAACTTCATGGAAATGATGTAATTTTTGTTTTAATGGGTTTGTGTGATTTGTTTTTGCAATGGTACCTTTCCCTCCCCTCCAATCAGTGACAGAGCTGGGGCTGTTATGTCAACTCTCATTTGTATATTTAGAATTTATATATTCATATAAATATATCTAAATATATATATTTATATTTATCCAGCCTTTTTCTTGCCCCTTCACCCCCCTGGTTTACGGAGGGGCTGCGTGGCTCTTACCTGGTGGGTGCCAAAGAGGTGCCAGCATGGGACATGGTTCCATGTCCCCTCTCGCCATGTCCCCAGCTGCCATGTTACCTCCCAACGCCCCGGCCTCTGCACTGCCCAGCTCCCCTTGGCATGGGGATAAAATCCTTTCCATGCCCTTTTCACAAGGAGCCTTTGGCTTTGCCTCTTCCTGGGGGAGGCTGGGCCCTGGCAGCCCTGTGCTTTGTCCCCACGCTGTGTTGACTGTCCCCTGTTGTCCCAGCAGAGCTATGGTGAAGGCCCCCACTACGGTGAGCACCGGGACCTGCCATCCCACAACAGCATCTCCTCGTCACCGTTCCTGGGAGCTGGACTCGTGGGTGAGTGCTGCAGCTGCCAGGTCCCCAGGCCAGGGGGCACGTGGTGGGGGAGTGTTGGGACAGCCTTGCTGCTCCCTGTGCTGGACCTGCTCCAGGTGTTCTCCGAGCTGTGGGCCAGGGAGGGGGTACCCAGAGGGTTCCGTCAGTGCCAGCTGTGCCAGCTGTTCTGTGGGTGTGGTTGTGTTTCCCTGCTTTTTACCCTGAGGGAGTAGCAGAGTCCCCCAGGATGGGCTGAGTGTGCTCCTGGGAGCTGGGAATTAGGGGCGGGAGAGATGCTTATTGTAAAGGATTTATTAAGGACTTGGGATGACCCTGCTTGAGTGGGGAGGTGGCACCAGGTGATCCCACCGTGGTCACTTCCAACCAGACCCACTGGGTGACTGTGGCGTGCAAGGGGCTGGGGGCTATGTCACTTCCCAGAGAGCTGGCAGTGCTGCCTTTGCTGCAGCGGGGTTTGGAGGAGCCTCTTCCTTGTCTGGCCCCTCCAGCCCCAGCTCCAGGCAGGCAGCGTGAGGAGCTCAGGGGATGGTGATCCCGCATGGCCGGATGCGTGTGACCATTCACCCAGTCACCTCTCCCAGCTCAGGCTGGGAGGAGAGATTAAGAGCAGAAAATATCCCTCCTGCAGGGCTTAGAGAGCTCTAATGGCATTAGGTCAGGAATTGGGGTTAGTCCTCCCCATCTTTGCCCACACAGGGGTGGTTAAAACGCTCCAGCACATGTGGAAGGAGCAGGGCCGGGGCAGGGCTTGCTCGTGGTTGGAAGGGAGGGGAAAAACGGGAATCAATCATGTTTGAAACAGAAAATCCCCCCTGTGGATGTGGTGGCAAAGGGGAAGAGCAGAGCAGGGTTGTGCTGGGACAGGGCAGCCACACGTTGGCCCCTCCTGGCCTGGGGCAGGGCTCGGGGCTCGCTGTGAGCTCTGCTTCCCCCTTTCACCCTTGTGCTGTTGGGGACAACGTTTGGCTGTCCCTCGGGGATCTCTGCAGGGAGAGGAGCGCTCCTGAGCAGCTCCCCCTGTCCCTCTGCAAGGGAGGATCTTCCCTGTCCCTCTCTGGCCCAGGAGGAGAGTGGAGCACAGAGAAGTTTTGGGGTAGGACAGGGGAGCCTTGCTGCAGCTCAGCGGGGCTTGGGGGGGATGTGCGTGGGGGAACCCATCCCAGCCCATCCCACACCTGGGGCCAAGGCAGCCCGGAGAGTTTCCAGCTGAGGAGGAGCTGCCCGGGAGGAGCAGGAGGTTTCCCCTTTGATGTGTGCGGGGAAGCCGCCTTTGGCTGCCTCCCAGAGCAGGCTCTCCCTGCGAGCCCGGGCACTGCCAGCTCCTGGGGCTCCCGGGGACTTCAGTGGGGCCCAGGGACAGCAGGACTCTGGCCACGCTCTGGCCCCAGGCTCAGGGGCTGTGACTCCCCAGGGGGGTCAGGGGCAACACCAGGAGCTCCACCAGGGAACAGGCAGGGGGGAAGGGTTCCTCACGTTTCCAACTCCCTTTTGTTTCTAAAATTGAACGTGGTTAAAGTAGAAAGCATCGATTCTGGGAGCAGGTTCCAAAATAGATAAATCACTTTTCATTGTAGAATCAAAGAATCACAGAGTGCTTTGGGCTGAAAGGGACCTCAAAGCCCAACCAGTGCCACCCCTGCCATGGCAGGGACACCTCCCACTGTCCCAGGCTGCTCCCAGCCCTGTCCAGCCTGGCCTTGGGCACTGCCAGGGATCCAGGGGCAGCCACAGCTGCTCTGGGCACCCCAAGCCAGGGCCTGCCCACCCTCAGAGCCAGCAATTTCATCCCAATATCCAATCTAAACCTACTCTTTGCTCATGTGCTGGGAGGGGAGGACATGGGGAAGAGCAGGGGTGGGATTTTCTCTTCCTCTTTTCCGAGCTGCTTCTGAAAACTTAGAGTGGCAAAAATGCAAAGGGATAAAGGAGAGGGCAGGCAGGAAAATAAAACAATGCTTCTGTAAAAGCAGGGGAAAAATGGGAGGGAAAAGGGAGTTTTGGCAGTGTGTCCCCCTGTCTGCCAGGTCCTGGTTGCCAGCAAGGTGCCCCTCAGGGAGGGAAGTTCATGTTAATGGGGTGGCTGAGTGGAACCAGGGAATTTCAAAATCTGAGGAGGTGGAGGGAGCAGATGAGGATGAACATGTTGTGGTTGTTGATGGATGAAAGGTGTGTGAAACATCTAAGCCCTTCTCCAAGATTAGAATTTTTATCTCTTTCCCACTCAACCTCTATTTCTTCAAGGAGGATCAGGAACTGTGGGAAGAACCATTTTGGGAGCAGCCTGGATGCTCTCTGCTGGCAATGGTGGGTTGGGCCAGGAGAGAGGGAGGCTGAGCTGCAAGGGCCCCCCAAAGTCAGTGCTGGGGCTCTGAGCAGTCAGGGTGGTGATGGCTCCTCCTGGCACCCCCATCCTTTGGATTTTGTGTTCCTGAAGCCCATGCACGTCCCAGGGCCAGGCTACAGCCCCCTGTCCTCTGAGGATGGGCTTTAGGAACAGGGAGCACCTTTCCCCAGCAAAGGGACACTGCAGCAGGCAGCACTTGTTGGAGAAATTGAGCAAGTGGTGATTTCTTGCCTCAATTTTCCACATGGAAAAGGAGGCTGTGCTCTGACCAGTGTTTGGTGGGTTGAGGAGCTCCTGCCAGCCTGAGCTTTGGAGCAGTGATCACATCCCTTCCAGGGTGGAGCCTTCCCCTGTCCCTGCAGGCTGGTGGCATTTTGGGGCCCTGGAGATCCCGAGGGGGATCCCAGGTGCAGCCAGTGCTCACCCTCCTACACAGGTCCTGTCACCACTCAGACTGATCTGACAGGAGCAGAGGAAACTGGGGAGCTGCAGGGTGGAGGGGCCCTTTGGGTAGGGGAGCAGTGGAATGTGTCCAGCCAGATTTCTGCCCAGTGTGTCTGTGCTGGGAGCTGGTGACACAAACTCCATGAGCAGCAAACTCCGTGGGGTAGGCAGGGCTGGAGGGATCTGCCTGGCCCAGGAGAGAAGGAAAGCAGGTCTCAGTTTGAGGGAGCAGGACACTGCCAGCACATCCCTGAACCCCCTGCAGGCTGCATCCCTGCCCTTTGTTCCTGTCCTGGTTGGGCTCTTCGGTGTCACCCTAGCCCAAGCCCTCTTCCCCTGCCCAGGGTCCCCATCCCCAGCCTGAGTCCCCTCCCAGGGACAGTGAGGAAGGGGCTGCTCAGCCCCTGGGGTGGAGCTGGGGGAGTACAAAGCTCTGATTTAATCCCTGTTGTTCCCTGCAGTGGCCCCAGGGAGGGACAGCCACTGCTCCTCAGCCCAGTCCTGCCCATTCTTGGGGTGGTGACCTTGTGGATCACAGGGTGCACACCTGATCCAAAAGCAGTTTGAAAGAAAAAGCACTGATTTCTGTTCAGCTGTTGAGTTTGAGCTCATGGATGTTCTTTGGATGAATATGGGGCATGATGGGAGCTTGGCTTTAGGGGGCACCTTCAGTACAAAGCCAAGAGGGGCTGCACTGACACAGCACCTGGGGGAGATGCTCCCACAGGGCTCCCTGCTCCCATGAAAGACACACTGTGGGGGAGTCTTCAGTTACTTCCCTCAGCCACAGCTTCAGCTCCACGGGTGATGGGGAAAATCAGAGCCCCTCAGGACAGACTGGGCAGGGGCCTCTGGGCTGTGTTGCACTGGTTGGAATTACCTAAATTTGTCAAAAGAATAAGTAAATAAATTAGAAGGTGCCCAGAGGAGGGACACGGAGCTGGGGAAGGCTCTGAGGAGCGGCTGAGGGCCCTTGGCTCGTTCAGCTGGAGCACAGGAGACTGAGGGGAGGCTCCTGGGGGCTGCAGCTCCTGCCCAGGGCAGGCAGAGGGGCAGGGGCTGAGCTCTGCTCTGCGACAGGGCCAGGAGCCCATGAAGGGCTGGAGCTGTGGCAGGGCTTGGCATGGAGCTCAGGGCAAGGCTCTTGGCCCCGAGGGTGCTGGCACTGCCCAGGCTGCCCAGGGAATGGTCCCGGCCCCAAGGCTGCCAGAGCTGCAGGAGCGTTTGGACAGCGCTGCCAGGGCTGCTCAGGGTGGGGCTGTTGGGGTGGCTGTGCAGGGCCAGGGGCTGCCCTGAGCATCCCTGGGGGTCCCTCCCAGCTCAGGATAGTCCAGGATTCCATGATTCTAAACCCCTGAATGGAAACACCATCAGTGCTCTGAATGAGAAGCATCCCAGGCTGCTGGGTGGGGGCTTTGAACCAGGTGAGCAGGTGCAGACCCCATGGCTGAGCCCTCCATTGCTCCCTCCTCCAAGTTTCCCAGCTTTGAGCTTTTGCTGCTGCTGGAGGACATGGAACCTCCTGGGGCGTTCTGAGCTTCCCTGCCTGGGGTGGGGAGGGGTGACAGGAGCATCCCTGGCTGTCCCGGGTCAGTGCCAGGACAGCACACAGTGACAAACCAGCTGGGCTTGTCCCAGAGGATGAGGAGGATGAGGAGGGCTTTTCTAAGTCACCAATTTCACAATTTACCATTCATCTTCAGCAGGGACAGGCGGGGAGTAGGGTGGTTAAACAGCAAGGAAACTGATAAGCCATAACAGATTTCTTTCTAGTAATTATTTCTAGTAATTAGCTGCCTTTCAGAGCAGTGTTCCTAATCGGGTGGGTATTGTCAGTGCCTGTAGATTGGGGTCTTCCTGGACAATGGGTTTAATCAGGGGGTGGTCGCTGCTCCTGGTTTTTTAACTTCTTTTTTTCCTCCCCGTTTTTAATCCCTGGCTGTGTTTTGCCTCCCCTGTTCCCCCAGGCCAGAATTCTAATGGAATTCGAATGGAATTAGCAGTGTGGGGCTGGGGGAGGTGCATGGTGGGTGGTGGCTGTGCTGGGGCTGGGGTGATGTGGGGGCACTGGTTCTGCCAGTGGGTGCTGGAAAAACTTGCAGGCAGCATTTAAATGTTTTTTCTTGGCCTGTCAAGTGCAGGGCCAGGAGTTGGACTTCGATGATCTCTGTGGATCCCTTCCAACTCAGGCTGTTCTGTGATTCTGTGGTCTGTGAGAGAAATGGCAAACCCATGATTTATTATTATTTAAAAGCAGTTTGCTCCAGTGAAGGTGAGATGCTGCCATGATCCAGGGTGCCAAAGCCAATCTGTGACACTGCCAGAGTGGGTGAGAACCTCTGGGAAGAGCAGTTTATATTTTTCTACCTTGTCTCCAAGCTCAGAAGCAGATGTGCACTTGGGAGGAGTGGCACAAACGGCGTGGGGGGTTCCTCTGGAAAAGCCCTGGGTGAAGGCAGGGCTGGGGAGGCTTCCCAGAGCCCCACACAGCCAGATCCTGCAAGAGGGAACATGCTGGGGAGGAGAGAGGCTGGGAAAGGCTCCTTAGGCGGGGCTGGAGGCAGCACAGGCAGATGGGGGGCAGGAGAAGGAGCTGGCAGGGGGAAAGACAGGAGGGGGGTGCCAGGAGGATCTGGAAATGCTGAATGCCCTCAGCCAGTGTCTGGGTGCACTGACTTGAGGTGCCTCCATTGTGCTTCACCTCCTTTCCAAAGGAAACCCTTTTCCTCTTTGAGGGCTTTATTCCCACATCTTCTCCTCCTCCCACAAGATCCCTTCACGTCCATCTGCAGGATTTCAGGAATTCTGCTGGGAGCAAGGTGGGGTTTGGGGAGATTCCTGGTGGGTTTTCCCCAAGTTACTGAGACTTGCCTCCATCCTGGTCCTTGCCTCCTGCCTGGGCCTTGGCCACCTTTCCTGGTTGGAGTCCTGGGCTCTGGCTACCAAGGGTGACAGGGTGGGTCTGGGCTTGCCACCTGTGCCATCTGCATGCCCTTGTGCTGCAGAAACAGCTCCTTCTGCTGGCAAGGTCAGCCTTTGCTTGCCCAGCTTGCACACCTTATGAATCCAGCAGGCTTAGGTACATTCCAGCCCAGAAAGGTGCTTCTTCCTTCGGCCGTTTTCATAGACATTTAAATGTAAAATCTCTTCTGCTGAGTTTTTTACTGCTTTTTTCCCTTGTTATGTGATGATGGAGGGTGCAGGAGCAGGGGCTGGCCAGGGCTGCCCTGTCTTTCCCAATGTCTCCCATCCCATGGGGCACCCACAGACCCAAGGGTGCAGCAGGTGCTGAATGAGGAATGAGAGACATCAGAGAAGGTCGTGGGTTTGGAGCAGTGCAGAGCTGCCACTGGGTTCCAGAATCCTGGAATATCCTGAGCTGGAAGGGACCCCCAGGGATGCTCAGGGCAGCCCCTGTCCCTGCACAGCCACCCCAACAGCCCCACCCTGAGCAGCCCTGGCAGCGCTGTCCAAACGCTCCTGGAGCTCTGGCAGCCTTGGGGCCGGGACCATTCCCTGGGCAGCCTGGGCAGTGCCAGCACCCTCGGGGCCAAGAACCTTGCCCTGAGCTCCATGCCAAGCCCTGCCACAGCTCCAGCCCTTGGTGGGCTCCTGGCCCTGGCCCAGAGCAGAGCTCAGCCCCTGCCCCTCTGCCTGCCCTGGGCAGGAGCTGCAGCCCCCAGGAGCCTCCCCTCAGTCTCCTGTGCTCCAGCTGAACGAGCCAAGGGCCCTCAGCCGCTCCTCAGAGCCTTCCCCAGCTCCGTGTCCCTCCTCTGGGCACTCTCCAACAGCTTTGGATCCTTCTGATCTCGTGGTGCCCAAAGTGCCCCAGCCCTGGAGGTGAGGCTGCCCCAGTGCAGAGCAGAGTGGGACAGTCCCTCCCTGGGCCTGGTGTCCCCAGGACAGGGTGGCCCTTTGGGCTGCCAGGACCCAGCAGTGACTCAGATCCAACTTGCCCCTGACCAGGACCCCCAGGCCCTTCCCAGGGCGCTGCTCTCCAGCCTCTCACTCCCAGTCTGTCCCTGCACCCAGGGCTGCCCCATCCCTGGGCAGGATCTGACACTTGCCCTGTTAAACTTCACATGGTTGGGGATTGCCCAGTGTGTCTTCACCTTCCCACACACGTCCAGGAGCCCCCTGGCTCTGCCCAAGTTCTCTGGTGATGGCAGAGACTGCTGGATGAGCTTTAGGGTCCCTTCCAACCCAAACCATTCTGTGACTCTGTGATTCCCCACTGCAGTCACACATGGAAGCTGCAGTGTGTTATCAGATGGGAGACCTGGCTGCTGCTGACCAGCCAACCCCCCCAGCATTACCCTGCTTTTCCTCTGCTTTAGGAGTAATCAGAACCTGCCTGATGCCACAACCTGCTGTGTCCTTTGTGCCCTGCCTGGTGCTGCGGTGGATCGAGCTCTTAAGCTCTTTTAGAAATTAGGTCATTTAGGAGATCCATCCTCTGACATTCTGACCTTTGTTTACTTAACGTTTAAGCCTCTGAAAGGAAATGGCAGCAGCACCAGGGGCCCCCGGCTGTGCCTGCATGGAGGGAGGGGGAGGCTGAGCCATGCCAGGACCTTCCCAGCAGGAATGGGGGTCTGGGGCTTGGGGGTCATCGTGGGGGAATCCACTCTAAAATTTCTGGGTTGAGTTCATGACCTCCATGGTAAGGTTCCAAAATGAGCAGCCTCCTCTCTCTTCCCATCTGGCACATGAATCATGGAATCCTGGAATATCCTGAGCTGGAAGGGACCCACAGGTTGATGAGTCCAGCCCCTGTCCAGGGGGTCCAGCTGTGGCTGGCCCTGGATCCCTGGAAGTGCCCAAGGCCAGGCTGGACAGGGCTTGCAGCAACCTGGGATAGTGGAAGGTGTCCCTGTCCATGGCAGGGGCTTTAAGATCCTTTCAGCCCAAACCACTCTGGCATTCTCTAGTCTCTGGGCCCTGTCCTTCATGGGGGATGGTTTGAGGCATTTTGCTTCCCCTCCCCTCTTCATCTGCTCTCAGTGCTGTGGGGAGGGTCCTGCCAGCCCCAGCGTGGCCCCAGTGCATTAACCTGCATCTTAGTGGCCTTGGGGCTGGCTTTAGGCTAAGCAGATTGGCAAAATCCCACTCCTCCCAATTTTGCTCACTAAGCCAGACCAGAGGCAGGATGTGATCTGTGATCCCCTTTTCGGGAAGGGTTTGGGGGTGGGGGCTGGTGGAGTGCCTGTTGCCCACTAGAAGAGTTTCTGGTTTTGCTTTGGAGGGATGGAGGGAATCCCAAAGGACACTGTTGTGCCTCCAGCTGCTGCAGGCACGGCACAGAACCATTCCTTCCTCCCTTCCTTGTGTCCTTTGCTGCCCTGGCACTCCTGGGTGCTGCTGGCTGGGGCCATACTGTGTCCAGGGCAGTGACCATGAGGCAGGAGAGTGCCAGGATGTTTTGGAGAGGGAACATCCCAGCAGGTATCTGGGCTCCTTTTTTTTTGGCCCTTCAATATTTTATTTTCAGCTGAATGTGTGCAGGGTGAGGTGGTTGTGAGAGAAGCCCTCATTGATCCTGAGTGCCAGGGCAAGGCAGAATGGCTTCCAGTGCCAGGGGGCAGGGCTGGATGGGATATTGGGAATTAGGAATTGTTGCCTGTGAGGGTGGGCAGGCCCTGGCTTGGGGTGCCCAGAGCAGCTGTGGCTGCCCCTGGATCCCTGGCAGTGCCCAAGGCCAGGCTGGGCAGGGCTGGGAGCAGCCTGGGACAGTGGCAGGTGTCCCTGCCATGGCAGGGGTGGCACTGGATGGGCTTTATTGTCCTTTCCAACCCAGATCCTTCTGGGAATCTGTAACTTCACAGGAGCATGTGGGCACTGCTGGCACAGGGATGTCCCCACACAGATCCCAGCTGGCTGTGAGGAGCCACAGGATTTGGGAAGTTGAACCTCCCCCAGGAGTGGGGCAGAAGGTGCCCAGTGCCCTGTGCAGGGCAGGAGCTCAGCTCTTGTTTGCTGGGATTGCATTTCCTGTTGTCTGGAAAGCACCCCGGGGTCTGTGCCTTGTCCTGGCCCTTGGTCTGCTCCAGCCCTGCCCTGCCAGCCCAGCTGGCTCTCGGTGTCTGCAGGGACCTTTTGGCTCGGGGCTGACACTGCCACTTTTCATGGCCACCAACACTTCCCTGTGCCACTGCAGCTCTGGCCTTTTGGTGCTTTTGGACCTGCTCTCTGTGAGCTTAAAACAGCTCCTGCTTGAGCACAAGCTTGTCAGGCTGTCCCTCATGGGAGGGCAGGGTGAGCTGCCTCACAGGAGCAGGATTTGTCCCTTGGCAGGATCCAGGTGCCTGGGGGCAAAAAAACCCCTCCACTTCCCTCTTACCCCAAACCTTGTCTTTTCTTCTTCTGCAGGGAAGAGCAGTGAAAGAGCCTCATACTCCACGTTTGGAAGAGACACAGGGATGCCAGGACTAAACCAGGTAATGATATAATGCAGTGAGATTTTCTGCTTCATTTAGTGGCTCCCGAGAGCGGGAGTCTGGTAATGAAAACCAGCCTGGATTTACATCTCATCTTCATGCACTGGGTCCTGGGAAGCCTCTGCTCTGCTCCAAAACCTCTGTGGAGTGTTGGGGGTTCATACTGGTGTGTGCTGCTGGCTCAGAGGAGTTGTCAGAGGTTAGAAGATGTTGGTTGTAGCAGCCTCTCACTTCTTTCCCAATCCTCTTCAGCCTCGCTCATTTTGTTATTGTTACTCCTGGTTTGTATTTGATCAGCCATGACCCAGGCACGCTGCCTTGCTGGGGAGTTCCAGGGAATCAGATCCAAGCAGCACCTTTCCCTGTGCCAGGCTGGCTGTGGGCAGGGGAGCGTTCCAGGAGGCTCCTTCCCCCTCCCCTGCCTGTCCTGGCCTTTCCCTCTCCCTCCTCAGCAGCATCTCCCAGCTCCCTGGCCAGTGTCCAGTGTCCCAGTTGTGGTCTCTGAGCTGTTTTCTGTGCTGCTGCAGCATCATTTCAGTGACTGTCAGATGGAGCTGTAGTTTTATGGTGGGGCTGTTGGTGCAGGACCTGCAGCAGGAGCTCTGCCCAGCCCTGGGGCAGCACCAGGACGTGGAGCTGCTGCAGCCAGGCCAGAGGAGGCCACGGAGATGCTGCCAGGGCTGGAGCCCCTCTGCTCTGAGCCAGGCTGGCAGAGCTGGGGCTGCTCCCCTGGACAAGAGAAGGCTCCAGGCAGAGCTCAGAGCCCCTGGCAGGGCCTGAAGGGGCTCCAGGAGAGCTGCAGAGGGACTGGGGACAAGGCCTGCAGGGACAGGAGCCAGGGAATGGCTGCCAGTGGCAGAGGGCAGGGCTGGGTGGGAGATTGGGCAGGAATTGTTCCCTGTGAGGGTGGGCAGGCCCTGGCTTGGGGTGCCCAGAGCAGCTGTGGCTGCCCCTGGATCCCTGGCAGTGCCCAGGGCCAGGCTGGGCAGGGCTGGGAGCAGCCTGGGACAGTGGGAGGTGTCCCTGCCATGGCAGGGGTGGCACTGGATGGGCTTTGAGGTCTCTCCCAACACAAATCCTTCTGGCACTCCATGATCTCCACCATCCTGGAAGGGACCAGAGCCACCTCTTGCAGACACAGCCCAGCCCTGTTGGGTCACCCCGTGTGAACCCCTGGGCTCTGCTGGGGGGAGCAGCTTTGCTTCCTGTGGGGAATACCAGAGGTGTCAATCTGGGCCCAGAACACAGCAGAGCAGCCCTGAGATAACCTCCCCTGCTGCCAGCAACATCCAGAAATAGTTTTTTGGGAAGGAGTGAGCAGCTCCCTTTGATGTGTGGCTCCAAGTGCCCCCTCGGTGCCCAGTGTGGCCCTGGGGAAACAGTCCCAGCATTGGAGCCAAGGGAGGAGCTTTTGGCCGGACAGCTTTTATTTTATCCATGTACACACACACATATTACATGTTTTAATTTTACACAAATTTGTCATAATTTCCTCCTCTCTGAAGTGAGGATGTTTCCTTTGCTGGAGCAGCTGTGCTGGCTGTGCCAGAGTGAATTTCATTTACCACTGAAGCTGCTCAAAGAAAACCGGGCCCAGTGCCAAGTGTTGCTTTTGGATGTGATGGTTTTGCTGGGCTTTCGTGGAGGAGGGGGAATATAAGGTAACAGAAATGGGGGGGCAAATGGTCGGGAGAGGCCCCGGGAGAGGCAGGCACGGGGCTCAGGATCGGGTGGCAAATCCCACTTGATGTGGAGAGGAGACAAAACCCCCTTGTGGGGGGTGGGGGGAGTCCAGAGGAGCCTCTGTGGCCCCCAGAGCAGTTGTTGCTTCTGGCTCCAGTTTGGGGGAGTGAGGGGGGTTGACTTTTTTGGTTTTTTTGGGTTTTTTTTGTTTTTTTTAAACTAAAAATTGTCTGGTGGAAATGCCCTGGATGGGGATCAGGTTCTTGCCCAAAAATGCTCTGCTCTGGTAGGGTAGAGCTGGCAGGGCATTTCCCCCTTGTTTAACCCTGAACCATCTCCTGGGGCATCCCCAAGGAGAGGAAACAGGAAGAAAACCCCTTTCTTTGGGAAATTGCCTCCAAGTCCCAGTGTGTCTCCTGCCTGCAGGAGGAGCAGGGCAGCAGCTCCCGGGATCCCTCCGGGTGCTTTCCTTGGCTGAGCACAGAGCGGGTCCAGAGCAGAGGAAACCTGAGCAGTGGAACAGATTGCAGGAATGTCACCAGCTGTGAACACACGAGCTCCTCTTTCCCTCCCTGACCCCTTTCTGGAGGAGACAGAGTTTGAAAGCAAAGGTTTTTCTTTCCAGTTTCTCAAAAGCCTGAAATCCTCCTTTATTTCCATGTGTTGCCCTCAGAGGATGGGTCAAAGCTGAGCTTTTGGGACTTTGGTAGCCCTGTGCAATTTCTTGTAAATACACTGCACTTCCTCCCGAGGTGAGAGGGGCAGTGCTGGAGGAGAGGCTCTGTCCCAGGAGGGAGCACCCTGGGCTCTGGCTCTGCTGCTTCCCAGCGTGCCCAAGGTCAGCCGGGATAAACAGAGGGAGGAGTTTCCTGGCTTTACAAAGAGGGATTTGGCTTTTCCCTGATAAAACTCAGGAGAAAACCACCCTGAGCAGTGGCAGCACAGCTCCAGGGCACTGGCCACGACATGGGCTGGCGATGTGGGGCTCATGCTGTCCTGGACATCAAGGTGAGCATGGGACCCTGCTGGTCCTACCATGGCACCTGCAAGGTGACCGTGGGACCACAGTGTCCCCCACCATGGCACCTGCTGGTTTGCATCCCTGGCTTGCAGAGGTTTCTTGCTGGGGTCCAGCAGGAAAGCACAAGCTGAAAGCCTCTTTTGTTCCTCCACACCTATTCCCCCACCTCCACCCCCATATTTACGGATTTGCTTTCCCTCCTGGCCCCTTGGCTCGTGTTTATTTTTCCCCTCAGCTGAATTGGTGTGAAGGTGGCTCAAAGCAGCTCTGTTCTCTCCCAGCGAGTCGTTTTGCAGTGTAATTCCATGGAAGGGCTTTTCTCTCTCCTTGTTTGCAGCCTGGTTTCCTGCCCAGCGAGATGGGAATCGCCAGCCCGAGCACGCTTTCCCCCACCGGGGGCAAAGGGGGGTCTCAGTATTTTTCTTACCCCAACAATCCTCGCAGGAGAGGTGCAGAGAGCAGCATAGGTGAGTGACTGCGTGTCCCCCGGGTGCCACCGTGCACCTGGGCAGGTGTCCTTGTCAGACCTGCCCTTGGGAATGAGGACATTGATGCTGGGAATGAGGGACTGATGTTGCCATGTGTGCCCCTGGCATGAATCTGGCATTTGCTCTTTTAGGGGAGGGAATGCATGTAAATATCTCTTCTATATACAGAGAGAGAGATCTAACCTCAAAAAAGGGGTGCTCAGAGTCAGGTACAATTTCCCTCTTTCTGGAGAATGCCAGATTAGCTGAAAGCAGCAAATGGCTCGAGGTTCTTGTAAAAACACCTCCAGCCACACTGCACATCACTCCTCCTTCCTGGCAAGCCCTGGGCTGCCAAGGAGGCTGTTCCTGTGGCTGATGGCTCCTGGAGCTGCAGCAGGCACGAGTGGCAGGAGCAGGGTGTGGGAGGCAGCAGGAGGTGCTGGAGCTGTGCCTGGGACCCAGGGAATGTTTGCTCCAGGAGCTCTCCCTGCCTGCTCTGCTGTACCCAAGCAGGGCTTGCCCGTGTCTGGATGGAGCTGGGCATAAGCTTTTACCAAAGGCTGGGGTCAGGTGTGAGTTTAACTTCAGAGGGAACACAAGCTCCAGTTCCCCAGAACTTGTGTTTCTCGTCACAGTTCCCCCTGCACCCTCCAGAGCCACTTTCCTGCTGCTATTTTGGGCTTTCCCCAACGAGTGAAACCAGAAGTGACCCAGTGCATTGGGTGCATTTTTCAGTGCTTTTCAGAAAAAGGCACCTACTCTGGTGCTGCCACTTCAGCCTGGAAAATGATTCTCTAGCATTCTGTGGGATGAATTTCTGCTCTGGAGGTACATCCAAGCAGAGTCCCTGGCTTGTCAGGTTGCTGTGTTAGCACCCTGCACCCCCAGCCAGGGCTTTCCTTAATTATGAATTTTTTTTTTAATTTATGAAAAATAATTATGGAAAAATAGTTCTAAAATAATAATTATGAAAAATAGAATTTAAAAAAAATTAGCCGGTACTTTCCCTTGAGGCACTTCTGGATATTTCCCCACACCTCCCTGAACTGTCCCCTGTGCCCCTCCAGAGCTGGAACTGGAGGGATGGGCTGGGGTCTGTCCCCAGGAAGCACATCCCTGCCTCCTGCAGCAGTAAAGCTTTCTCAGGTCTGCTCCTGTGTAGGAAGCAAATGAAAACACAGCCCAGCCCTGCATGTGTTCCCTTTCTGCATCCTCTCTCCACAAGCCCACTTCAGGTTAAAAGTGTTTCCAAAAAAAAATCCCAATGAGGGGTTATAACATTAAATGTTATTACATGTATGGGCTCAGTCTCTCCCAACAAACCCTTCCTGTCCTGGGATCTCTGTGTGGGTGTGAAACCTGCCCCCAAAGGGAGTAGACAAGATTTGGAGAGGCTCGTCCTTGGGCATTTTCACTGCTGATGCTTCCTCAGCCACAGGACATTTGGGATCTCAGCCCTGTCTGTGCCTGCAGTTTGCAACCCTGGACACTTTTGCTGCAGCTCATTTCCTCTCCTTCTAACCCCTTGAAAACTGAGATCCTCTCTTGTCTGATGCAGATGGACAGCCCAAAAAGGTTCGGAAGGTGCCTCCTGGACTCCCCTCCTCGGTAAGTGGCAGCAGGGGGTTCCCATTGGTGCCCTGGGAGCCATCCCTGCTCCCTGAGCCCCAAAACCGCTGGCACCTGCAACCCCAAACTGGTCAACAGTGGGGTGCCAACGTCAGCATTTGCAAACTTCAGGATTTCTCCCAAATCAAAGCTGCCAGCAGCCAGGACCTGCTGTTGGAGCCCGAGATGTCCCCTCTGAGCTGATAGCCAGAGCCTGAGGAAATAATTTATTTTTCCCTTGGAAAATGACGTCAGTTTGCGGCCACTCGCACTGCCCGACACTGGGGTGCCAGCCTAAAAATCCACAAACTTCACAGGATTTCTCCCAACCTAAAGCTGCCAGCAACAAGAACCCTGCGCTGCCTGCATGGCGGGCTGGGATCCCAGCGGGATGGGGAAGGGAATTCCCGTGCGGGGAAGCGGTGGGAGCTCCGGGGAAGGAGCCGAGCCCGCAGCCCGTGCCGGGTCCGGCTGCAAGGCGACACCGCGGGCTCGGGTTTCGCCCCCGCGCTGGGGCAGCAGCTGAGCCCGCTCCAGGTGTGCGCTGCTTTACAGGAAAGCTGAGCAGCCTGCAGGAATACACCAGCCCTGCTCCCGCGGCTGTTCGGGGGAATGAGCTGAACAATGTCTTTGTGGCTGCGGGTAATGGGATCTGCAGGAAAGCTAATTGGAGCGGGCTGCGGGGCTCCTGCAGGAGCACGGGAGCTGTCTGGGGCCGGGGCTGCATTCCTGGCTGGAATGTTTGCGTGCTTGGGGGGACGGCTTGGTCTCATTGGGCTCTGTCCCCAGCCCGGGGCTGTGCTGGAGAGGTGCCCTCAGTCTCTGCCAAAGCCGGTGTGACACTGCCCCATTCCCCAGGGAACACCCCCATCCCTGGGGAAATCCGGGCTGTGGCATTCCCTGACTGCTGGTGCACAGCTGTACCTGCACCACAGGCTCTGCCTTTGGGATTGGACCTGAGGATAGAGGGAGGGGAGGGCACCGAGGCCTTGCCAGGCTGGGCTCACAGACCTGGGAGTGTTAGAGGGTCCATGTGAATCCACATGAGGCAGAAACCAGCTCCAAGAGTGTGTGTTTTGACAGGGAAAACCTGCTTGAGTCACAATCCGTGTCGCTGCCTCGAGTTTCTGTGGGAAATTTGGAGCTTTAAACCCCAGTCGACATGTGGGGAAAACATCGCCCCAACAAATGGCCTTTATTGGCCTCAAATTTCAAAGTGCTGGGGTTTGGCCCATCCTGCTGGCAGAGCCCTGGAGGACCCTGATTCCCACAGGAAGAGCTGCTTGGCATTTGCTCCAGCTCAGCCCCTGTGTCGGAGTGACACCTGCACTCCAGCCTTCCATAGGATCATGGAATGGTTTGGGTTGGCAGGGACATTAAAGCCCATCCCGTGCCACCTCTGCCATGGCCAGGGGCACCCAGGGTATTCAAAGCCCCATCCAGCCTGGCCTTGGGCACTGCCAGGGATCCAGGGGCAGCCAGGGCTGCTCTGGGCACCCTGTGCCAGGAAGGAATTTTTCCCCAACATCCAACCTAAATCTCTGTCTCTGCCCTGGCTGTTGCCTCAGCTGCCCCTTGATGCCAAAGCTCCAGTTTTCAGAGCACGGGCTGGTTCTGCCTCTTTCCCTCACCCTCCCTGTGCTGGGAGCTCCAGCTTCCTGGTTTGTTTTTGAACTTCCACACCTGGGGAGGCAGATCTGTGCCTGGGCGGCGGGAGAAGTGTGAGGCAGGAGTGGCCTCAAAGGCAGCGGATCAAAGGCTCTTTCTTGTCTGACTCGCCCATGCAGGAGCCCGCCCCGTGTTATCGCTGGACCCCGTGCAAAATAAATAGGTTAATCAGCATCTTATTAAAATGAAGTGCTTTAATCCGTAATTCCCGAGCTGCTTTGAAAACTCGCCGAGGTCAGCGGCTGCAGGAGCTGAGGGTGGGTGCGTGAGCAGGGAGTGATGCCAGAGGCAGCGAGAGGGGTTCAGGGGGAGTGAGCAACAATGCCAGGCAGGGACGGGCACAGAGGAACTGTGCTGGGAGCCCAGGGCCCTTGGGCTCAGTGCTTCTGTTCCAAGGAGGCCACAGAGCTGCTCCCAGGGCTGGAGCCCCTCTGCTCTGGAGCCAGGCTGGCAGAGCTGGGGCTGCTCCCCTGGGGAAGGGAAGGCTCCAGGGAGAGCTGAGAGACCCTTGCAGGGCCTGAAGGGGCTCCAGGAGTCAAAGGGCAGTGTTAGATGGGAGATTGGGCAGGAATTGTTCCCTGTGAGGGTGGTGAGACCCTCACAAGGGTGCCCAGAGTGCCTCTGAATCCCTGGAATCGTTCAAGGCCAGGTTGGACAGGGCTTGGAGCACTCTGGAATAGTGGAGGGTGTCCCTGCCATGGCAGGGGCTAGAATGAGATGGGCTTTGAGGTCCCTCTGAACCCAAACCATCCATGAACCATCCGTAAACCAGTTAGGTGCTGGCTTGGGGCTGCCCTCAGGGCATGGAGCCCCTTGGAGCCTCCCTGCA
Source organism: Passer domesticus (assembly GCF_036417665.1). Lineage (NCBI taxonomy): Eukaryota > Metazoa > Chordata > Aves > Passeriformes > Passeridae > Passer > Passer domesticus. The sequence continues at coordinate 4,905,348 of NC_087494.1, forward strand.
GCTCTCGAGCTCCTGGCCACAGGCTGCTGTGTCCGGGCACAGGATCCAGGGCTGGATGTGGCCCCACATCGACTGCGGTGCCAGAGGAACCGGGCAGGGATTTTGTGCAAGTTGGTTCCTGCAGGATTTTGTTGCCACAGCGAGTTCAGTGCCTGGGAGCTGTTTCAGGCTGTGCATTCCCAGTCTGGTCACTGCTCTGTTTAGCCTCAGTCTGCCCAAAGTCCCACCCCAGCTCCTGCATTTGAGCAAGAAAAACAGGGAGGGAAAAACAGCCCCAGACCACAAAGCGCTGCGGATCCCAGCGCTGGGGCTTTTCGAGCGGCTCTCGCCGCGCTGGCAGATTTTAACCGGAGGAAATGACCTCACCTGGAGGTCCCCGAGGCCGCCGGCCTGAGGGCTGGGGCCAGGGGCTGGGGAGCAGAGCCTGGCCCTGATTTCCAGCTGCCTGCAGCGCCCAGCCCGGCCCCGCCGTGCCCGCACACGGCTCCTGGCTCCGTGCACAGAAGGATGGAATTGGCTTCCCACAGCCTCCCTATGCTGGACAGCAAAAGGAACAATTAGCAGGGGTCGGGGCCAGGAGTGTGCTGAAACTTGGCCCCCCAGGATCCAGCAGGAGATATTCTAGGGGTGGTGGAGCAGGGTGGGCACACAGCAAGGTGAACCTCCCCTGCTTTGCAGCCCTGCTCCCTCCATCCCTGCCATTTTATCGCCGTTGTTTTCTCCCTGGGCTCCTGGCTTGGCTGTTGCTGCAGCTGCCGGGCGCCTGGCCCCGAGCCAGCCCCTGCCAGATGGCGCGGGGCTCTCAGACGTGCTGCACTCCATTCCCCGTCCCGCTCCCGCTATTTAATCAAATTATAGGAAAAGTCAATTTGCTGGATTCCCGTTCTGCAGCGCCTCCCCATCCCCCCCAGCCCACGCGCGGCTCCCTCTGCCCACAGCACCCGGCAGGACCAGGGCCTGGAATTCTCTTTTTTGAGCAGGGGACAAAGGGCAGCTGCCAGTGTCTGTCAGGATTTGCCCTTCCCCCCTCTCTCTTTTTTTGTCTTTATTTTACGAGTTCTCTGTAGAGTCACGGAGTCATTAAGGTGGGAAAAGCCCTCTAAGGGTCACAGAGTCCAACTGTTCCCCAGCATTGCCAAGGCCACTGCTGACCCATGTCCCCAAGTGCCACATTCACACGTTGTTTGAGCACTTCTAGGGATGGTGAGTCCACTTCTATCCTGGGCACTCTGTTCCAATGCTTCACAACACTTTCTGTGAAGAAATTTTCCCAATTTCCAACCTAAACCTCCCCTGGCCCAGCCTGAGGCCGTTCCCTCTCCTCCTGTCCCTGTTCCCTGGAGCACAGCCCGACCCCCCGGCTGTCCCCTCCTGGCAGGAGCTGTGCAGAGCCACAAGGTCCCCCCTGAGCCTCCTTTTCTCCAGGCTGAGCCCCTTCCCAGCTCCCTCAGCCTCTCCTGGAGCTCCAGACCCTTCTCCAGCTCCACTGACCTTGTTGGATTTCTGGAGGGCTTTGGGGTAATTTTTTAAACAAAAGGAAGCCTGGCACAGGATGTCCAGGGCCATGGTGGAGTCACCATCTTGGAATTGTTCAAAAAACATGTGGATGTGGCACTTGAGGGCATGGGTTAGTGGTGAACGTGGTGGTGCTGCTGCTTTCATGGTTGGACTTGATCTTAAAGGTCTCTTCCAGCCTTAAGGATTCTCTGATTGTGTCTTTTATTCACACCATCAATTTTGTCCCTTTTTGCTGGTGAGGACAAGGGCTGGAAGGGAGCAGCTGGCTGTGGGGAAAAAGAAACTCAGGCAAGTTTCCTTCCCAAAGAGAGCTGTGTGTGCCAGGCAGAGCCTGGCCCCTGCCCCACCTCTGCTTTCAGCTGGATTAAAAAAAAAAGATTATCGGTTTCAGAATGAATCAAAGGAGATGAAAATAACCTGTGACAAAAGTTCTCACATCATCTGAGTGCTATTTCAGTTTCTTTGAATGCCATTTCGGTTTCTTTGCATGTCGAATTTCTGCTTTAAAAAAAGAAAAGTCTGTTTTTGTCCTGGCAGAAGCTGATTTTCGGTCAAGGCTTTCTAGGATGGGTTTGGTTAATTTAGAAGGGAAGGAAAAGCTTTTTCTTCTGCTTAATGTGCTGTTAAATCACAGAGCTGAGCAGTGCTGCAGAAATCTGACCCAAGAGCTGTGTGAGGGCTGTCTGAGATTTGTCCCTCCCCTGTGACAACAGCTATGAGGGGCTGCTCAGCCCCACGTGCCTCAGTTTCCCCTCAGCCTGGTTTCCCTGAGGGCTTTGGGTGGGGGCTGTGCTCAGGAGCCTGGCACAGGGCAGGGTTGGCACAGGGGGGTCCCAAGGCCACATGGGTGCCCACTGCCATCACCCAGCCCGTCCCCCCAGTGTGGAGTCACTGCAGCAGTGGTGGCTTTTGTGGTTACCCAAAAAAAGTTATAACCATGGAAAAACGGAACTGGAGCAGAGTCAAAACTTCTGCTGGAGCTGGGCAGGTTCTGGGGACCAAGGAGGGTGACAGGAACAATCAGAGAGGAGCCCTGTGCCCTGTCCTCTGTGCCCTGTCCTCTGTGCCCTGTCCCCTGCCCTGCTCCATGTAGGGCTGTGCCCTTTGAGGACTTTGGCTGGGCTGCTCCAGTTCTCCCTCCAAATCTGCTGTGGGATGAATTAAAACAAAGCTCCTGGGCTCATCAGATGGTTTGGGTTGGAAGGGACCTTAAAGCCCATCCAGTGCCACCCCTACCATGGCAGGGACACCTGCCACTGTCCCAGGCTGCTCCCAGCCCTGCCCAGCCTGGCCTTGGGCACTGCCAGGGATCCAGGGGCAGCCACAGCTGCTCTGGGCACCCCAAGCCAGGGCCTGCCCACCCTGCCAGGGAACAATTCCTGCCCAATCTCCCATCCAGCCCTGCCCTCTGCCACTGGCAGCCATTCCCTGGCTCCTGTCCCTCCACACCCTTGAAAGGTCAGTTGAGTGAAGGACTTGCTGCTCTGTTGCCATACAGAGAGGAGAGGTGGTCAAACACTGCTGAAGTTTGGGGTTTAAAGTTTAAGCTGTGCAGGGTTGGGGGCAGCCATGGTGAGCATGTGGGGCCATGGACTGACCAAGGCCTTCTCTTCAACCCCTTTCCTGCCCCACAGGTGTATCCATCCAACTCAGGTGATGACTACAGCAGGGACCCAGCTGGATATACTCCCTCGAAACCTCCCAGCACTGTGTATCCTGGAGCCTTTTACATGACAGGTGAGTTATTCCCAGCCCTGTGATCCCACAAGGCAGAGCAGGGGCAGCCATCCCTGGTATGGACCATGGGAGGGATTGCACATCTGGAGAGAGCTCAGGGCAGGAGTGCATGAGACACAATGCAGCCCCAAAATCATCCAATATCCTGAGTGGGAAGGGACCCTCAGGGATCGTTGATTGCAGCCCCTGTCCCTGCACAGCCACCCCAACAGCCCCACCCTGAGCAGCCCTGGCAGCGCTGTCCAAACGCTCCTGGAGCTCTGGCAGCCTTGGGGCCGGGACCATTCCCTGGGCAGCCTGGGCAGTGCCAGCACCCTCGGGGCCAAGAGCCTTGCCCTGAGCTCCATGCCAAGCCCTGCCACAGCTCCAGCCCTTCGCGGGCTCCTGGCCCTGTCCCAGAGAGTTTGTCCTGATTTGCTCAGTGGGTGATGCTCAGCACAGGCAGGACATGGTGGGGACAGTCCCAGCCCCTCAGCCAGGGCTGACCTGTTCCCCCCTGGGGCCTGGGGGCTGCCTCCTGCTGTCCCTGCCCCACTCAGCTCTGGGTTCGTTGCAGATGGACTCCACAACTCTCCAGACCTGTGGAGTTCCCCGGGTGCCATGAGCCAGTCGAGTTACGGTGCCATGCTGGGCAGCTCCTCGTCCCCGCTCCCACAGCCCAGCAGCTTCAACAGTTTACACCAGCACGAACGCATGGTAACGTGTCCCCGTGGCTGTCCCCTCCCTGGCACCTTGTGCCCTGGCTGTGGGCCCAGGCCCCAGCTGCTGAACCCCACAGCTTTTGCGGGGCCCCTCTCACCGCGCTCCCCCTCCCTGCCAGAACTACCAGCTGCATTCCGGAGAGGTGAACGGCGGGCTCCCCTCCGTGTCCGGCTTCTCCTCGGCCTCCACGGCGTACGGAGTGTCCAGTCACACCCCCCCGATCAGCGGCACCGACACCATCATGGGTATGGCCAGGCACAGGCTCACCTGGAAAACCAGGCCTTGTGCAGACCTGGTGCCTGAGGCATCCAACACACCCAGGCACCCTCGTGTGGCACCTGTGCCTGCAGTCTCTGCCCGGGGAAGAGGCACAGGGAGGTTCTGGGTTCTGCTCTGGGGGTTTACACCTCATAGGTTGAGTGTGGGAGGAGCCCAGCAGTTCTGGTATTATCTCCTGGAGGTGCTGTGGCTTAGATGAGTTGTGGGATGGATTTACAGCTGTGTGAAGCTGCTCCCCTAGATCCAGAACAGGAATGTTTGTGCTGGGTTTGGATACCACGTTAACCCCCAAGTGCTTTAATCTCTGACCCTGCTGAAGCTGTTACTGAAATGAACTCGTGCTCCCCAGGAAATGAGGATCCTGACACAGATTTGTAGAAAATACCTTGTTTTTCTATAGAGAAGGAAGTTTGGGATTCATGGAATGAAAGTATCATTAAAGTTGGAAGAGACCTCTAGGTTCATCCAGTGCCTTGGTGGCTATTGGGGTTTGAGATGCCCCATGGCAGTGGCTGTGCTGCAGCAGAGATGTCTGATTGCTGTTGGTGGCACTACACCTCCAGCCCAGGGCTTGCAGAGATGTCCCTGCAGCCCCTTGATGGCTTCCAGGGGAAGGTGCCCCATGTCCGAGCTGGACAAACATTTAATTTTCAAGCAAAGCACTAAAAGCAGAAAATTTCCACCCCAGAGCAGGTGCCCCAGAGAAGGCCCTGTAGGGTACTGTGTCCTGCTGGGCTCTGGGGTCCTGGCAGTGGCATCTGTGTCTCTTGGCAGGTAACAGAGGAACCACAGCCGGGAGCTCCGGAGACGCGCTCGGGAAGGCTCTGGCCTCGGTAAGAGTTTGGGATAGTCCTGACCATCCCAGTCCTGCTGCTGCAGGGACCCTCTGCCCAGCAGGGAACATGCACACATGTGGTGAATGCACCCCAAATCCACAGCAGCCTCTGAGGGAGGGTTTTCCCCTCTCCATGTGCTGTCATCTCAGTCCCAGCACCTTTTGGTGGATGGGGAAACTGAGGTTGTGGTGGCCCTGCAGCCCCATTTGCTGCTCTGTGCCCTTCCAGCCTGGTGCTGCTCTGCCAAGACCACCCTACACAGACCTCGTGGCAGGACTTGCAGGTCCCAGTAGTCCTTGCCCTGTGTGTGCTGGTTCAAACTGGAGGGCACTGGTCTCACTGGGTCACCAGAGAGTTGCCCATGTCCTGTTCAGTGATCCTTGCACAGTGGCAGAGGGGTGCTGACAGTGACCCTGCAACGATTCCTGAGAGCTCCTGCTTCCTCCTGAGAGGGGACCTGAAGAGCAGAGGCTGCACTCAGGGGTGGTGACAGTGGGGACATGGAGAGACCCCAGGGTTAATGGGGGAACTGGGGGGAACTGGGCATGGTCTTTGTGCTGGCTGTGGGTTTGAGAAGGGAGGTCCCAGCAGGTGGTGGGTGCCACTGGGAGGGGACAGCTAGCTCAGGGTGGCACTGCTGACCATGCCCCTTCTGTCCCTGCAGATTTACTCCCCCGACCACTCTAGCAATAACTTCTCCTCCAACCCCTCCACCCCGGTCGGGTCCCCGCAGGGCCTCGCAGGTGAGTGACAGTGTGAGGGTCAGGGGGGTGGGGTTTGCTTTGGGGACCTCCCAGGCACTGAATTTCCCAGGTCAGCCCAAACTCTCAGCCCAGGGCTGGCAGCAGCCCCAGGACCTTTGCCTGCCCTTCCTGACCCTGTCCCTACACAGAGGCTGTGGCTGGATTTGCCCCCGTGGGAGAAGTGCAGTGGCACCTGGGAAGCAGCCAGGGGCTAAAACCCACGTTCAGCACCTGCTGAAAGCCCATTCCTGGTCCCCTTGGGCAGGACAGGTCTGGTTGTGCCCAGCAGAGCTGGTGCCCAGGCTTCCTGTGCCCAGGGTGCAGCATAACCTGGCCCTGAGGTCACAGTGAGTCACTGGGACCAGGGACATTGGGACACCTCTCGAGGCCTGAAGGGCTGAGCCAGGGCAGAGCTCAGAGTGCCACACAGTGCCACAGTGTCTGTGCAGTGTCACACAGCTCTGTGGTGGCCCGTGAGGTGCTGCAGTGGTCCATGTGGTGCCTTGGTGATCCATGTAGTGCCATGCAGTGCCACAGTGGCCTGTGCAGTGCCATCACGGCCCATGTGGTGTCTCAGTGGCCTGTGCAGTGCCATGGTGCCCATGCAGTGCCATGGTGGCCATGCAGTGGCCTGTGCAGTGCCACAGTGGCCTGTGCAGTGCCATGGTGCCCATGCAGTGCCATGGTGCCCATGCAGTGCCATGGTGCCCGTGCAGTGCCATGGTGGCCGTGCAGTGCCCTGTGGTGCCCCAGTGGCCTGTGCAGTGCCATGGTGCCCATGCAGTGCCCTGTGGTGCCCCAGTGGCCTGTGCCGGGCCGGGTGGTGCCGGTGTGGCCCGAGCAGTGCCCGAGCAGTGCTGTGTGCCTCGGTGGCCGGGGAGCCGTCGCGGTGGCCCAGCTTCCAGCCCCATCTAGTGGCCGCCGTGGCCATGGCCGGTCCCAGCTCTGCGTTTGTCCCCAGGCTCGTCGCAGTGGCCGCGGGCGGGCGGAGCGGGTGCCTTATCTCCCAGTTACGAAGGGAGCCTCCACACTTTGGTGAGTGGCACAAAAATTCCGGGTTCACCTTTTCTCTCTCTTGCCTCAGGCCTTGGTGGGGAAGGGGTTTTGGGTGGCACCCTCTCCCCTGAACGCCTGGAATCAGCTGGTTTGGCAGGGATGAATGTTTGGGTAGCAGCAGCTGAGCAGAGCCGAGTGCTGCATCCCTGACCTGCAGTCCCCCGGCAGCCTGGCACCCTCCCACTGCCCCAGCCAGTCCATCCCGGGGGTCTGGCCCAGCCCAAGGGATTCCTGGCAGGTTCCTCCCTGCCCTGAGCAGTTCCACTCATGTGACCCGTCGTGCCTTCGGGGAATGGCACTGGCTTGGGGGGTTGTTTCATCCCTGCCCTGTGGCTCCTGAGTCCAGGATTGCCACCAGCCATTCTGTAGTGCAGAGCAGCAGGGGGCTGCTGGCTGTATGGGATTGCAGTCATGGAATTGGATTGGAATCATGGAAAGGTTTGGGTTGGAAGGGATCTTAAAGCTCACACAGTTGCACCCCTGCCATGGGCAGAGACACCTTCTGCTAGAGCAGGGTGCTCCAAGCCCCCTCCAGCCTTGGACGCTTTCAGGGGTGGGGCACTTAACACAAACCTCTCTCTGTCCTGCCCTTCCAGCAAAACAAAATGGAAGACAGGTTGGATGAAGCCATCCACGTGCTGAGGAACCACGCCGTGGGCCAGACCTCTGCCATGCCCAGCAACCACGGGGACATGCACGGGCTGCTGGGCTCAGCACCAGCACACAGTGCTGCCGTGGGCAGCCTGGGCCAGCCCTTCCCCGCCTCAGTCATGGCCCTGGGGAACAGGCACCCGAGTCTGGTGAGTGTGGGAGCAATGTGGCAGCTGGCAGGGACACGCTGGGGACACGTGTCACGTGTGGTGTGACATGGCATTCAGAGGGACGTGTCCTGTGGTGCAGGAATAGCTCAGTGTGGTCCAGGCTGGGTCAGGTGCTGGCAGCGTTGCATGGGTGACAGGCAGAGAAGTCACTGCCATGTTCCTGCAAGGGAGAGCTGAGTCACAGAATCCCAGAGTGGTTTGGGGTGGAGGGACCTCAAAGCTCATCTTGTTCCACCTCCTGCCATGGCAGGGACACCTTCCACTGTCCCAGGATGCTCCAAGCCCTGTCCAGCCTGGTCTTAGACACTTCAGGGATTTTGGGGGCAGCCACAGCTGCTCTGGGGACACTGAGTCCAGCCTTGGCACAAGCTCTGTGTGCCCTTCCCTTGTGCCCCTTCTCAGGGCAGGCAGAGGTGGTGAGAGAGCTGCTCTTTCCCTGCAACATGATTGAAAATCCCTCAAAACAACTTCAAGGCATCCCTAGGTTATGCAGGGAGGAGAAGAGGGATCCAGTGGGTACAGGAGTGGCAGCTGTCACCAGGAACTCTGAATGGGCAGGCACCACGTCCCTCTGTGGTGTGTGAGGGCTCATTGCAGCTCCAGGGATGTGATGGATCCATGGCACCCTGGGCACGTGGATGCTGGCGTCCCATGCAGGGTCACCTGGGTCCCCCTTGTCTAGAGGCTGGTGACCACAGCAGCACATTTTTGGCAGAGCTGCTTGCCTGCTGCAGCAAACAGTGACACCCCTCCAGTCTCCAGAGAAGCAGTTGTGATCCCCTTCTAGGCTCCCTGGGTTCTGCTCTGAGCAGGGAATGAGACGTGTCCTCTGCAGGCTGCTGCCAGCTGCGGAGCCAGCAGGGCTGGTCTGTCCTGTCAGTCCCCAGCCTGTGTGGCACTGCCTGGGGGCTGTGGGCTCAGCAGGGTCGCTCACCCTTTGCCTGCAGCCCCTTTGCAGCCAAGTTCATGTTGCTGGGGTGTCCCTTGCTCCGGTGGCACTAGGGAGGTGCAGGCACAGTGGTGCTCAGTGGACACAGGACACGTGTCCTCTCTGCTGTGCTGGCCTTGCACTGGCCACAGAGGGGCTTTTCCTCGGGGCAGGGGACAGCAGTGACAGGGGCTCTGGGCTGGCTGCAGCTCCTGCTCAGGACAGGGAGCTGCAGTGTCCCCAGCACAGTCCCAGAGAGCTGCTGCTGCAGGCTGGCTCTGCCCTCCTGCGCTCCAGAGCTGCAGGGGTGGGGGGGTGAGGGCAGCACCAGCAGTGCCTCAGCCTGGAGCTGGGGGTGGCCTGGGGTGACTGCTCAGCTGAATGTCCCCACTGCCTGCTCCCCTCCCTGAGGCTCACTCTGCTCCTTGTGCTGCAGGTGGGAGGAGGCCACCCCGAAGATGGGCTGTCCAGCAACCCCAGCTTGCTCCACAACCATGTGACACTTCCATCACAGGCCAGCTCGCTCCCGGACCTCAGCAGGCAGCAGGACACGTACAGTGGTAAGGCAGCTCTGCACGGGTGCAGGTGGGGCTCACCTGTGCTAAGGGCTCACCTGTGCTAAGGGCCACTGCTGAGGGTGTGGGGAGCCACCTGTGGGGCTTGGGTCCAGGCCTGTGCAGCCAGGGAGGAGGTGGATGATGTCCCTGCAAGGCTGGTGCTTCCTTGCAGCATTCACAGGGCAGTTTCTACTTGGAGCCTTTTCCAGAGGTTTTACAGAGTCCCAGAATGGTCTGGCTTGGAAAGGACCTTAAAGCTCATCCTGTTTCACACCCTCCCATGGACAGGGACACCTCCCACTGTCCCAGGCTGCTCCAGGCCTCAATGTCCAGCCTGGCCTTGGGCACTCCCAGAGATCCAGGGGCAGCCACAGCTGCTCTGGGCACCCCAAGCCAGGGCCTGCCCACCCTGCCAGGGAATAATTCCTGCCCAATATCCCATCTAACCCTACATGTCTGTATTTTCCTGTTCCCCCTGCCAGGTGTGGGTGCACAGTTCCCAGTGCTCTGCTGTGTAGGTTGGGTTCCCAAATTGGAGGGTCTGGGAAGTAAGAGGGAGAACAGGGAGCATCAGCAGGGCAGAGGCAGCACCCTCACACCTTCCCTGAGTGTGGGGCAGCAATGCAGGATGAGTTTGGGATGCCACTGCAGGAGCAGAGCCTGGGGACCCCCCCAGCCTCCTGTGTGGTCAGGTCCCTCAAGCTGTGCGTGTGGCTGTGCTCTCTCTGCAGGCTTGTCCGGGGGGCTGGGCCGGAGCAGCGTCTCCTCAGGAACGAGCGAGATAAAGAGGGAAGAGAAGGAGGATGAGGAGAACACCTCGGTGGCAGATAACTCAGAAGAGGAGAAGAAGGAGCTAAAACCCTCCCGGAACAGAACAAGGTGCTCTTTGAACAGGTCTCTCCCTTCACTTTCTCTGCTGCCAGGCCAGGGGTGTTTGGGCTGGGGTCCAGCTGCCAGGACCCGCCAGGCACTGGGCTTGGCCCGGTTTGGCCTGGGGTCATCCTGTGGCACAGACCCCCCAGCCCCTGCCCATCCTGGAGCCTGGTGTGGGGGAGGGGTCCCTGTCACCCTCCTGCTGGCTTCTGTCCCTATGGCCTCAGGGCACCCTCATGCTCCTAAAGCAGAGGGATGCACCTCATCCCTCACCTGCCTCTGTGGGCACCTGGGGCTGTGCAGGGAAAGAGCAAGTGCTCAGCCCCAGTCAGACATGGTTTGACCCCTTCCCTGCCTTGGGGCATCTCTGCTCTCTGCTTTGGGCTCCTGTATCCTCTGTCACATCCAGCCAGAGGAGTGGCAGTGGCTCAGGTGGAGTCCTTCAGCGTGTTGGCTGCTCCGCGGCCTTGCCACCAGCTCGGAGACCTCAGCAGGGTGATGGTGCCCAGAGAGGCAGCACCAGCCCCACTCCTGCCCTGGAGGCAGAGGGCTGCATCTTCCCAGATTCCAGCTGGGGATTCCAGCATTGGCCTTGTCTGGGCCATCCTGCACACTCCTGGCAACAAGCTCAGGCCTTAATCACATTGTGGTTTCTTTCTTTGCTGTTTAAAAACAAAAGAAAACAAAAAAGAGGCAGAAGAAGAGCCTTAACTGCTTGTCTGCGAAGCCCCTGCGTGTCCCTGCGCGTGGCACAGGCCAGCAGGTCCTGGCAGGGCACGTGGGGGGCTCGGCACCTTGGCGCGTCACCGTGTGTTTCTTGTCTGTGAGTTGACCAGTGCTGAGAGTGCACACGAGGAATGTCCCTGTCTCGTTCTTATTTTAAACCATTAGTCAAGATGAGGATGAGGAGGACGATCTTCTTCCCCCAGAGCAAAAAGCCGAGAGAGAGAGAGAAAGGAGGGTCGCCAATAATGCCCGTGAGCGCCTGCGGGTTCGTGACATCAACGAGGCCTTTAAGGAGCTCGGACGCATGTGCCAGCTGCACCTAAACAGCGAAAAACCGCAGACCAAACTGCTAATCCTACACCAGGCCGTATCAGTCATACTGAACCTGGAGCAACAAGTTAGAGGTCAGTGAGGGTCCCGGAGTGGTGATATTTTACGTACCTGATCGGCACGGGGCTGTCTGTCTGTCTGTCTCCTGTGACGTGCTGTGGTGCCTCGCACTGTCTCTCTCCCCTGTGGCCTTGGGAACCAACCCAAGGCTGTCGATGTCCTTTTAATTTATTTTTTTTTGCCTTTTTTTGCATCCATCCCTGCTGTTCTCTCCTTTGTCCCCCGCTGCCACCGCGTGTGCTGCATGCTGTCCCCGCGGGGACGCCTGTGCCATCCTGCTTCCCCGCAGCCGGGAGTGCTCAGTGCTTGGCCAGCAAAGTGACAGAAACCCCACTAGAGAATCCCCCAGAGGGGTCCAGTCCTGCCGGCTCCAAGGGCTGCTGTGAGCACAGAGCCCGTTCCTTTCCCCTGGGTGTGCCTGACATGGCTCTGGGCTCCTGTTCCTGCCGTGTGGCACCTGGCAAAGCCCTGGGCTCGGGGCAGCTGTGCGAGGGCAGCGGGATGCCCCGGGCTGAGCAGCCCTGGCTGCCTGCCCCGGTGTCCAGCACAGGCTGGGAGCACTGTGCATTCCGAGCCTGGAGCCTCTGCCCTCACCGGGACACCCTGAGGGCAGCTCGGGACACCCTGAGGGCATGCTGGGGACACGCTGAGGGCAGCTGGTGACACGCTGAGGGCAGCTCGGGACACCCTGCTCGGGACACCCTGCTCGCTCCCCTCCACACGTGCAGCATGGTGTGTGTGCAGGAGGGAGCCAGGGTGGCTGTCCCGGCTGTGCCATCCGCCCCAGGACGTGGCTGCTTTGTCCCCATCCCGCAGTGCATGCTCCTGCCCGGGCAGGTTAACCCCTTTCTCTCTGCAGAGCTGTGTAACACGCGTCGGGGGCTGTGCCTGCCTGTGCTCCTCTCTGCTGGCCTTGCTGTGCCTTGATGTTGGAGTCCTTTGTGCCTCTCTTCAGTTTGTAATTTTTTGCCTTTCATAACATGTATATTTTTTCCTGTCTTCTATTTTAATTTCCCCTTCCTTTTGATTTTTTTTTTTTATTTCAAGTTTTTACTTTTTGGTTCTGTTCTTTCCAATCTCCTACAGACATGCCCCAGCCGTGACCTCTCGGTGGTCCCACTCTACCTTGTACTTGCTGCTCACGGATCCCAGGCAGGACTGAGGGTGGGGCAGGGCTTAGGCAGAGTTGGCACCGTGTTCACTTTGGTCTCCCACGCTTGTCCCTTTTTAAACCCTTCCTGGAGGCAGCCAGAGAGGTGGCTGAGCCCCGCAGGCTCCCTCAGCAGATGGTGCAGACAGACAGTGTCCCCTCCTTGGCTTTGTGCTGCTTTCCAGGAGAGAAAACCACCCTCACCCCCTCTGGCAGCACTGCCATCAGGTCCTTGTGTGCCATGGGGGCTGCCAGCATCCTCCCAGTGCCACAGCAGCTGCAGGAAGGGAAGGGAGGAGACTGAGGAGTTTTGGGCTGGTTGGTGACCCCCAGGGGCACAGGGCAGCCGAAGCATCCCATCCTCACACAGTGCAAGCTGCAGTGGTACGTGCTGGTGGTGGGGACACGGCTCTGTCCTGCCCAGGTGTGACATCCAAGCCTTGTCCCTGCTGGGGGAGCCACCAGCCAGGACTGGCCCCCAGCAAGGACCTGCAGCCACCAGCCTGTGCTGGAGGAAGGATCTGGGGTCCTGTGTGGGGACACAGGTGCCAGGATGGCCCCGTCCCCCCACCTGTGCTGGGTGTGTGGAGAGGAGGTGGCAGGGCCAGCTGGGGCAGCGAGGAGGGGACACAGGCAGGGACAAGGCAGCAAGGAGAGGGTGCAGCAGGGCCAGTGGGCAGCCCTCTGTCCCACACAGGCACTGCTTGCCAGGGAGCCCCTGCTCCCCCTTCACATGCCGTGCACTGTCCGGAGGCTCTCCAGGGGGCTCTGACTCTGCAGCCCCTCTTTGCTAGAGGCTTATCCCACATGGCTCCCCAGGAGCTCGAGGCCACAGGCTGTCCCAGTGTCAGGTCTCACCCAAGGACCCTCCTCAGACAGGTGTCTTCCTGCAAGTTTTGCTCTGGGGGAGAAGGTCGTCTGCGTTTAAATTGGGACTTTCAGGGGGATGGGCAAGGCCACGGTTCAAGATGCTGCCAGCACAACTTTGCTTCCCCCATCCCTGCCTGTGTCAGGCATCCCAGGGGTGCTGTCAGCAGTGGGGGCTCTCCCAGAGCTTCTGACTGTGCCTGGAAAAAAAATCACCCCTTCTGGCAGGCTTTTGGCTGTGTGGAAAGATCAGAATTCAGTGTCTGCATCCGAGTCTGATCCTCAGGGCAGCCCTGGCTCCTGAGAGGGTGCCAGGCCAGGCTGCTCCTGCTGCTGCAGCACCACTGCTTCACACACCAGCACTGGAAGCTGCAGAATTTGGAATGGAATTGGGAAGGAAATCTTACAAAGAAGGATTTGCTTCTTGCCAAAATCTCACCATGGGGGACAAACCTGGCATTTTTGGCCGAGAGCCTCCCCCAGTCTTCGAGTTTTCAGTTGAGAACAAACAGGAAGGCAAAATTTTGCAGAGGGTGGAAGGTGTTGGTGGGTGATGCTGCATCAATGCCCACCCTTGCCCCCAGTGGCCCCTCCAGCCCCCTGGGCACCTGGCCCTGTGCTGGCAGCACCTTCCCCGGGCTTGCAGAGGTGACACAGCCTGGGCTGCTCTGGGAAGCACCCGGAGGAATTGGCTTTGCAAAGTGAGGCCGTTTGGGCCATTTCCAGTGGACACCCGGAGCACTTCCAGCACGGCAACATAGAGCCCCCCTCGGTGGCACCCCCGACTAACCCTGTGGTGCTGTGAACCCAGCAGTACAGACGAGGCCTTGTCACTGGAGGACAAAGATCTGAGGGACCGGGAGAGGAGAATGGCCAATAACGCCAGGGAGAGGGTGCGTGTGCGGGACATTAACGAGGCCTTTAAGGAGCTGGGACGCATGTGCCAGATGCACTTAAAAACGGACAAAGCACAGACCAAACTGATCATCCTGCAGCAGGCCGTGCAGGTCATTCTGGGCCTGGAGCAGCAAGTACGAGGTATGGTACCGCTGGCAGGTGCATTTCGGGGCCTGTCTCTCCCCCTGGCTCTGCATGCTCTGCTTCTCTGTCCTGACTCTGCTTTCGGTCTCAGCTGTGTGTTTGCAGCACCAGCAGCACCTCCGGCTGCTGAGCTCTCCCCAGCCCTGGCCCGGGGTGGATTTGAGGCTCACCTCTCTCTCTGCTCATGCTTGATATAATTTGGCACCTGGATCCCATTAAGCAGCTTTGGAAAATTCAGTCCTCAACTCTGAGTGCTGGCTGAGGCACTTGGGGGTTCCTGTAACAAGCACATGGAGATGCCCTGGCACAGGGTGCCCAGAGCAGCTGTGGCTGCCCCTGGATCCCTGGAAGTGCCCAAGGCCAGGTTGGCCGGGGCTTGGAGCACTTTGGGATAGTGGAAGGTGTCCCTGCCCATGGCAGGGGGTTGGAACAAGATGGATTTTAATATTCCTTCCAACCCAAACCATTCCATGATCCCATGTTGAAGTGGGGGTGCAGCTGGGCCTGGGGTTCTGCTCGAGGAGGGGCCTGGCAGGTCCTGCAGGGACTGGGGGCTGCACGGAGCTCATCTGCTCACTCAGGCCTGCCTGGCAGGTCCCTGCTGTCCCTCTGGGACGCTGCTGCCAGGGTGATGCTGTTGCCCAGACTGAGGTTGCTCCCCTCCCTTGCTGTTTTGGGCACAGAGCGCAATCTGAACCCAAAAGCGGCCTGCTTGAAACGTCGGGAAGAGGAGAAAGTGTCCGGAGTGGTAGGAGACCCCCAGATGACACTGTCAGCTTCCCATCCTGGTCTAGGAGACGGTCACAACCCTGTTGGACACATGTAAAGGTACTGTTCCCCACCTTTGATCCCACATCCCAGGGTGGGTCCAGCCCTGTGCCCATGCCCTGCTGTGCTCTGGCTGGTCAGCCCCGCTCCCTCAGCAGGAGCCTTGCTTCATTTCCCTGAAATCAGTGACTTGCATGTGTGCAAGGCCTGGCACAGGGTGCCCAGAGCAGCTGTGGCTGCCTCATCCCTGAAGTGTCCAAGGCCAAGTTGAAGGGGCTTGGAGTGACCTGAGATAGTGGGAGGTGTCCCTGCCCATGGCAGGGGTGGAATAAGATGAGCTTCAAGGTCTATTCCAGCCCAACCCATTCCATGATTCTCTCTGTGTCCTGTGGCCCCCCACCCAAAGGCTCTGGCCCACAGCAGAGTGCAGTCCCACAGCTGGGATGGGGGGGCTGGAGCTCTCTGAGTGGGCCCAGCTCTGCTCTGCACCTCCCAGTCCTGCCCTCGATGGCTACTGGAAACCAGCAATTCCTTTTCCTTGTGGGTCTATGAGAGGAAATGGGCAGGTCCCAGAAATGCCAAGAGAGTCAGAGAACGTGAAAATGCCCTGGTGAGGCTGTGGCAGGCACAGGCTCCAGAGGGCTGGTTCCACTTTTAAGGGACCGTGGGAGCATCTGAGCAGTGCAGAGATGGTGGGGGGACTGAGCAGATCCAGGAGTGGTAGGTCAGGAGCTGATCCCATGGAGTGCCTGGAGAGGACACAGTCCCTTGGTGTCCCCTGCCCCAGTGGGTGCCTGGGGATGGCCTGACCAAAACAAAGGCAAAGCTCAGCTGCAGCCCTGCAGGGACAAGCTGCAGCAGGAGCCCTGGGGCCCCCTGTGCAAGGAGCACAGTTTTATTCTCATTTGGGCTTCTACCACTTCAGACTTTTCTTTTATTGTATTATTTCATTTGTAGATCTTTTTGTTCCTCTGGATATGGAGATCTGTAGGAAGAAAACCCTCGGTGTGACCTGCAACCCTGTTGAACCATAAACCATAAACCATGAACCATGAACAGTACTGCTCATACTGACACACGCAGACGGATCCTGGCGTGACGTAAGGGGTGGAAAAAACACTTTGTCAAAAACAAAACGGAAACAAAAAATTGCCTTAAGTATAAAGTGCAGAACAGTCAATACATATCACTCAGTTAGGAGGGGGTGGCGTGTTCTCTTGGCTTGTTCACAAGCAGCCAGCAGCAAAATTGTGCCTAAGCTTGATATTTCTTTTTTAAAAAAAAAGAACATTAGTTATGAGATTTTTTTATGTAGAACAAATAGCAATGCCTTTTGGTTTTTTTAGCTTCTTTTGCATATGTTTTGTAAGCAACGAAAAGATTTTTTTTTGTATAAAAACATGTCTTGTACCCTCCGCTTTTCTGCTGCTGTTTCTATAGTTAACGTTGCATCTTTAGGATCAACCAGAATATTAAAATTGTATTAAGAGAGACTGGATATAAAGAGAGGAATTCTCAGATTCGGCTCGGAAAGCCACTAAAAGCGAATGTAGCCACAGTGAGGGAATGTTCTTCCTTGCCTGGCTTGTACCTTCCATGACAAAAAACAAACTCGTGCTGAATTCACCATCTCTTTTCTTCGGCCACTTCTGATTTGGGAAAAGGAAGTTAAACAGCAGAGCGAGTGGCAGCAGTGCTCCCGCTGCCCCGGCAGTGACCGAGGTGCTCGGCGGGGTTGGCCTTGTCCCGGAGATGCTGGGAGAGAACAGCCCCGGGAGCAGGAGAACCAGGGACTGAGGCGCTTCCAGGTGAGCAGAGCAGCAAGGGATGCACAGGGAAGAGCCTGTTCCACAGGGCAGAGCTGCCCGAGGCGCTTCCAGGAGCAGCACTGAACAAAGACCAAGTGAACAAAGCTGGAGCGTGGCAGGAGGCGGAGGCAGCGGAGCAGCAGCAGCGGGACACGGGGCCAGGAGGCCGGGACACGGGGCCAGAAGGCCGGGACACGGGGCCAGGAGGCTGGGACACGGGGCCAGGAGGCCGGGACACAGGGCCAGGAGGCCGGGACATGGGGCCAGGAGGCCGGGACACGGGGCCAGGAGGCCGGGACACGGGGCCAGGAGGCCGGGCAGCAGCAGCCTGAGGGTGCTGCAGGCAGGGAAGGAGCAGCGAGCTGGCCACTCCAGCCTGGGCAAAGCCGTGAGCAGCAGCAGGATCCCTTCTCGCACCGGAGCCATCGGAAATGCAAAATGCTGCCTCGGGGAGAGGGGTGGCTTCACACCCCACTGTCACCTGCTGTCACATCTCCCAGGCGTCCTTGGAGGCAAACTGAGCTCAGCACTGCCACGGGATGTGAGTGGCCACCATCACCTGTGCATGGGCTCCTCCCTTGGCACTGGGGAGGAGGGCAGCAGGAGCTCCTGTCCGTGTGCTCCAAGCAGCCAGCTATCCCTTCACTCCAAGGGATTCCCAGTCACTCCAGACCACTCTGGTGTGCTCAGCAGGAGGAGGATCCCTGGCAGCCCCTCTGGGTGCCCTGGAGGTGTGGAGCAAAGAGGTGCTGGGCAGTTCTGGGCTGCAGCAGCCGGTTTGGAGATGGCCATGGCAAAACATCCACCAGGAATTTACTCTTGTTTCTTCCCTCTCCTTCCCCTTGTGAAACGTTTTGTGCCTGGTTCTTCCCAGCTCTGCAGAGCCCAGTCAGGCAGGATGGTGCATGAGACATGGGTACTGGTCTGGGGGATGTGGGGAACTCCCCTCTCCCCTGCAGGCTCCATCTCTCCCTGTGCTGCTCCAGCCTGGGCTCCTGGGGAAGCTGTGTTGCTGTGGCACAGGGAAAGGGAGGGACTGGCAAACAGGATTAGGTCCTGTGGCATTTGCCAGCAACCCCAGGCTCTTGGCATAACCTGGTGCTCCTCCACGTGCTTTGTGCTCTGGCAAGCTCTGCTGGAAGTGCTCAGGGCAGTGCTTATCTGCCACCCACGCTGGGCACTGTGGCCTCAGCCCCTGTGGCAGCTCCAAGCTGAGCCACTCCAAGTGCCAGGATAGGATGGGACTGTCCCTGCTGCCCCTGGCCCTGCCCTGGGCTCCCCAGCATCCAGCCATCACTCTGAAGCTTTTGGGTGCTCTCACCATTCCTTCTGCGTGGTGAGACCTCAGCAGCCCCAGCTCTGTCCCTGGGAAGGGCAGGAAACTCAGTGGTTCCAGTAACCCAGGTGCTTCTTGCCTGTGTCAACAGACACATTTTAGCCTAAACAGCTCATCAGGTTACAACACTTCCCTCCCTGGGGCTCCTGTGGGTGCTGGAGCAGGGGGCAGGGAGATGGATGAGGTTTTTCTCCCCTTGTGACAGCCTTGACTCCATTCATGCTCTGGAGAGCAAACTGGAGGGCTCAGCAGCTGCTTTCTGTTTCATCCTGCTCCATTGGTGACACTGCAAAGTACCCACTGCTCAGGGGTTTTGGCTGGCTCAGTGCCCCTGTCCCAGGACCAGGAGGGATGGAGCAGTGTCCCAGCCCTGGAAAGCTTGAAACCCTACAAAAAAAATTAAAAGTGGTTCACAAACCCTTTGATTTTGCCCCAAGAATTGGAGGTGGCAAGAATGGGCAACTGGACTTAAAGGACTAGTCAAGAAAAATCCATAAATTCAACAAAAGTGGAAACCTGAGAAGATTTATGAGTTGTTCACAAATTTGCTGAACTTCTTTATCCCCTCCTAGTCCTGTAGGCCAAGGAGGAATCCTGATGAGCCAGAGCCTTTCTCACCATCCCAGAATCCCCAGGCATTGCAACAAAAATGGGGCTTTTCATCTGCATTTAGGTGGTTTAAGATGTTACTTCTGACAGCAAATCCAGCCAGCTTCCTTCCATGGCAAGACTTGGGTGAAGATCCTTGAGCATGAGCCCTCAGAGGCAGGGTTTGGAGAGATCATCTCAAAAGCACAATGTAGGGGGTGGCAGTGCTGTCCCTGGAGCTGCCTTGATGGCACAGGGTGACAGTTTTGTGTGCCAGCCCAGTGTGGCCTCAGTGGCATCTCTGCATTCCAGGTGCTCAGGGAACAACTGGGAAGAGCAGCAAGGAAAAATTCCTTTGTCTTGCCAATGTGTTTGGCTCAGTGTGAACATGGTGCCTGTAATCTGCCAGGGAAAGTGGCTTTTCTAAAAAGAACCACTGCCAGGTGCTGTCCCCAAAATACCCCCAGCCCAGCCCTGAAATGTCACTCTGTAGCAATGAAACTCTTGTCTTTAGGTGTGGTCAGTGAGGGCCAGGTCTGCACCTCTCTAGCCCACAGCTCTGCTCCATTCCACTTGGGATCTTAGAGATCCCCAGACCTGCTCCTCTGCCTGCCTGTGTCCCCCACAGCAGTGGGGCTGCCAGGAGAGGTGTCACGGGGGGTGACATGCTGTATGGTGCCATTTATTCCATCTTCTCCTTCCTCTCTCAGCCTTTGCTTGCATGGCTGCTCCTGGGGACACGTGCCCTCTTCTTTGGGGGCCACTGAGCCCCCCCAAAGCTTCCTTCATCAGATGGGGCAGATGCCTTCCCTTCTGTGCAGCTTCTAGTCCCTCTTTCCCCAGGCTGCATCCCCGTGGAGTAGCAGAACTGGGGCACTGCCATGGGACATTTCCTGTGTCCCCAGCCCAGGGCCCTCCTGTTGCCCTGCTCAGCCAGCCCCCTGCCCCCCTGCACACAAGCTGTGCATGCCACAGGACTGGGGAGCATCTGCAATCCAGTCTGTCAACGGGAAAATGGCAGATTGTTGTTTTCTCCCTTTTCACCTGCTTTTTCCCCAGAGCAAAGCAGCTGCAGCCTCCCATGGCTTGGTACTCAGGCAGTGGTGGCAATGTGGCTGCTCCTGCTCACAGCCCAGGGGCAGAATTCCAGCTGTGTGGCAGTCCCCCCTGTCACAGCCCCCAGCCCAGGGGCAGAATTCCAGCTGTGTGGCAGTCCCCCCTGCCCATGACCCCCACTCACAGCCCCAGCCAGCAGCTCTCGGGGCTCTCTGCTCCCCTGCTTTCACAGCTGCCCCCCAGAGCCGTGCTGGCAGGAAGGATGGACTCAACCTGTGGTTTCCTCAGGAGGCTGTAATTCCAGAGTCAGGGCAGAAACTGCTCTCCAGGTCCCTTGTGCCCCACCAGTGTCCCCACTGAAGCCAGCAGAGCCTTTGGGCCCTTGCTGGGTGGTTCCAGTTGTGGGGGATGGAGAAACAGGAGGTTCTGGCACCCCCCCATCCCTTGCACCCCTTGAGCTTTGCTGCCAACTTTGTGGCGAGTGGAACCCGAGTTCCTCTTGCAGGCCCTGCTGTGCTGTACTGGGGAGCCTGGGCCAGCTGCAGTTCCATCCCTGGGCTGTGGGAGGTGAAGCAAAGCTGGGGATGGAGCTGGGCCAGAACAAGCCTTGAGCCCCCAGCTGCAGTGCTGGCAAACCCAGAGCAAGCCCTGGCCACTGGACTCCCCCTTCCTGCCCAACACCAGCAATAGCAAGGCCTGTTTTCTGTACCCCGAGCTTGCACAAGGTCTTTGCCCTGGTAAAAATCCTATGCAAATCTTATCCCTCTCCCCTCTTCCAGGGCTCTGCAGATCCCAGCCCAGCCAGTTCTCTCTGCTCTTGTCTGTAATTCCTGCTCCCTGCTGCCCTCAGGGTCCAGCTTCATTCCTGGCAGCTCCAAAAGCATTTTGAGACCTGTGCTCTGGAGCTGGGAGGGGGCAGGTGAGACTGTAGGAGCACCCAGCTCATACTGAGCACTGAACTGCAGGGGCAGGGCCTGGTCCTGGGGCTCCTGCACGCACCCTTCATCCTCCTGTGCCTTCTGCTCCATGCTGGTGGGGCTCTGCCAGCATCCCTCATCCCCCTGAAAGGAGAAGCTCTGTTCCACCTTGCTGCTGCCCAGACTGCCCTCTTCTAACTCCTGAGCCTCAGGCTTGGCTGGGGCTGCTCTTCCTTCAGCCACCACAAGCCTGAAGGGGTGTTTCCCTTCCTCCCATGCTCCCCAGTCTCTCCAGCCAGCATCTCTGAGCTGTTCCCCTTGGCAGAGGGGCAGCCCATGCCAGCAGCTGCCCATCAGCTGGGACACAGGCAGGAGGATTTGAGGGGTGGGTGCTGCCAGTGTCCCCCAGCACAGCTGCCTCTCCCTGCTCTTGGGGACCTGGTGCTCTGTACTTTGATTTCCAGGACAATTCAGCCCTTTTGGGGAGCCAGCAGAGCTGTGCCTGCAGGACTCCCACGGGGAGGGGGCTCTGCTTAGGAGGGTGGTGCAGGCTCCTCGTGACCTTTTGCCAAACCTTGTGTGTCCATCTGCAGCCCAGCTCTGGGCCAAGGGCACTCCTGTCGTGGGTCTCCACACTGGTATCTCTGTTCCCCTGGGTTTGTACCCCTCCTGCTCCTCAGGGCTCCCCGTTCCCACCCTGGCCCAGCCAAGCAAGGCTCTAACTAACACTCACCCCTGGACATCTCAGCCCAGCGTGGCTGCAGCACCAGCCCAGGAGAGCAGAGGCGTTTCTGCTTCCAAAGGGGATGTCCTGGTACCAAGGCCTTTGGCCAAAGAGCATCCCCGTGCCCTGCATCCCTCGGCTGTGCCCTGCATCCCTGGGCTGTGTCCTGCACCCCTGGGCTGTGCCATGCACCCCTGGGCTGTGTCCTGCACCCCTGGGCTGTGCCATGCACCCCTGGGCTGTGTCCTGCACCCCTGGGCTGTGTCCTGCACCCCTGGGCTGTGCCATGCACCCCTGGGCTGTGCCATGCACCCCTGGGCTGTGTCCTGCACCCCTGGGCTGTGTCCTGCACCCCTGGGCTGTGCCATGCACCCCTGGGCTGTGTCCTGCACCCCTGGGCTGTGCCTGGGAGCCGTGGGGCTCCTGGAGGCAGCGAGCTGGGGACACCACGGGTCCCCCTTGCCAGGGCCACGTCTTCCCAAACGAGCAGAACCCACCAGCTTTTGGGCAAACCTTGTGCCATGGAGCACCTGGGAGGGAAGGAGCCGCTGCTCCTGTGCCTGGGGAGGCAGGGCAGGGGGGACCCCGCGCTGGGAGTGACCTGTTGGGTGCCGAGGGCTCCAGCTCTCTGGAAACAAAGCATTCCTGGGATGTTCTTTATATTTTTGTAGGAATGGGGGGTGGGAGAGCAGATGGGAGATGCCTGCGGAAGTTGTTTATTTTTAACCCTGTAGAAAGTTATGGGTTGTCTTTGGTTTTTGGCCTTTAAAATGAAAAATGGTCCTTGCTTTTGATGTTTATGCTGCCTACCTGTAAATCCAGATGTACTTAAGTGGCTGAAATCCTTGTTCTTAAATCAGATACACATTATAGTTTTGAACTATATATATAGTAAATATATATATATATATGCCTAACCCAGCAAAAAATAAAAAAAAATAAAGTATTTGGGGGTGGGAAATGCATTGCTCTTTGAAATGAATCACAATTGGGGGATGAAATTGTGTTTCTGAGTGCCTCAAGATATGAATTGTTTTCATTTTTTTAAATAATTTTATACAAGTGTCAAAACAGCTGGCTGGATTATTTGGAATTTTTAAATAATCCTAACTTTTTTAAAGTAGATTTTGAGAACTGTCCTGTATATAACAGTAATGTAGCAATAAATGTGACATTTTATAACAATATTACTTTTTTTATCCCCATGTGTGTCCTTCAGATGTTGTACCCCTAGGAATGAAAAGTTGGAATAAAGGCTTTGCCTTGTACTAAAAAACAAAAGAAAGCACGAGCCAGGTTTTCAGACACTTGCTCTGGGTGTGGATCCTGCCTCCTGCATGCTGTTGTTTGCCTCTGCCCCTGGGGAGTACCCACAAAAAATCCACTCAAATCCAGTTAAATGCCCCCAGCCCATCCAGGAGCCCAGCACAGACTGGTGATGGGAGAAGTTCATCAAATCAGAGTCGTTAAGGTTGAAAAAGACCTTTCAGATCACTGGGTCCAGCAGTCAGTTCAGCACTAACCCATGCCCCAAGTGCCACATGCATTGTTTGAACACTTGCAGGGATGGTGACTCCACCCTTCTGCCCAGGGCAGCCTGTGCCAGTACCTGACAACCCTCATTGGGAAGAAATTATTCCTAATATCCAACCTAAACCTTCCCTGGCACAACTTGGGGCCGTTTCCTCTCCTCCTGTCCCTCACTCCCTGGGAAGAGCCCGACCCCCACCTGGCTCCATTCTCCTGCCCCCCAGGACTGTCACAGAATTACAGACTCATTGGGGCTGGAAAGGACCATAAAGCCCATCTCATTGCACTGCCTGCCACGCGTGGGAACACCTTCCACTGGGCCACATGCTCCATCCAGCCTGGCCTTGCACACTTCCAGAGCCGAGGCCCCTGCTGGAAGCAGCCTTCCTTCCCCAGGTCTGCTGCCTGTGCTCTCACTGTGCTGCTCTGGCTCGAGGCTTGTCTGCACAGAGCAGGACAGACAGTCCGGACTAACTGGAAGTGGCTCTGGCAATGGCTGGTTAAATCTCCTTAGCCTTGGGTGCCTTCTCTCAGCAGTGAGGCAGCTCTGCCCCTCCTGAGCTGCTCTGGGTGCATGGATGACAGTCCTTCCTTAGACTGCATCACAAAACCACAGAATCATTGAGACTGGGAGACTTTGAAGATCACCCAGTCCCAACAGCACTGCCATGTCCACCTCTAAAGTGTCCTCAAGAGCCAAATGCACACATTTTTTTAATGCTTCTAGGGATGGTGACTCCACCACTGCCCGGGGCAGCCTGTGCCAGCTGTTTACAGCCCAGATCCAGACGAGGGAGAAGCGTGTGCTTGGGAGCAGCCTGGAAGATGGATGCTCAACAAATGCACAAGGTGGAGCATAAAGCAGGCAAGTGCCAGTGTCCGGAGCAGGCCTGGGCTGGGGAGGGCAGGAGCAAGGAGCAGCACAGAGGGGCTGCTGAGAGCATTCAGTGAGCACTGGCCACCAAGTGAGCTCCTGCCAGCACTGGAGACGAGTCACTACCAGCTGGAGATGAGCTGGGATGGGACTACCAGATCCTAGGGGCAAATGTCATGTCATGCTTGCACCGCCAGACAATCACAGAATCACGGAATGGTTTCGGTTCTAAGGGATCTTAAAGCTCACCCCATGGGCAGGGACACCTCCCACCATCCCAGGCTGCTCCCAGCCCTGTCCAGCCTGGCCTTGGGCACTGCCAGGGATCCAGGGGCAGCCACAGCTGCTCTGGGGTGTCTGATCCAGAGTTCTCCTGCACGTTCACAAGCGGCCGAGCAAGCTCCGAGCAGATCCTGGGGAACACGATGGAATTGATGGTGATTTTATGACCCTCTCCTGAAAAACCTGGCTGGAAACTCCCTCTCCTGTTGGGGGAGACTGAGTGGCCATGATAGGGTGGTTTGAGGGGGCACTGACGGGCTCTGGGGACATCACTTTGGGAAGGGGGCACTTCCCTCCAGCACAAGAGGCTGGGAAGCAGTCCCAGCTCAGTGCAGGGACACTGCCACCCCTCAGGGCCCGTGTCCCCTCTCCAGCCTGGGCACATCCTGTCCCCTCAGGGCTTGTGCTGGGCTCTGTTCCCTCTCTGGTGCAAGCACAGGCCTCACGTCCCCTCTGCAGTGCAGGGACAGCCGGTTCCCCCAGGGCAGCTGCTGTCCTCCCTCCGCTGTGGGGACAGCCTCTTCCCCCAGCCCGTGTCCCCTCAGAGCTCATGTCCTCTCAGGGCTGGTGTCACGGCTCTCATCCCTCCCCAGCATGGGGACAGACTGTCTCTTCAGGGCTCGTGTCCCCTGTCCAGTGTGGGGACAGTCTGTCCATCCATTCCGCCTGTCCATCCATCTCTATCCCACCTGTCCACGGAGCTGCGAGGTGCAGGGGGAGCTGCAGGTGATCGCCTCCAGTCCTGCCCCTGACCCCGTGTTGCACCTGTCCATCTGTCCATCCATCCCACCTGTCCGTCCATCCATCCATCCATCCATCCATCCATCCATCCATCCATCCATCCATCCATCCATCCATCCATCCATCCATCCATCCATCCATCCATCCCACCTGTCCGTCCATCCATCCATCCATCCATCCATCCATCCATCCATCCATCCATCCATCCCACCTGTCCATCTGTCCATCCCACGTGTCCACCTGCCCGTCCCCTCCGCCCGTGTCCCCTCAGGCCTCGCGTCCCCCCCAGCACAGAGACAAGCCCGTCCCCTCAGGGCTCGTGTCCCATCTGGGCTGGTGTTCCCTTGGCTGGTGTTTCCTTAGTGCCCGAGACCCCTCAGGACAGCCTGTGTACCCTCAGGGTGGTTCGAGTCCCCTCAGGGCAGCCCGTGTCCCCCCAGGCCCGTGTCCCCTCAGGCCCGTGTCCCCTCAGCTCGCCCCGTGTCCCCTCAGGGCGCCCCGAGTCCCCGCAGGCTCCCGCGCAGCCCCGCGCGGGCCGGTTGCGCCCAGCCCCGCCCCGCTGCAGCCCCGCGCGTGCTCGCAGCGCCGCCGCCGCCGCCGCTCGGGGTCACTTTGTGAGGCGGCGCCATCGCCATGTTGAGCCAGCTGCTGGGGCCGCGCTACGCGCAACTGCTGCGGACCTGGTGAGGAGCTGCCGGGCTGCCCGCGCCGCGCTGGGGCTGCCCGCGCCTGCCCGCTTCCACCCCGGGCTCTCTGTCCGCTCCGAGCCGGGCTCTGCTCGCCCGGCCCGGGGCTGTCCGCCGGGCCCGGGGCTCCGCGCTCTCCTCACCGCGTCCTCCGCGCACGGCCGCGCACTCAGCGCGCTCTGTGGGAGCCTGAAGGGCATCCCGGCCCCTTCGCGACCTCTGGCCGAGGCCTCCCCGTTCCTTCCGCGCCCTCTGAGGGTCGCTGAGGGTGGTGGGGTGCGGAGCAGCGCTCGGGCCGGGCTGAGGGGCCGAGAGCCGCGGGCAGGGCTTGCGGCCCACCTGGGACCAGAGCTCGGGAAGGCTCTGAGGAGCGGCTGAGGGCCCTTGGCTCGTTCAGCTGGAGCACGGGAAACTGAGGGGAGGCTCCTCGAGCTGTGGCAGGGCTTGGCATGGAGCTCAGGGCAAGGCTCTTGGCCCCGAGGGTGCTGGCACTGCCCAGGCTGCCCAGGGAATGGTCCCGGCCCCAAGGCTGCCAGAGCTCCAGGAGCGTTTGGACAGCGCTGCCAGGGCTGCTCAGGGTGGGGCTGTTGGGGTGGCTGTGCAGGGACAGGGGCTGCCCTGAGCATCCCCGAGGGTCCCTTCCAGCTCAGGGTATTCTGGAATTCTAAGCTCTTTTCCTGATAGAGGTGACTTTCTCAGGTACCTCAGCCACGAGCATCGGCCAGGCCTTGCACAGTGGTAATTTGTTGTTTCCCTGGGTGTGTCTGCCCTTTAGGACCCCCACCCTGGTGACATGGGGTGGTGTGGCTGGCGTTGGTGTGATCTGGGCCACAGACTGGAAGCTGGTCTTGCAGTACGTTCCCTACATCGGCGGCAAGTTCAAAACTGAAGACTGAGCTTCCCTCTAATGGTGAGTTTTGGTTGTACATCTTGTAGCTTAATCAATAGAATTATAAAATCACAGAATCCCGGATGGGTTTGGGTTGGAAGGACCTTAAAGCTCACCCTGTTCAGCCCCTGTCATGGGCAGGGACACCTCCACTATCCCAGGCTGCTCCAAGATCTGTCCAGGACAACCTAGCCTGCAACACTTGAACACCAACACATTAACCCTGTATTGTTGTGACAGTGGATATTTCTTCTTTGCCTGGGGAACAATCATATTTTTTTCTGTTTTTTAAATGGTGCTTCACAGAGCACCAGAAGGATGGAATATTCATTAGAATATGTTTTTCAAATGAATATTTTGCAAGCAGCAGGTCTTTACAACATAATGCAGTTCTTAGGAGGTCAAATCAGGCTAATTTGGAACTTTTGACTTATCTGTTTACTTCTGTTCCTGAGCAGAAGAGCTACAAGCTCAGGACTTGTTTTGTGGCTAGGCAAATTCAGACTCCTTTCTGCTCCTTGTATGTGGTATTAAAAGTAAATTGAATTTTCAGAGCTGGTTATTGTATTCCACAAATTCCTTGGAAGATTTGCTTTCTCAAGGTTTTGGTTCTTTTGCTTCTTTAAATGCCTATCAGAAGTGCTGTTCTGAATGTTCTGAAAGTCTGGCCATTCCTAAAGCTGGAGCAGCAGTTAGACAATCCTTCTGTAGGGGCTCTAACTGCATATTCTTTCTGGTGGGCAGGCTTTGGATTTCTTTATTTCTTACTGCAGACAGAAGAGAGTCAGGAAGATTTTTCCATTCATTAAAGGATGCTAATGGAGAAACTCTGAGTCCTGAGGAAACTGTCCACCTCAGGGTTTGTTTTTTCTGGTCAGAATAACAGTTACATCTAAATGTTGATTCATGAAAGTGAGCTATTTGTGTTCCAGCTACACAGTATTTTGTAGGGAAGTCAGTTTGGAAAGCACAGGCAGTACTTTTTAAGTCCTTTTTCAGCAATAATTGTTGCAGTTTAAACAATTTACTGTTTGCAAACTTTGTATTGCACAGATCCTTCTGTAACCAAGAGAGGAATGAAACTTTTCTTGGAAGTCAGCTGAACTGGAGGCATTTTGGGTCGTTGTGATGTTTACAGACAAGTCATAGAACCATAAAATCACCCAGTGGGTTGGGTGGGAAGGGGCCTCAGAGCCCATTCAGTCCCATGGGCAGGGACACCTTCCACTATCCCGGGCTCTCCAAGCCCTGTCCAGCATGGATAGAGAAAAGTTTCCAAGTGGAAAAGCTCTCAGGTTATGTAGAGGCAATTAAATTACCTGCTGAGGGCTTTCCTTCCTTAAAAATTGTCAGAACACAGCTCTATTCCTGAGCCCACAGCCTGTGTTTCCCATTTTGGAGTAGGAACTTTGTGTGTCTGGAAAGAGGAGCAGAGAAAGGGGATGTGTCTGTGGTGGCCTGTGCTCCCTTCCAGAGGGACTCCAGGCCTGCCCACCCACACCTGGATCAGCTCCTGTGCCTGAAACTTCCAGCCTGGATCCTGGAGCCTTTTGAAGTCTCTCCTGGTGGCTGCTGTGGCTGTGTGCAGGAGGCTCTGCTTAACGACTGCTCTGTGTTTGTTGTAGGATTCTGTTGCTGGAGAGTGTTGGGAGCCTTCCGTCCGCTGAGACCCCGCTGGGTGACCCTGAAAGCAGTACAGATTCTGCAGCAAGCTGTGGTCTGTCTGTCTGTCCGTCTCTCCCATGAACAGCTGTGAGCAAATTCACCCTCACTGACCACTTCCCTCTGAGCACTTTCCCAGCACATCTTGCCTTGATGGGAGTAATTTATAAACCTGGTGTACCAAATAAACCAAGTGAATGGTTTTTGCGGGGCTTGGGTTTTTGGGATTGTGTGTGTGTCTTACCTTCTTAGTCCACGTTCTTAAGACCAGACTCCTGGTTTGGTTTTGAGTTACAGAATCATGGAATCACAGACTGGTTTGGGTTGGCACACCTGGCACTACCCCAGGTTGCTCCAAGCCCTGTCCAGCCTGGCCTTGGACACTTCCAGGGATCCAGGGCCAGCCACAGCTGCTCTGGGCACTGTGTTACATCTTCAGCTTCTTGGACTGTGTGTCCTGAGGCAGACCTGCCACATGTTGCCTTTTTTCATGTGCAGCTTCCTCAGGAATCAAGCACTGGCTGCTAGGATACTGGGCTTGATGATTTATTTATATCAATTACAGCTCTTGAGCTACTCTTAGGGATGTGTTGATTTTAGGCTCATGATTCCTGGATCACTGTGGCCTCTTGGATGCAGTTAACTTTTCACAGCCAATACTGCAGAGTTTCATAGTGACAGATTCCTCAAATTAGGTTTAAAGAAAGAATTTGGGGTTTTTAACATCAATTCATGGACCCCTTAAATGGTCTGGGTTTTAAGCTTTTCTGGTTTATTCTAGGGGCTTGAGGAAGGCAGGCCCCAAATCCTGGGTGTCTTTCTTTGTACCAGGATGAAAACCAAGGGTTCAGAGAACTGCTCAGTTTTCTTAATTTGGGGTTTAAGTAGAAAAATAAACTATTTATTTGTGAACTGAAATTGGTGATGAAACAACTCCACAAACACAAGGCTTTAGGTGAGAGTTCTTAGCTGTTAGAAAACCACTACCACAACCCTTTAGATGAGAGTTTTTAGCTGTTAGGAAAAGGAAGAATGAGGATTATTTTGCTTTGGTCTCTGCCACTCAGCCACAGATGACTCAGACTCGGGGAAAAGTTCATCCCTTTTCACAAAGACAAGAATTTACAAACAAACTTCCTCTGTGTGAGAGCAGGGTCACTGTTTTCTCTCTGCTTAGTGCCCAATTTCATCTTACTAGAATGTTTGGCTGTAATGCAAAGTTTGAATCTCGTTAGGGGAAAATCCCAGTTGTGGCTGTGCTGCCCATGTGTCACTGTCAGGGCTGTGTCACCCTCAGGGATGTTTCTATGGAAAACTGGTGGAAAACCTGCCCAAACAGTGGCACTGTGCAGGACACTTGGATTAATTAATTAACTAACAGGAAAATTTCTTAGTGTTGCTTTGTGGCTGGATGGAATGTAGGAGAATAGAGATAGTGATGGAGGCAATCTCACCCCTAAGGGGTTACAGCTGTGTTAATTACCAGGAATTAGGAACAGGCCTGCCTTTAACAGGGCACAGCTAGATCCAGTGAGGATGGGTATTGTAAAAGAGCAGGTTGGCTGGTCGAGGAGTTAGATGGAGTTTGTTGGAAGTTTGTGTGAAGTGCTGCAAGGAGCTGCTCATAAGAAATCTCCAAGAAGGTATGGAGCTTTTGCACTAAGATGACGACACTGCTTCAGCATCATCATTATTAATTAATTTGGGGCAAAGAATATAATTTTCACATGCAAAAAACTGCCTTTGCTTCTCTGTCCCCTGAGATGCAATCACAGAATCCTGGAAGATCCTGAGTGGGAAGGGACCCTCAGGGATGCTCAGCCCAGCCCCTGTCCCTGCACAGCCACCCCAACAAGCCCACCCTGAGAGCAGGGTCCCAACGCTCCTGGAGCTCTGGCAGCCTTGGGGCAGCTTCCTTGGGATATGGAATAATGGGATAACAGGGCTGATTCCTCAGGCTGTCCCAGCAGTGCTCCTGACTGACCCGCAGGAGGCCAGAGCCTCACCTTAACCTCAGGGTGCTGAGAGTGCAGCTGTGACAGCAGCAGCCCTCTGCCATACCTAGGGGTGTTGATACTGATCCATTTCCAGCCAAATGATGGCTGGGAAGTGGATATTCTTGGGAAGTGGGTGTTCTGTCAGCCTGTCCTTGCACAGAGCAGGATTGTAAGCTCAGCTCTGGACAGCTCAGTCCCTGCTCTTTCTTTACCTGTGTGACACACCTGGGCAGGACGGGTGTAACCTGCTGCTTCAGAAATTCCCTGGTTTTGCCTTGTTCCCGTGGGTGAGTGACCTGTTCCCATGGCTTGGAGATCTTTGGGAAGGCTGAAGCTGGAGGTCTGTGGTGTCCATCCCTCTGGGAACCCTGGGGTCCCCGGGCTGGCAGTCAGTGGTGACAGTCACCTTTACACAGCCCCAGTGGCAGAGGTGTGCCCAGCAGGTGAGATGAGATACTGAAAGGAGAAAAACATACTGAAAATCCCAGCTGTGTGCACAAGCAGCTCTGCAAGGACCATACAGACCTTGGATTTGTTTGGGGATTGTTCAGCTCCTTGTTCTCCATTCAGTATTTCCAGTGATGGAATTATTGCTAATTAACCCTAGAATTAGTGTAGAACTGATTTAATTGCTATATTTCTTTTGCTACAAGAGCAAGAAACACACTCCTGAAAATACCTTCTGCATTCTTGGGCAAGTATCTGTTAAAATTCAAATAATTACTGTTCAAGTGGCATGGGTGATCTTTCTAATTTTTAATATCCTAGCATTGCCTGTCTTCTAACAGTTAATTATTTTCATAATGAGCTATGAATGCCACGTATGTTAGGAACAAAATAAAAACAACAACCTGACAGAGGGGGACAAAGCTTCCCCTTCCAAAGCTGGGGAGAGGGCACAGAGGCAGCTTTGGATTTACAGCTGTGGGTTGGTGATGTAATTTTGAAACAGCCCCTAAGAAAAGGGAGGCTTTGCATTCCTGCCTCTTCCAAGTGTTTGCCCTTGTGGTGGTGCCCCCACTTCACTTCTCTCCTGGAATGTGCAAGTGGAGGTGGGACAGGGTTTTTTCACCGCAGTGACCTCAGCACTGTGAGCCTGGACCAGCCCCTCTTGGTCTCTTCTCCTGGAGGAGCCTCTGCTGGGCTCCTGGCTTGGGAATTCCGTGGCCAGTCCTGCTCTGGAATAAGCTCCTCAGTTGGCTCTGGGAACATAGAGTAGGAAACTTCGAACCAGGGATACCTGCAGAGTGAAATCGAGAGTTTTTCTGTGAGGATATCCTGCTGCTTCCTTCCATGTCTGACAACAACTGATTTTGGTGATTTTGGGGATTATCTGCTCATCCTGGGGCAGCACAGAGTCTCTGGCAGCTGAATCCACTTTTGGCTGGTGGTTCTACCTGCAAGTACCTCACCTTGGCAGTGTTCCCAGAGGAGCACTGGAATATTTTCCCTTCAGCTCAAGAGTTCATTTCTACCCAAACATTTCACGCAGTCCTAGGAGAGAGTAAATGTTTCCCTTCCACAAACCGGTGCCAGCTGCCAGTGAAAACTGATTTTCTGCCTCCTGATCGCCTCGGCTGGAGGTCCAGAGGACATGCAGGGATCCTCCCACAGACTAGCTGTGACACTTCCACATCCAAACCCACAGCTCCACTGGCTCCCAGCTCTGCCAGTTCATTCTTAAAAAACACCACTGATGGTTTCACCGTGCTTCAGTTTCCCTTTTGCACTCCAGAGCTCCACATCAGTACGAGTTTTTGGTTACAACAGTATCCATTGACCTGGATTTGAGGTTTGGGGTGTTTTTATTATTAAAAAAAAAGCCAGGGAAGTGCATGTATGGAAAATGGTGTGGGTTTGATCAATAGTAGGAATTGGAAGTTTTCCATCTCTTTTGTGTAAGATTGCAGGAAATAACAGCAATGGCAGAGCGAGACGTTTCCTACCTGTGAGGCCGGAGGAGACAACATAAACTTCCACACCCGGTCCCGGGGGAGCCGGAATGCCTTCGGGGCAAAGATCAGCATCGATCAAATTAAAGCCACCACCTCCACCCGCTTGGATCTTAAACCTTTTCAAACAAAGTGAATGTAACCCAGCACCTACAGGCGCACCTGGCTCTTGGAAATTGTTTCCCGTTTCTACTCCCGAGTCTGGACAATTTGCAGCTCGTTGTGGGGGTGTGGGCTTCCCTCGCATCCGTGACGAGTCTCACATCCTCCCTCAATCTCCTGCTGCTTTCAAACGAGGGAGTTTGAAACGAGTGAGTGAGCCCTGACTTTGGGGGAAAAAAGGCAGTAAGCAATACCCAACCATGTGATGTTTAACGATGGCCAGTGCTGGTTCCTGCCCAGGGATGGGGCAGCCCTGGATGCAGGGACAGACTGGGAGTGAGAGGCTGGAGAGCAGCGCCCTGGGAAGGGCCCTGGGGGTCCTGGCAGGGGCAAGTTGGATCTGAGTCACCGCTGGGTCCTGGCAGCCCAAAGGGCCACCCTGTCCTGGGGACACCAGGCCCAGGGAGGGACTGTCCCACTCTGCTCTGCACTGGGGCAGCCTCACCTCCAGGGCTGGGGCACTTTGGGCACCACGAGATCAGAAGGATCCAAAGCTGTTGGAGAGTGCCCAGAGGAGAGACAGGGAGCTGGGGAAGGCTCTGAGGAGCGGCTGAGGGCCCTTGGCTCGTTCAGCTGGAGCACAGGAGACTGAGGGGAGGCTCCTGGGGGCTGCAGCTCCTGCCCAGGGCAGGCAGAGGGGCAGGGGCTGAGCTCTGCTCTGCAACAGGGCCAGGAGCCCACGAAGGGCTGGAGCTGTGGCAGGGCTTGGCATGGAGCTCAGGGCAAGGCTCTTGGCCCCGAGGGTGCTGGCACTGCCCAGGCTGCCCAGGGAATGGTCCCGGCCCCAAGGCTGCCAGAGCTGCAGGAGCGTTTGGCCAGCGCTGCCAGGGCTGCTCAGGGTGGGGCTGTTGGGGTGGCTGTGCAGGGACAGGGGCTGCCCTGAGCATCCCTGGGGGTCCCTTCCAGCTCAGGATAGTCCAGGATTCTAAGTTACTGCCAGCTGAGGACTGGAGGAAGCACTGGTTATTGACACAAAGAGAGTTTGATGTCAGACCAGAGTGGTGGCTGGAGTGTGGACTCACTGCTATGGACACCCCAGCTGCAGTGTCTGACACTGATCCCTTCCAACTGCTGCTCCAAGCAGGATTCTTAACAAAAAGCTAATACATCATTCATTAAAGGAAAATTGATTTCTCTGACTAGCTTTGGGAAGGAGGCTGCTTTGTGCTGTTTCTCAGCATGTGGATACTGGAGTGGAATGGCGAGGAGCACAGCAGCAGGAGTTGGGGTGCGGGCTGGGGTCTCGTTCCCAAAGCTGGGGCTCCCAGGCGGCCGTTCCTCGGAGCGGGAAGCAGACACCTCTCCTGGCGCTGCCACAGCCGGGAATTTGCCACTGCAGCTGCAGTAGGTGTTGGTTTACACGCTTTCCTGAAAAACTTTTCATTGCTTTGTCTTCACTCCAGTTCCTCGTGTGCAGATTTACCCCCCCCCTTTTTTTTTTTGTTTTGTTTTGTTGTTGTTGTGGGGTTTTTGTTGTTAGGGTTTTTTTGAGCGGTTTTTTTTGCACGCTGCTGTTGCACGGAGCGAACTCCCGAGCTGCCCCGGGGCAGCCCCCCGGCGAGGGGCCGGTTCTCCCCGGGGGTCCGGGCGGGTCCGCGTCCCCGGGGCGCGGGGCGGGGCCGGGGGTCGCGGGGCCGCCAGTCTGGCCGGGGTGGGCACGAGGGAAGATGCCCAAAGCTGCGCTGCCGGGACACCGGGGGAGCACGCGGCGCTCGGCGCTGGGGTAAGGCCGGGAGCGCGGGGGCTCGCCGGGGGGAGCGGGGCCGGGCCGGGGGGGCACCGCGCGGGGGCGGCGGGGGGAGGGACTATATGCGGGCGGAGGGATCCGGGCGCGGCGGGCGGTGGGAGGCGGCTCGGTGGGTGGAAGGGGCGGGCGGAGGGAGCGGCGCGCACCGGACGGCGGGAGCGGGGCCAGGGCCGGGAGCGGCGCCGGGAGCGGAGCGCAGCGGGCCGGGCCGGGCCGCGGCGCCGCCTCCCGGGGACAGCGGCAGCGCGGAAGGGCCGGGAGCAGCCGGCGGGAGGCGGCCGGAGCCAGGCGGGAGCGGGCCGGGAGGAGCCGCCATGGAGCGGAAGAGGTGGGAGCGCTCGGCGGGGCCGCCCCGGGCGCGGGGGGGCCGGGCCGGGGCTGCAGCCACAAGTGGAGGGGAAGGGAGCGGGGAGCTGGCCCGGGCCGGCCCCGGGGGGTCGGAGCTGCTCGGCCCCCCTCAGGGCCGGGGCAGCGCCGGGAGGAGCCCCCGCGTCCCCTCAGAGCGGCTCCTGCCCCGCCGACACGCGGGGCTCTTTATTCGGAAGGAGCGGCGCGGGGGGTGTTCCTCCTTCCCCGGGGCTCGCTCCGCCGCTTTTTGGGCGTACTTCGGCATTGTGGGGAGGGAGCCTCGGCTGCTGGCGGTGCTGGCCCCGGGCGGGCTCGGGATGCGCCTTGCCGGGAGCGGGGCTGCGGGGGGAGCGCACGGCCCGGGAGCTGGAGGGGTTCTATTTATAGCCCTGCATGGCTCATATGGCTGTAGGTGGCCATATGGATCCTCCCCGCACCCACCAGGCACCCGCGGGCTGAGGTGTGAAACTCGGGTCCAGCGGGAGCTGCGAACGCAGCAGGAGCTGTCCCCGTGTCCTCACCTGGCCCTGCCTCTCGGGAAAATCCACACCATCAGCTTCTGCCTCCGACACAGAATCCTCGCAGGACGGTTTGGGTGGGGAGGCACCCTAAAGCCCATCTCATTCCACCCCCTGCCCTGGGCAGGGACACCTTCCACTGCACCAGGTGGCTCCCAGCCCCGTCCAACCTGGCCTTGGACGCTTCCAGGGATGGGGCAGCCACAGCTTTAGCTCCAGATTCCATTTTTGGAATCAGGTTATGCTTGTGAGAAAAGGGGGAGTGAACCAGAAAGTGCCATCCTCGAGAATGTGAAGCCGATTCTGCTGCTGCAGCTCAGAGGCTGAGGGCAGGATGAGACCACCAGCAGCAGCTAAAAGCCTCTAAGATCCTGTTTTTCCCAGAACTTGTTTGTTAAGTTTCAGTGTTGGAGATGAACTTTAAAAACAGGGGGAGAGAGGACAAGTAGCATGTTTTTATTCCCAAATTATTATGGGTTTTCCCTTTGTATCAATTTGGACAGAGATCAAAGGTAGAATAGAGCTTTGTTGCACTAATTTTTGGTTTCTGTTGCATTTTGCATTACCTCAGAGTGGCAGATACAGGTGTGGCAGTTCAGTAATACCTGCGAGAGTTCTGCCTGTTGTTTACCTGGGTGATTGTTCTGTCCAGCTTCCAGGCACGTACAGATGCAGGGAGGGCTTGTGGAAAACCCCCTGTGAGATCTGTGTGTGTGAGCCAGTCTCTGGCTGGAAATTCCATCTTCCTCGAGGTCTGAGTACCTGGGCAGGTTTTTACAGCCAGCCCTCGAACCTCACCCTTAGGAGGGCTTCTGGATGATAGGCTGGGACTTGTGGGCTGGATTCAGAGTGAGCAGAAGTGCAGGCATGGAGGATTTCAGGAAGAAAATTGTGTTAGGGATTTTGACAAAGTGGCAGGTTGTCTTTGAGGGAGTTCTGGCTCTCTTCAAACTCAGGGTTCTCACACGGGGGAAGGAGAATTTAATGCTGCTTTATGGGGCTTTTTTCTTCAGAGTGTTTTTCTCCTGAAAGTTTGATGACCAAGTGTCAGAAATTTGGGGTTGCTGCTTGTCTCTGCCTCAGGATGTTGACATCACTGTGCTGGGAAACTTCACACTCTTGTGTGAAACTTATTTTGTTGAGAATTCCTTACCTTTGCAGCACAAATGTAAGAAGTTGGAAGGGAATGTTTTTAACACTCCTCCAAGTATATTTTGATCAGTGAAATCTTTTCCAAAAAAATTGTGGAGCAAATGCTTTCACTGAGTCTGTGCTTTGCTTTTCCTCTGTTGCTCTGGTTTGCCTGCAGGGAAGCTCATTATTTCTCACATGAGAAGGAAACGGCCTCAAATTGCACCAGGGGACGTTTAGGTTTGGTGTTAGGGAGATTTTTTTCATGGAAAGAGTTGTAAAGGATTAGAACAGGCTGCCCAAGGCAGTGGTGGCATCATCATCCCTGGAAATATTCAAAAAAACATGTGGATGTGACACCTGGGGACATGGTTTAATGGTGAACATGGTGGTGCTGCTGGGGTGATGGTGGATCTGATGATCTTAAAGGTCTTTTCCACCCTTAACAATTCCATGATTGCATGATGCCTGAATTGAGCCCTACAAAATCATCTGGTTGTAATTGTTTGTCCCAAACTCTTGTTTAGGGATGTGGTGCTTCTGGAAATTTGGGAGATTTTGTGTGTCTCCAAGTGGTTTTTTTGGGGGGTTTATTTTTGGTATGGTTGGAGTCCAGCTTGCTGAAGGAAGACCCCCCTGTTGTCCTGCAGGGCAGGGGACATCATCCCCTGGGACAGCCCCAAGGGGACGGGGACAGCTCGGTCCCCGAGGCTGCTCTGTGGGATGGGGCTGTGGATGTGCGGGGTGCGGGGTGGGCTGTGGCAGCTGGAGGAGTTGCCCCCCTGGCCTGGTGTGGTTTTCATGGCCGTGCCAGCCCATCCTGGGATAGCCCAGCTGGGTGGGGGTGCTGTGACAGAGACGCTGGCAGTGTTGGTCATGCCGTGTCTTGGGGTCCCCATCTCCCTGTGAGCACCATCGGGAGCTCCTGCAGCCCTCCAGGAGCCCCTGGTGCCGGGATTTGCCTGGAGCAGAGCTGGGGGGAGAAGCCAGGGCGGGAGCCCGATGGAGAGCAAGAAAGAATCATTTTGTGTTGTTCCCGTGCCCCATCCAGCGAGGCTCTGAGTGTCTGCCCTCAGTGCCCCGTTTTCCCTGGGCTGTTCCTGCCTCCATTCCTGCCAGAGGCACGCGGTGCCTGGGTTTGCTCACGGTTGTTTTTTTTTTTTTTGGTTTTTTTTTGTGGGGTTTTTTGTTTGTTTGTTTGGGGTTTTTTTTTGTTTGTTTGGGGTTTTTTTGTTTTTTTTTGCCTTTTGTCCCTTGCTTCCCAAGTTGTGCAGATCCTGTGCAGGCTAAATGGGAGAGCAGAGGGGAGGAGACTGTGCTGCGGGAGGAGGGGAGCGGGCCTGGGCAGCCGCTCTCTCCTTAAGGATATAAGGCAGGAAACAAAGGGTGAGCTGCACATGGAGAGCCCGGGCACCTGGCAGGCCTGGCCCTTCAATAGGCTGCTCCCAACGCGCCTCAATCTGCCCGGAAAAGTCTGGGAATGAGAGCCGGGGGTGCCTCGGGGTGGGTCCCGGCAGCCAGGTCTGTTTTGTTAGCAGCAGCCAGGCGGCCCGAGTGAATAAAGCCCCGGAGCTGGTGATGGACGAGCGTGGAAAATCCTTTGCAACTTGTAAACTCCTTTGCAACTTGGCCGTGTCCTTGCCTTTCACGCAGGGAGCTGTGGCAGAGCCTAATTCGGGAGCTCGGGATCAATCTGGGCTCTCAGCGTTGCTGCCTGGGGGGTGTTACAGAGCAGAGGTTGGGCTTTACAGCTTTGTACCAAAATGTCTCGTTTCTGGGCCTCTTTGTGCAAAAGCAGGCGTGCAGGAGGAGGTAAATTCTGTATTTTGTGACATTTAAAGGGAGCTTCAACAGGGCTCAGAGTTCTGTGGTATTTGGGGAGTTTCTGTGTGTCCTGGTATGCATCAGGAATCCCGCTCAAGTTTTGGGTTCCTCTGGCTCCCCCCACACCTCTGACCCTCCCAGGTGTGTGTAGGTGCCCCAGTGTCCTGCATGGTCCTGCCAGGGGGTCCCCAGGAGCTCCAGGGCACCCCATCCCTTCCTTTCTCAGTTCACTGTCACCTTTTGGTCATAGCTTTGCTCCCTGGTCTGCTGTTGTCCCAGAGAGCCTGGGGATGTTCCTGCCTTTTGCAAGACCTAATCAGAATAAAAGTTTTTCTTCTGAACATTTCAGTGCTTTTCCTTTGGGCCAAGCTTCCCCAGGAAGAGACAGGACTCTCAGTCATTTCAGGTGGGTTTTTTGAGACTCTGAGCAGCTTTTCAGTTCTTCCTTGCAAAATGACCACAGCACATACTAAACACACAGAGATGAAGGGTTCTGTTCACTTAAAATCCTGTCTTTGACTGTACTGACTGTTCTGGAAGTTACTCTGCACTTTAATGCATTATTTTTAAACCTGCTAAGACACTAAACCCTAAATTAGAGCAGCAGATCTTGGAAGAAGAAGCAGTGCCATGTTCTTCATGTAGCAGGAGCTTTTCTTCCTGGCTTCACTGGCAGTAACAGCTCTGCCCTAAAGCTGCTGAAGTTACTTATTTCTCTCTCTGGATTGAGGCAAATAGCTCCCTTTATAGTTTAAAAAAGTGATTCACAGATTTGGGGCTGGACACAGCCTCTGTTCCTTGGTCCTACTCTGTGTTGTGTCCTGGCCCAAGTGCAGCTCCACAGGGAGCTGGTCCAGCTGAGGAATAACCAGTGGGGGAGTGTTTCCTCCTCCTCCCCTGCCCTCCAAAGATGGATTATTTTCCTCAGCTGGTTCATTTGCATGAGCACTGGGCTGTGTGAGCAGTGGTGGTGGCAGGGAGGAGATCCAGGCAGGATAAGCAGCTTGGGAGCAGTTGGAGCCAGGAGCTTCCTAAGCAGATGCTGTGTGGGATCACCACAACCTTTCAGTCTTAACTCCTTCGAGAGAGTTTTTCTAATTTCAGTTTTAGTGTAATTTATATTAAATTGATCTCAGTTTTTGGAGACCTTTTAATACTTTGGTACTTTCTGGGTTTGGTTTTTTTTTTTAAACTATTTTTTTTTCATGCATAGCCTGACTTAGCCTAATTGCTTTGTTGCTGTCCTATACCAGAAATTCTCTGCTTATGCTGGTTTTCCCCTAATAAAGCTTCAGGGCAGGAGACAAAATGTGAAAATAGATCTTTTGTTTTGTTGTTGTTAAGACCCTGGTAAAGTTATCAGTATCTCACCAGTGTGAGATAAGGTGGTAACTGGCATTTTTTGTCTTAAAATGCCTTCCAGCCCATTAAGCTTTGATAGTGGGATGGGTACACAGGGAATGAGCTTCTCCTGGGTGTGAACTAGGGCTGAATATGCAAGTTGCAAAGTGGAGAAAACCAGAAGTGAGAGTCATTGACATAATAAAGAGATGTTGTTACGGTGCTCAGTGAGAAGGTGAAGAATACTTGGTGCTTATTGTCTTTACAGTCCTACACTGCAGCCATTGCACACTGGCTTATTTTTGCTTTATGAATAAAAAAAGCTTATGATGTTGGATTATTAAAAAAAAACCCAAAACACCAAAAAACACACAAAACCCAAAAAAAAAACCCCAAGAAAACATCAGTAAAGATGTGGAATAATTTGTGCCTGCTCTCCACGTTGAGTCTTTGTGGAAACCCAGGTGTTACAGAAGAATCTCTCTTTCCTTTTTCCATTAATGGAAAGTTTTACAAGGTTGTGACATTTGTCTTTGCATCACTTTGTGATTTTGTGTTTTGCAGCTTGTCAGTAGTTAACTTCTGGTTTTCTCTTTTTCTGAAGTCTTCAGGATGCTATAAAAGACATAGACTCAAACCTGAATGTACTGTTCAAGGGGCAGGGAGAGGAGACAAGGAGCATTTTTTGTACTGGTCAAATGCAACAGTCCTGGGAGAAAAAATTATACTCAAAAAATGGGCATTTACTATGAGAGACAGCTGAATGAAAAGTGCATCTGTGCTGAGATCTCCCTTGGTGGTTATTGTGTGCATTATGCTACATTTGTTTATCTGATCAGAACCTTCCTCTTGACATATAAAAACATTTTAACTTAATCTGTGTGTTCCACATGAGAAGGAGTCAGTATGAAAGCATCTCAGAGTTGAACATCAGCTCCATTCTGGAAAGTCCAGCACGTGTTTTCCAGGATGGCAATAACAACTCTCCCTCCTGAGCTGCAGAGGCGCCGGTGTGGAGGTGCAGAGGGTTGAGGTTTGCCTGCATGTGGCTGTGGTGTGTTTTTTGCAGCCCCAGTGGGAAGAAGTTCCGCAGCAAGCCGCAGCTGGCGCGGTACCTGGGCAGCTCCATGGACCTGGGCACCTTCGACTTCCGCACGGGCAAGATGCTGATGAACAAAATGAACAAGAACAGGCAGAGGATGCGCTACGACTGCTCCAACCAAGCCAAAGTAAGCCTGGGAGGCACTGCTGCTCCCCCTCCCTGCCGTGCAGCTGCCAGAGCAGTCTGGGAGAGGGAAAACGCAGCAGTTCCTGACTGGAGTGGGAATTGGAGCTGTGTCAGAACAGCTCTGGTGGTGGGGGTTGGACCAATGCTGCTCCCAGGGGATTGGTGCTGTGGAGGAGAGTTGTGTCACTGCTCAGTCTTCTGTGGAGGAGGGCAGGGAAGAGACTGTCACCTTCCTCAATTCCCAACACAAGAAAGGCATTGATCTGTGGGAATGAGTGCAGAGGAGCCCCTCTGCTCTGAGCCAGGCTGGCAGAGCTGGGGCTGCTCCCCTGGACAAGAGAAGGCTCCAGGCAGAGCTCAGAGCCCCTGGCAGGGCCTGAAGGGGCTCCAGGAGAGCTGCAGAGGGACTGGGGACAAGGCCTGCAGGGACAGGAGCCAGGGAATGGCTGCCAGTGGCAGAGGGCAGGGCTGGATGGGAGATTGGGCAGGAATTGTTCCCTGGCAGGGTGGGCAGGCCCTGGCTTGGGGTGCCCAGAGCAGCTGTGGCTGCCCCTGGATCCCTGGCAGTGCCCAAGGCCAGGCTGGGCAGGGCTGGGAGCAGCCTGGGACAGTGGCAGGTGTCCCTGCCATGGCAGGGCTGGCACTGGATGGGCTTTGGGTCCCTTCCAATCTAAACCATTCCATGATTCTGTAATCCCCCTCCCTGGAGTGTGAGCTCACCTCCTTCAGCACAGTCTGCTCCATTCCGCGGAGCTGTGCAGCAGCTCTGCCCTGCCCTTGTCTTTGGTTTGAGGGGAGAGGAGGGATTTGGGTCCACAGGGGTGAGGAGAAGCTGCAGCTCCTACCAGGGACTCACTGCAGCTCCCCCAGGCTGTGCTGCTGACCCAGCTCTGGCACTGATGGAAGGGGAGGTGGCATTTGGGGCAAGAAGCGTGAGGGGGGAGAGGGCTGTGAGTCCTATTTGTAGAACAAAAGAAAAGATTCTCTAGCTGCTGATTCAGATTGTTCAGGTGGCAGGATGGCAGTGACAGGCTCCCTGTCTGGATTGATTGTCCCAAGTCATTGCTAAGGATCTTCATCAGATGCTAAAATCTTCCCCAGAACCCAGCAGCTACTGTGTATGCACCTAAACACTGCATGTGGAAAAGGCACAATCTCATTTTTGAAATACATCAGCCAGTCAAGGATCATCATCACGCGAGTGCTGGGAGCATTTCTTCCAGTCCTGGTGCTGCAGTGATATTTTGAGACCTGCCTTGAGGCAGAGACCAGCAGCTCACACACCTCTCAAGCTAAAAATTCTGCCCAAAACTCTCAATAAATGTACAAATGTTATCACTGGCTTCTGAAAGGATTAGCACCCAGATGGTTCAGAATTATATTTGTCCTGAATACATCTTTTCTACATCTCATGAATAAATCTGTGAAGCAGACACAGTGTTTGCATCCCTGAGAACAAAGTGTGTCCTACAGCCATTCCAAGAGTTGTGTGTTGGATTTTGGGAATGAGGAACAGCCTTCCTATGCTTCCCCTAACAGAAAATGTAGTGCAAAATTGATTATGAGCTTCATTTAAAAGCTGAGCTTTGTTCAGAACCAAAGGTAAAAAAGGGACTCAGCTTTCAGTGGTGTTGGTTTGTTTATTGGTCACAACTGGATTTAGAAGGAATGGTTTGGAGTGGTTTCTGGATTCAAAAACCAGCCTAAATCCCTGCATGTATTTTTTTTAAATTTATTACAAATATTGTGTTGTAATCTTCTCGTTTAGTGATTACACGTGGTTTGTTCTGACTCCTAAAGTCATTAAAAATGGGAGTAAAACTGATGTGTGTGAACTCACTTGGGAGGAGGCTGCTATGTTAAACAGAATGAGTGGAAAACTTTGATAGGTCTAAGGAAGATTTGAATTTAGTTATGTATTTTTAGCAGCCTAACTTGTATAACTTGAGATTAGACAAGATTTGGAGCCCAGGAACTGTTCCCTGCTGCACTTCTTTGTGACTGTAGTAGCATTTTACCAAACTGTAACATTTTTTGTGGGTTTTTCCTTTTCTTTTCATGTGAAACAGGGCAAGCCTGATTTGAACACAGCCCTGCCCGTGAGACAGACAGCCTCTATCTTCAAACAGCCCGTCACAAAGATCACAAACCACCCCAGCAACAAGGTGAAGAGTGACCCCCAGAAAGCTGTGGACCAGCCCAGGCAGGTAAGGCTGAGAAACTCCTGGATTTCCTACTGGGAGGATCCCAAAATAATCTGCTTTAATTTTGTGTTGCTGAACAAATACTCCCTGGCAATTCCTGATCTCTGGCACTTCAGCATTCAGAAAAATCTGATCTCCGGGGGCAGTGGCTTGCAGTGCTCTCAGCTCTTAAAATCAGAACAAATCCCATTCCCAGTCTCTAGTTCTGGACTCTGCACACTGGGATTTACAAACTCCAGCCTTGGTTCGATCCCAACTCCGTTGTAGCTAAACCTGAATTTCTTTCATGCTGAAATTAAGCATTATGTACAAAATTATTCAGACATTGTAGCCACTTCAGAGGACACTTAGGTTTAGAATCACTGTCAAATGTTGCAGTTGTGTAAGAATTCCATGTTCCATTAAATCCACATTCCTGAATGGATCCCATCCAGTGTGGTGTTCATTGCAGTGCAAGGGTCTGTATATGAGTAGGAGTAAACTCTGCTTTATAAGATCATAAATTCACTTAGAATGTTATTGTTAATACAAAATCAAAGAGGTTTTCTTATAATGTGTATTTGCAAGCAAGAGAGCACACCAAAATTAGAGGAAAGGGTACTCAGGACAAGGGAAGGCACTGGTAAAATAAGCTGGACCTGTTGGAACACTGAAAGCCTTTTCTGAAAACTTAAAAC
Source organism: Passer domesticus (assembly GCF_036417665.1). Classification (NCBI taxonomy): domain Eukaryota; kingdom Metazoa; phylum Chordata; class Aves; order Passeriformes; family Passeridae; genus Passer; species Passer domesticus. The sequence continues at coordinate 4,948,562 of NC_087494.1, forward strand.
ACTTTTTGAAGGCAGATTCTAAGAATTTAATAAACCTAGTTCAATATATATAGAACCTCCAGGTGTGAGATAGAATTTATCTGAAATTGGTGGGGTTTTGGTGGTTGGGGTGGGATTTTTCTGTTTTTTAAGCAGGTTGGCAGGGTCTTACCGTGGTTTTCTGGGGAACCAGATCCTGTATGTTCACAGTGCTGTTGCTATTCCTGCAGCTTTTATAGTTAAGGCAGTAAAAGAGAACACCCAAGATAAAATGCCCTTTACCAGTTCTGAGCTGGATTTGTGTTCCTGTTTAAGATATTTTACTGGACTGCAGAATATTTTGACTTTTTCTCAGCAGACTCCAGATGCTTCTGCAAAATTTGAAAGTAGTGCCAAGTCCCATCATGCACTGGCTTAAAAATCCCAGAATTGTTGGGTTTGGGTTGGAAGGGATCTTAAAGATGACCCCATTCCACCCTCCTCCCATGGTAGGGACACCTTGCACTGTCCCAGGTTGCTCCAAGCCTCATCCAGCCTGGCCTTGGACAGTTCCAGGACTGGAGCAGCCACAGCTGCTCTGGGTAACAAAAAAAAAAAAAAATCACCTATGGAATATTCAGCCTGTGTTTGGGCTGTGGCTGCCCTCATTCTCCTTTTTGGAAAAGCCATGTGGGGTCAGTTGCACTTGGATTTTGACAGGCAGGAAAAAGGGTGGGATATGCATGGACTGTTTGAGGCGAGTTCTTGATTTCTCAAAACCTCAATAAAAATGTGGCTTTTTGCAAGACAGTTGATCCTCCAGCTGTGCATTGCTATCCTCCTGATGTCTCTCCTGCATCACCTGCAGAGTTAAAGGTGTATCAAGGTGATGTGTTTGACTTTCTACCACACCACACATTCAGGTGCTTTTAAGCCTTGGGAGAGCCTGTGACTGAAAATGTGGTAAAGGAGAGACGTGGGGGAAAGGACCAATTTGAAGGGAGAAAATAATACCCTGAATACAGTTCTTGCATTCCTTCATTTTCTGTGGGATACGTAGGACAGAAACAGGGTGCAAACAAGGCTGTCTCACACTCTGGGCTTCAGCAAGCCTGGCCTTGCTGCTGCAGCTCAGAGCAGTGAGAGTTCCAGGCCCTGGAAGGAAAGAGAGTTTTCCAAGGCAGCAACTTGGGAGAGAGGAGTTGTGGGGCTGTGTTGGAACCCTGGCTGCTGAGAATTTGAGACTTTCTGTGCTGGCAGGCACTGACCCCCAGAGAACACTGCATTGACCTGGGGCCGTGGAAAAGGCTTCCAAAATGGAATGATAGAACTGGGATTGTGGGTGTGGAGTTTGGATAGAAGTGTGTGATAGCACAGGGTGGAAAACTTAGAGTTTAAGGTTTTAGAATACAGTAATAGATATAGAGCAAGATGGAGGTTTTAGGGTGGAGGCTGGTCCTTCTTCTCCACCTTCTTCTGCTTCTCCTTCTTCTGCATAGGTTTGGGTGGTTTTGTGTAATTGGATAAAAAAGGCCACATTGTGGGCCATGGGTGGTTGGTTATTAGGTAAAAAGTAAAAATAATTCAGGTGTCATTTCTTAATTGGACAGTTTATCCTTGCAGAGAGAGTGATAGGGCTCCATTTTTTTGTTTGTTAGAGTGAAGTGCTGTAGAATTCAGGGTTTGTGAGACTGTAACATAGATAAGAACTAACAGACATCTGAGTCCAAAGAAGAAATACCATCTCACACATTTAATCCTAAATCTGGCTAAAAGAAGTTAGGACTCAGCAGGGCTGAGGGGCAGTGAGGATTGTTCCTGCTGTTGGAGGTAGCAGATCCCTTCTGTGGTAAATCCACATTAAAGTGTCCTCAGCACTGCTGCTCCTGTCTGCACAGGCAGCAGGGATTTTGTGCAGCTGTCAGTTCCATTCCTGTTGTGCAGTAACCACCAATAACCACCTGCTTTGGCTGCAGCTCTTCTGGGAGAAGAAGTTGAGTGGACTGAACGCCTTTGACATTGCAGAGGAGCTGGTGAAAACAATGGACCTTCCCAAAGGGCTGCAAGGTAATCAGAGGCTGCCCTTCACTCAGGGCTGGCATTTGGCACCTGGCAGCAGGGAGTGAAGGTGTTGGGGGTGAGCTCCCTGTTCCCAGAGCCTGCCAGGGCTGGGGCCATTCCTGCTGCAGCAGGAGCTGGAGTGCTGGCCTGGGGTCCCAGTGCCCTTTGTTCTGAGGGAACACTGAAGCAAAGCCTCTCAACCTTTCCAGAAACAGCACAGCATCTCAGATTGCTGTTTGGGTTTGGGTTGGAAGAGACCTTAAAGCTCATCCTGTTCCACCCCCTGCCATGGCAGGGGCACCTGCCACTGTCCCAGGCTGCTCCCAGCCCTGCCCAGCCTGGCCTTGGGCACTGCCAGGGATCCAGGGGCAGCCACAGCTGCTCTGGGCACCCCAAGCCAGGGCCTGCCCACCCTGCCAGGGAACAATTCCTGCCCAATCTCCCATCCAGCCCTGCCCTCTGCCACTGGCAGCCATTCCCTGGCTCCTGTCCCTGCAGGCCTTGTCCCCAGTCCCTCTGCAGCTCTCCTGGAGCCCCTTCAGGCCCTGCCAGGGGCTCTGAGCTCTGCCTGGAGCCTTCTCTTGTCCAGGGGAGCAGCCCCAGCTCTCTGAGCTTTGTTTAAGCAGAATGGAACCATCTTCCTTTGCCAGTTTGGTGTTTTTTCTTTTCTTTTTGATTGTAACAGAATGAGGAACTGCTCTAAGTTTCAATCCCCTCGGAGAGCTGCAAAGGTGCTGTTAGAAGCATTTAGGTCTGAGATTTATGTCATGTGAGCTTTCCAACTGACAGCCTGTGCCTTGCCATTAAAATTTAATTGCCATTGTCCTGATTTCCTGCTCCCTGCCTGGGGCAGTGCTGCTCATGGATTTCCCTCCCCCTTGCAGGCGTTGGCCCCGGCTGCACGGACGAGACTCTGCTCTCTGCCATCGCCAGTGCCCTGCACACCAGCACCATGCCCATCACTGGCCAGCTCTCTGCAGCCGTGGAGAAGAACCCTGGGGTCTGGCTGAACACCTCCCAGCCTCTCTGCAAAGCCTTCATGGTGACTGATGAAGATATCAGGTGGGAACTGGAAATAGCACTTGTGTTCTGGAACGAGCTTCCTTGTGCTCAAACAGTGCTTTGCTTTTCTTTCTCAATGTCTGAAGGAGCACTGTGCCTTGGGAATGGATTGGAATGGCTCTCTAGCAAGAGAGTAGACAGAAGTAGTTACATGAAGCTCTGTCATGTGCTTAAAGCCCACTATTTTTTATTTTGGCCGTGCTTAGTTACTCTGGAGTTTCAGGCTCATGTTTGTTTTTTTTGTCAAGTTTGTTTTTATTACAAAAGTGTCTGAGTTGGGGAAACCTCGACTGAGGCACCTCTGAGCAGAGCTGGCATTGGAGAAATCCTGTACAGGGGGATTGGATTCTATTCACCTTTTTCTGTGTCAGTAAATGAATTAAATAAAATTTATGGATTGACCAAACCCAAGCCGTGCCTGCTGTGGTGACAGGGAGCAAGGATGCAATTTATTCTGCTATAGGTTGCTTTACTAATGAAGTCTTCTTAAATCAGGATTGGTCAAACTCAGCTTTAAGCTTTTGATGGAGAACTGAATATACCAAAGGCCTGCAGCATGCAATTTGCATTCATTAAGTGTTTAAAGGCAATCCTTGCTTTGACTGCTTGATAAATCTTCTGGAATTGCAGGATGACTTTTCTGGGCTTGATTGAAACATAAACGACCAGGAAAAACAGTCTGTTTGTAACTTTGATGTCCTGTGGCTGAGCTGAAATAGGAGCCCCATGAGCCACTGATTGTTGATCACTTCTTTGCTGTGTCTTTGACTTCTTAGGGTTGGGACTTAAAAGCAAAATGAGCAGAAAGAAATGGCCTGAAACTTAATTTTCTCCAGTCTTATTTTTGAAAGTGTGCAGGGTAGGCTGACTTGTTAGTTATTAGTAGTAGGAGTTAAAAATCAGCATTAGGCTAAAAAAAAAAGCCAGCTGCTAGATTAGCCAAATTTCAGCCAGAAATCAACAGGTGCAGGACACAGAATAGAAATACTGGACAAATTTTTAAAGTGTTTTTCATCTTCACTCAGAGTACAATGCCAGGTGGGGGTTTTTGGGTTCTTTTCTTGTTCTACAATGGTGTTCTTAGAGGGCTTTTCCAGTCCCTGCTTGTCTCATGGTGGAGGGATTGGAGACTCCTTTCCCTGGGCAGGGGCAGCCCTGGGGGCTGACGTTGTTGTCCCTTGTGCTGGGCAGGAAGCAGGAGGAGCTGGTGCAGCAGGTGAGGAAGAGGCTGGAGGAGGCCCTGATGGCTGACATGCTGGCCCACGTGGAGGAGATCGCCAGGGATGGGGAGCCCCCCTCGGAGAAGGAAGGAGCAGAGGAGGAAGGAGAAGAAGAAGAGGAGGAGGAGGAGCAGGACCATGACCAGGAGATGGAAAATGTATAGTCCAGGTAGGGTGGTAATTCTGTGTCTTACCTTAAACACTGGGCACAGGAAGGTTTTCAGGAGGAACCTTAAATATTGATGAATCTTCACTTTTCAGCCTGGGCTTTGAAAGGTGTGGGGCATTGGGTCAGGAATGGGGGAGGTGGGCACGAGACCCCACCTGCAGAGCTGCCCCAGCCCTGGAACAGCAGCAGGAGGACGTGGAGCTGCTGCAGCCAGGCCAGAGGAGGCCACGGAGATGCTGCCAGGGCTGGAGCCCCTCTGCTCTGAGCCAGGCTGGCAGAGCTGGGGCTGCTCCCCTGGACAAGAGAAGGCTCCAGGCAGAGCTCAGAGCCCCTGGCAGGGCCTGAAGGGGCTCCAGGAGAGCTGCAGAGGGACTGGGGACAAGGCCTGCAGGGACAGGAGCCAGGGAATGGCTGCCAGTGGCAGAGGGCAGGGCTGGATGGGAGATTGGGCAGGAATTGTTCCCTGGCAGGGTGGGCAGGCCCTGGCTTGGGGTGCCCAGAGCAGCTGTGGCTGCCCCTGGATCCCTGGCAGTGCCCAAGGCCAGGCTGGGCAGGGCTGGGGAAGGCTGTGGAGCACCAGGAGGGACTGAGAGAGCTGGGAGGGCTCAGCCTGGAGAAAAGGAGGCTCAGGGTTCAGCCCCAATTGTCTCAGCCTGTCTCTGTAGGCTCATCAACTCTGTAAGATGAACTTAGTGGCCTCCTCTGGAGCCTCTGAGACAAGAATCAAGAATGTGGTGAGGGAAAAAAGGGACTTCTTAGGATGAATAGCAGAAGAGCTCCTTTGGAGGGAATGGGGATTTCAGGTAGGAGGAAGATTGATTTTGTTAAGCAATCCTTGAAGCTTGAGGATTGATTATAATGTGCAATCTGCTTGGCCTTTGGGAGAGCCCATCTTTTATCTGGGCTCTTTTTTCCCATTTCCCCTATCACCAGCAGTAGCTTTATTTGGACAGTGAATACCTTGAATTCCTTTCTGCTGCAGAGGTCTGGCAACAGGCAGGAGCCAGAACAAACTGACTGCTGCAGGTGAAACCCAGGAGATAAAGACATGGATGTGCTGTGACAGTGGGATTTCTCCTTTTAAGAAAAGATACAAAAATTCTTTTTGAGTTACAAGGTCTTTGTTTTTCCTCTTTCAGGGAGTTCCATCTAAGAATTCCCAGTATAAACCCATTCAGCAGGGTCAGCACAAGCATTCACAGAGCCAAGAGTGCACCATCAGTCCAACTGTACCCCAGAGCCTTTGGATGGACTTCAGGGAACATGGAAGCTGATGGTTCATTCATTGTAGGGGAGTTCTGCAGATGGAACTTGACTGAGCTCTACTCCTCTTCCTTTTTCTAAAGGGGTAGGGTGATTGGGAATGCAAAAGTGGGAGGGGATAAAGAATATCACATGGTGGGAGGGAAAATCCTAGGAACTGAATTTGCTGGCTCTTTTATTTTGGGGTTTTTTTGGTATTACTTTTTGTGGGTCAGTGCTGGGTGATACATTTTTAAGCTTTTCTATCAAAGTACTTTTAATGACCCACAGAAACAATTTTCTCTCTAACCCAAGGGAGATGCTGTTTCACTCCTTGGCTACTCTGCTGTGGGCTACCTGTTTGTACCTGACTGTAGGGAGGTCATTTCATGTCGTGAATGGTTCATTCCATGTGTGAATTGCTGTTTCCTCACAAGACCACATTGGTCTTGGAAGTGTTTGGCAGTGTGGTCTCAGAGCTGAGCTGCCAGTGCCTCTCCCACCTGAGCTGGGGTGAGGAGGGGAAGCTGCACTCGAGGACTTGGGCTGCCAGCTCTGGGAATTGGGGTATTTGGTTATTCCACACCACAGTTTGGATGCAGAGCTCTGTGTGTCCAGACATTTGCCTCCAAGACTCTGTTCAGAATATACCCAGCCTGAGGTATATGTTTCTTTGGTTTAAGTCCAGTCAGAAGGACTTTCTCAATTGGGGATGGAAGGATGACTCATTTCTGACTGAAAATGAGGAAAACTTCCTCCTTTTTCTCTTCTGGTGCCAAGAACCTGCCCTCTGTTCCTCAGTGTGGAGGGAAGGGGATCCATTCCAACAGGTGTGACTACACACCTGCTTTTGTGTGCAGTAATGTTCTGACCTCTTTAAAAAAAAAAAAAAGTAAAAGGTTGATTTTTCTATAATTGATATCTAAAAAATGAATTTAAAGCTTTTTATTAAGTATTGAATCTTTCTTATTTGCATGTGCAGTGAAGTGACCAGCATTTTGTGTCAAAAATTGGACTGATGTGAAACCTGCCTTAATGTGTTTATAAGTATTGGGCTTCACCATGGGTACCTTGATTGATCCCTCAGTCTCTTCCAGTACATCTTTGAGCATGTTGGGGTAACTTGTGGCTAAAAATGGATTTCTCTGGGAAGGGAGACAGGAGAGGGGAGGAAGATGAGAGTTGATAGCTTGGGGAATGTGTTGACTGGGTTGCAAAATGATTTTAGTCTTAGAGTATCCATTGCATAACCAGTGCATGGACATCTCGGCTGAGAGAACACTACAAAGTGGTGCATTAAATACTGTGCCACCAACCAATTGTACAAGTTGTTGGTATCCCAAAACTTGGGGAAGAAAGTAGCTCCCAGAGCCTTTATTGTATGAGAAAGATTAGCAGGGACAGCCAGGGGCCAGGGAATTGCCTTTGGGAGTAGTGCAGCTTAGTGATCCCTGAAAAATATCTCATGCCAAAGTGATTGATCCTTTATTCACTCTTTTCTTAAAGGTTTGAAAATACAAAATTGGTTGATATTGCTCATTTGAGTACTGCAAGGAGACTGAATTGTACTTTGCTGATGCTCTGCCAGGTGCTGCTTTGGGGAGCTTTACCTGGCACTGCAGGCAGCGACCATTCTTTTCTTTTCTGAACAGTCTGTTACAGTTACTACTCTGTAAATCTGTCCTCTTGTAAGTCATGGTGTTGAATTAAATGTTTCTCACAAAGAAGAGGTTCTTCTAGTCTGCCTCAAGCCCCTACCTGAAGTTTTGTGCTCTGCCCTTTCCACTTCTCCCAGTGGGGATGCTCTGGGGGTTCAGTTGTGGGCTCCAGTCTGAGATTTGGACCTTGACAGCTGGAGCCTGGCAGAGGGGAATGTGGAGGGAAACTTGTGGAAAGCAGTTCATTCTTGTTGCAGAATCCTCTCCTGTGTCCCCAGCACGGGAGAAGCTGCCAGGGTGTCCCATCTCATGGGGAGGTTGGTGATAAGAGTCACAGAATTAAGGTGGGAAAAGAGCTTTGAGATAATGAAGTCCAACCATCAGCCCAGCACCACCACATTCACCACTACACCATGTCCCCAGTGTCACATCCACACTGCTTTTGAACACTGCCAGGGATGATGACTCCACCACTGCCCTGGGCAGCCTGTGCCAGGGCTGGACAGCCCTTTCTGTGGGGGGAAAAAAAATCCCAAATATCCAATCCAAACCTTCCTGGTTCAGCTTGAGTCTATTCCCATATGGCCTTTGAATCTCAACTCCAGCAGTTCATATCCCACCCCAGAGGTGTCCTTGTGGCCAGAGCAATCTTATTCTGACCCTGGCTTTTTGAAAACCTGTTTAATATCTGGTGCTGTCTTTATCTACTTTGACTTGGATCTAAACATACCATTGAGGCACCGTACCACAGGTGATTGAGGTGCTGACACTCACATTTTGATACATGAATATCAATTTAAATTGCTGCCAGCTCTCTTGTTTCACCCCCCACCCCTTTCCCAGTTCAGCTCTCTTTCCTTCAGTTTACAAAGTTCATGATGTTTTCATTGATGTGGAGGAGTTGCTTGTGCAAAGTGCCAAAGAAGGACCCAGGACTCCTCTCACAGCAGAGAAAGTGAAATACCTACCTGCTTACCAAGGTGAGGAAACCAAATGTTTGCTTTCACTGACCATGACGTGTGTTTCATGGTGCTGCAATAACAACTGGATTAGTTTGTCTTATCTCAGCCCTGGGGGTGACTGATGGGCATAAAGTGTCTGCCATCATCCAATCTATCCCCAGGGTGGAGAAAGCAGCTTGAGCTACAACTTGTTAGGCACATGATTAGTAAATAATGTACTTAAGAGTAATTGAGTGGAATTGGGGCAACACTTCTATTTCATTCATTAATATTCTCTGCTGCATAGGGTGTTGAAGCCTACAGTTTTTTTCTTCTCTGCTTTGTTGTACAAAACTTCAAGATTTAAAGGAAATGTCATTATCCTGCTGCTTGGGGAGTGTTATTTTTACTGAATTCTAGCTGGATCAAATTTTGTACAAACCATAGAATGAATTGGAATGGATGTTGGTGCAGTCTGGATTTGGCCAGCAGAGCTCTTGAAGGTGGTTCTGCCCAGGAAAAGTTGGCTCGATTCACATCTGAAATTGAACTTGCTGAACTGGCTGTTGAGCAAGGAAAGGGAGGAGTTTTCTTGCTTGTAAACTCAGCCCAGCAGGAAGAGAAGAGAGTCAGGGATGACATGGCTGGACTCGGAGTGCAGGCATGTTAAACCCTGCCTGGGGAGGCTCTGGTGTCCTGGCTGGGAGTTTGGGTTGGAAAGGACCTCAGAGCCCATCCAGTGCCACCCCTGCCACGCAGGGACACCTCCCACTGTGGCCTTGGGCACTGCCAGGCGTCCAGGGGCAGCCACAGCTGCTCTGGGCACCCCAAGCCAGGGCCTGCCCACCTTCCCAGCCAGGAATTCCTTCCCAATATCCATCTAAATTCTCACTGCTGCTCTGTGGGATATGAGTGAAGCAGGATGCCTGGAAGGACTCCTGAGTCAGGTGCTTTTGTCTTGCTTTAAGGAGGGACCATTCTGTCTGGACTGATTGTCCTGGTCCTTGGAAAGAGTGTGGGGTAATGTGTTTAAAGGGGGAGGAGGCAGGAGACTGCTTAATGGAGGGAAAGGAAGTTTTTGGGTAATAACTCTCCAGTCAGGAAATCCTAGTTATTTGGGATTATGTGCATAAGAACAATCTCCAAGAGTCCAGATGCCCATGCAAATACTTGGATAATACCACTTCTTCCCTATCACATGAAATGCATATTCCTCACTGTTGTCACTCTGAACAGGAATTTCTGCATCTGCTGGAAGTGCTCCAGCCTTTGGGGTCGATTGAGGATCCCAGTGTTGCCTATTTTACCTTCCTGCTTTAATGAAACACAGCCATGGGAAGGTGGTGTCCTAATTCTGCAGCACAGAAAATAATGTCCTCTATGGGCTGTAGTGAGCTAAAAATTTGGATTTGTTCTCAGATTAGCAGGGATCAACTTGAATTAATGAGGGAAAACCTTTCTCCCCCTCCTCCTCAGGCTGATCCCGTGAGTAGCTGGAGTGTAGGAGAGAACAGCACAGAACAGTGTGTGCTAAATGGTATTTACAGTGACAGAACATTTGGGAGGGTGGGGAGAGAACAACGTTTTGAACTCCAGAATGACCCACCACATGCACTTGGAATTGTCAGGGCATTGTTTAGCAATCTCATTTAGTATTGCTGATTTCTTACCAATATCCATAACTACTGCTGACTAGCTAATAACTATAACTACTAGTAAGAAATAGTACTGGCCTCCAATGGGAAAGCTTTTAGTCAATTCATGAAATAAATCTCAGATTGGGTTTTTCTTACCTTGCAGAGTCACAAAGAGCAGCAGTTGGAGACTGCACAGAACTGGGCAATGAGTGGCCTGATGAGGTTTGTCTTCAGTGGCAAAATTCAGAAATGCTTTGGTGAACAAATCTGGTTGCATTTGCATTTACAAATGACAAGTTTTCTGATACATGGAATCCCAGAATGGTTTGGGTTGGAGGGGATGTTAAAGCCCACCCAGTGCCACCCTGCCATGGCAGGGACACCTGCCACTGTCCCAGGCTGCTCCCAGCCCTGCCCAGCCTGGCCTTGGGCACTGCCAGGGATCCAGGGGCAGCCACAGCTGCTCTGGGCACCCCAAGCCAGGGCCTGCCCACCCTGCCAGGGAACAATTCCTGCCCAATCTCCCACCCAGCCCTGCCCTGTGGCACTGGCAGCCATTCCCTGGCTCCTGTCCCTGCAGGCCTTGTCCCCAGTCCCTCTGCAGCTCTCCTGGAGCCCCTTCAGGCCCTGCCAGGGGCTCTGAGCTCTGCCTGGAGCCTTCTCTTGTCCAGGGGAGCAGCCCCAGCTCTGCCAGCCTGGCTCAGAGCAGAGGGGCTCCAGCCCTGGCAGCATCTCCGTGGCCTCCTCTGGCCTGGCTCCTGATGCTGGGGGCCCAGAGCTGGACATGGTGCTCAAGGTGGGGTATGGACCCCCAAGCTTGAGCTTCTGAAAAAAGTTGAATCCTAAAAAGTTCTTCTGTGTTTTTGTTTGCAAGGTGAGTCGAGTTCCATGTCCTGGATTAGCCTGCTGGGCACATTTTGTGGGGTTTAGTGATCTGAAGGGCTGTAAAACCTGAAAGCGTGCTGTACCAGCTTTTATTTTTTCATGCTTTTGTCTGATCTGCAATTAATTCTTAGCTTTCCATCAAGTTGGCTTCTCCACAACTCCAAAGTCATTACCTGACAGCTCAATTCCTCATTCATCTAATCCAAGCAAAAGAGCCCTCTGCTAATGGCTTCCCCAAGGTGCCTCTTTCATGTCCTGCTGTGGGGAGGGAGCCTCTGAAGGTGCCGTGGCAGGGAGTGACAGAAAGGGCAGCTGGGCCTGGTGGCACTGAGGGAGCACAGGGGGCCAGGTTTGGGTGACCTCAGCTTGTGCCTCTACTGCAGCTGTGGCACACCACGGTGACACTGAGCCTCCTCACCTTGAGCTGTCCCCCTGTGCTGTTCCCTCAGTCAGCGACTTTGTGGGATGATTGATCTCGGGCTGAGGTCATCTTTCAAGTTGCACATCTTGTCAATCTGTCTGGCTCCACCCACATGCAGTGATTCAGCTCCTGATGTGCTGAAATATTCCCCTAAGCCTTCCCACACAGAGTAAGGGCTTTTTTGTGATTCTGCTTGGAGCTGCAGCACCTCTTCTGTGCTGTGCTCCAAGCCTGTGTTTCTGTGCTTGGCAAGGTGCAGAAAGTAAAGACTGACCTCCTAAAGGGGAGAAGAGCAGCAATAATTGTTCTTTAAAAGTATTTTTTGCTCTGAATTTTGGATCCTGTTTTATAGAATTTGGCTAATGTGCTGTGATTTCGACAAATGGTAAAATACAGAGAGCAGCCCTGGAGAAGGACTCGGGGTGTGAGAGGCTCAGCCTGCCCCGGCCATGGGCACTGCCCCAGAAACCCCCCCTGTGCTGGGCTGAGCCCCCAGCGTGGGCAGCAGGGCAGGGGGGATTCTGCCCCTCTGCCCAGCTCAGACCCCACCTGCAGAGCTGCCCCAGCCCTGGAACAGCAGCAGGAGGACGTGGAGCTGCTGCAGCCAGGCCAGAGGAGGCCACGGAGATGCTGCCAGGGCTGGAGCCCCTCTGCTCTGAGCCAGGCTGGCAGAGCTGGGGCTGCTCCCCTGGACAAGAGAAGGCTCCAGGCAGAGCTCAGAGCCCCTGGCAGGGCCTGAAGGGGCTCCAGGAGAGCTGCAGAGGGACTGGGGACAAGGCCTGCAGGGACAGGAGCCAGGGAATGGCTGCCAGTGGCAGAGGGCAGGGCTGGATGGGAGATTGGGCAGGAATTGTTCCCTGTGAGGGTGGGCAGGCCCTGGCTTGGGGTGCCCAGAGCAGCTGTGGCTGCCCCTGGATCCCTGGCAGTGCCCAAGGCCAGGCTGGGTGGGGCTTGCAGCATTGGGAAGGTGTCTCTGCCATCGCAGGGGTGGCACTGGATGATCTTTATCCTCCCTTCCTACCCAAATCAGTCTGGGATGATTCTGTGACAAATGTGGGGTTTTTTGGTGGAGGAACAGGAGGGTTCCCCTGTCTGTGTTCACTAACCCCATCTTTAGGGGTGCATCTACAAAGGATGCTCTCTATTCCAGAAGAAATATTCCAGCTCAGCTCTTGTCACTTGTGCCATTGCACACTTGGCCTGGAGTAAGCAGCAGCTGCAGAGTTCTTCCTGGGGGAGTTGGGGCTGTGGTGGCACTGGTGCTCTGCTGAACTGTTGGTTTTTCTCTGTATAGGAAACCCCTTCATGGGCTCTGGCACCTGGTGCTTCAGTCCAGCGTTCTGGAATCTCCTGTCTGTACATGGGATTCTGTTCTTTATGGGACATTTTGGTTCTGTAGATTACAGAATTTCAGAATGGTTTGTGTTGAAAAGGACCTCAAAGCCCATCCTGTTCCACCCCCTGCCATGGCAGGGACACCTCCCACTGTCCCAGGCTGCTCCCAGCCCTGCCCAGCCTGGCCTTGGGCACTGCCAGGGATCCAGGGGCAGCCACAGCTTTAATGGCCAGACACAGTATTGTTACAGGTGTACAAACATTTGGGAATGACGTCTGCTGGGAGATGGGGAAGCACCTGGACAGATGGGCTTGGAGGCAGTGAGCATCTTCTCTTTCCTCTTGTGCTTAGTGAAGCTGGTTCTTCTGCGTGGTCATGTTTCAGTAAAGAAATGGAGTTGTGCTGAACAACTTCCCTGGTTTGTAGACTCATTTCCTCTGTTAATGGGAGACACAAGTCTCTTTAAGAACTGCTAATTGCTCAGGTTAAAAAAACCCCAAAGGCTGCCTGGTGTCATGTGTGGAAGTAAGACTCTCAGAAGAAAGTGTGAGCTAGTTCTGCTGAAAATGGAACAGATCAGAGGCACAACATCTACAAACCAGGTTTGCCAAAGTGCTTAAAATAACAACTGGCAGCTTCCCTGGGTGTTGTTGGACTTGATGTAGAAATTTCCCAAAAGGACTGAGAGAGCAGAGACAGAAATGGCAGTGCTGGGAGTGCAGTTGCTGAGGGGGTTTTGAAAGCCCACCTGCAGGACTTGTCAGTGGCTCCAGAGCTGCTGATGTGGTGACCTGCAGTGGCCAGGAGTGTGTCTGGTGTTGGAACTGCAGCGTGGACATCCAGGAGCCATTCAGGTACCTGGGCAGTCCTTGCTCAAGGCTGCCTGGTGGAGTTACCAGAGCCAGTGCTGGTCATGCCTGAGTTTCCTCCATGATCTGGGAACAAAAGGAGCTCAGACAGGAGGAGTTGTGCCCTTCTGTTTCAAGGTATGGAAACCCCACTACTTTTAGTTGCTTCAACTTACTATGTTAAATATTTTGGGAAGTGAAGGAGCAGAGAGGGAGATGTCTCAAGCTCAGATTTGGATTTCCTGTGTCTGTCCCTGGAGGAGAAGCTTCTCTCAATGTGAGAGGTGCAAACCCTCATGCCAAAATTGGCATAGAGCTGTGGCAGGGCTTGGCATGGAGCTCAGGGCAAGGTTCTTGGCCCCGAGGGTGCTGGCACTGCCCAGGCTGCCCAGGGAATGGTCCCGGCCCCAAGGCTGCCAGAGCTCCAGGAGCTCTCAGGGCTGCTCAGGGTGGGGCTGTTGGGGTGGCTGTGCAGGGACAGGGTTCCCTGTGGGTCCATCCCAAGCTGGGATATTCAAGGATTCCATTAATATTCTGGATATTCCAGAATTCCATTTAATCCTGGAGCCTGCCAGCTCCCTGAACAGCTCAGGGCATGGAGAAGGCAGGTCTGGAGTGGGAGGATTCCCAGAGCTGTGCTGATGCTGTTGGATCTGTGTAAGCGCAGGAATCGGGATGGATATGGACACATCTCCATGAAATTGAGCTTTTTGGGGGGAAAACAAATTATTCAGCTTTCACTGCAACAGCCACAGAAGGAAGGGGCTGGTGGGAGTTCACAGCTGAGTCCTCTGGAGAGAAAGCAGGAGGAGAGGAAGAAGAGGCAAAGCAGGAGGAGAAGCAGCCTGGTAACTGTTTTCATTAAACTTCATAGCATCTGGAAGATGATGAGTTTAGTTATCAGGTGAGAGGAGGAGAAAGAGTTAAGGAGACAGTTCCTGGTGGCTGTTACCTTGCTGGAAAGGTCCCACAGAAGTTTCAGGTGTCCTTTTCAAAGTATCAGAATGTGTAAGTCTCTCTCCATAGAAGAGTCACCAGCTTGGAAGCACAGGCCGGGCCATGCCACTTGTTTTGGGGCCATGGAGAAGCAAGAGTTAATGTTTCCTGGGATCTGAAATGGGAACAGAGTGGGTGGATTGAAGGGGGGGTTTCTAGCCCAGACACTGATGGTTTCTGCAATTAAAAACAATCCCAAACCAAACGGTTGAATTAATCCCAAAGACAGTGATTGGGAAAGACAATTCTGTGTAAATGGAGAAAATGAAACTTGAGTCCGGATGTGGAGTGGGAATGTCTGGGCATGTGGGGTCTTGGGGGAGCTGGGAATTGGTCTCTGCTTTTCCAGGGAAGGAGTGTGCTGGGCTAGCAGGGTCAGGGAAGGTTTTCTGGAGTCCTGGCTGTGGAAGGGCCCTGTAAAGCCGTGGGACAAAGGGGTTGGAGGCAGCTGCTTGGCAGTGCCCACGGGGCACATCCACGGCAGCAGGGCCCTGCTGTGCTGTCCTTGTGGGGAGCCCTGGGCTCGGCGTGCCCAGGCTGCTGCGGGGTTTGGGCTCTGTCAGGCAGGACCCGGTGCCAGCTGAACGGAGCAGCAAAACCCGGGGCCCGGGACCCTGCGGAATCCCCCGTGAAACAGAAGCTGAAGAGCCAGGGGAAAAGACAGATGTGATGTTTTCCTAAGTTTAGTGACTCGGCGAGAAGCAGCAGTGCAGCGGGGCTGTGCCCCAGCCCTGTCCCCGGTACCGGGAGGAGCGGCCGCCGCTCCGGTCCCGGCGGCACCGGGCGGTACCCGGGGCCCTGCTGGCTCCTGTCTGTGCCGAGGGACGGCGGCAGCGCTGGCACTGCCGGGCTGTCCCCTCCGCGCCCGGTGCCTCCCGCCTCCCTCGGTTTCGGCGGCGCTTTTCAGGCTCTCGGCGGCGATGGGAGCAGCCGCGTCTGAGCTGCGGGCGGGGCAGGGAATGCTCGAGGCCCTCGGGATGATCGACACCCGCCCCCCGGTCCCCTTCGGCTGCCCGGCCGCTCCCGGGATGCCCGGCACCATCTGCGATGCTGGCGTGTCTCCGGGATGCTCAGTCCCCCCTGCAGTTTTAGGAGACCCCTGCGGGCATGCTCAGACCCTTCCCGGGACGTTCGCAGCTCCCCGGGGATGCTCAGAACGCCCCAGCGATGCTCGGACCGCTCCCCAACCCCTGCGCTGCTCAGGGCTCCCTTCCCTCCACGCTTGGACCCCCCCAAATGCTCGGACCCCTCCGGGCTGCTCAGAAACCCCCCCAATTCCCGGACCCCCCCCCAATTCCCGGACCCCTCTCCGGGCCGCGGCTCCGCGGGGAGGGCGGGGCGCAGAAGGGCGTGGCCCGGTGGGCGTGGCTCCGGCGGGGCGGGGCGGGCCCGCTGGGCCGGGCCGCGGCGCGCATGCGCGCGGCGGGCGCGGCCCGGCCCATCGCCGGGCGGGGCGGGGGGCGCAGGGAGGCGGCGGCGGCGGCCCCGGGCAGCGGCACCGCCCCGGCCCCGGCCCGCTGCGCTCCGCTCCGCGCCATGCCCGGCTCCATGTACCAGCCCGAGCCCGGGCAGCCGGCCCGCGGCCCGCCGCGCTGCCTCACCCTGCTCAGCCCGCCGCCGCCCGCCGGGCAGGAGCCGCCGCCGGAGCCCGAGCCCGGCCGGGAGCGGGAGGGGCCGCCGGCGCAGGGCGAAGCCGCCGCGCTGAGGTTCGCGCTGGACCAGCTCTCGCTGCTGGGGCTGGAGGGCGCGGAGGAGCCGGCGGGCGGCGCGGGGCCGGGCGGCCTAAGGGAGCGGGAGCGCGGCGGCGGCGGCTCCCCGGTGCCGGCCCCCGCCCCGGCCGCGGGCGCCTTCGGCAGCCTGGCCCCGCCGCTGGGGCCGCCCGCGCTGCTGCCCGAGCCGCCGGCCAGCAGGAAGAAGAGCGTGAACATGACCGAGTGCGTGCCCGTGCCCAGCTCCGAGCACGTCGCCGAGATCGTGGGCCGGCAAGGTAACGCGGCGTGGGGACGCGGCGGGACACGGGCACCCCCTCCCTCCCTCCCTGCCGCCGCGATTTGGGGCACGCTCGGGGCTTTGTCTCCGTGCGGAGGCGGAAACTTAACGGCGACAGATCCGCGGCCCCGAAAGTCGGCCGCGGGTCCCGGGAGCTGCGCTCCTGCCGCTGCCGGCGAACTGCCTGGAAATGGCAATTAAACTCCGTCCGCCCGGTGGGATAGCGCCGGCTGCCCGCGGAAAGTTCCCGGGAGCCGCGCGAGCCCGTGGGAGCTGCCAGGACACGGAGCGAGGCGAGAGCTTTGCTTTCATTGTAGTTGTGCCTCTGCCCCCTCCCCTCCAGCTCCGTGTCTCAGACCCGGCGTGCAAACGGTGCCCCTCATCTCAGAGCTCGTTTGTAAATCCTGCTGATAAATGCGATATAAATGGTCACTGACCCGCTCGTCGGTGGTGGCCGGAGCTCCGCAGGCGGCCCTGGAGCCCCTCGCACCCACCTGTCACAAAGGGACGCCCCAGCCCCCGCCGGGTGGGTGTGCCTGGAGTGGGCTTTGTCTCCAGGACGGACCAAATAAACCAAACTTTCGCCTTGAAAAATCAAAAAGAAAAGACCCAGGGCGGAGGATTTTAGGGGAAAGAAGGAAAAGGAAGGGAGCTGCTGCCCGCAGGGATCCCGGCAGGAATCCCCTGGCAGGGAGCGTGACCTCGGGGCTGTTCTGCCCTTGCGGGGTCTGGCACCCCAGCCCTGCCCTGGCCCGGCGGCTCCCGGCCCTCCGTGCCCGGGGGGCTGCGGGCCGGGGCTCGGGGGGCTCCTTTTCCCGGGGGGAAGCGGGGAGCTGGGCAGCCTCATTGTTCTCTTTGTTAGCCAGAGCCATGCTGTGATGAGCGCGGTGACATCATGCTCTGCGCTTCCCATTGGCCTGCGCTGCCTCCCAGCCGGCCCCGCTTCCCGGCCTCCCAACTTTCCGTGCCCCCTGTGCGCTCCCAGCGCCCGGCCGGGGGTCCCGGGGCTGCGCGGCCCCGCCGGGCCGGGGGGCGGCGGGGCAGGGCCGGCAGCGGAGCGTGGCACCGCGCCCTGCTCCCGCGATCCTCCTCCTCTTCCTCCTCCTCCTCCTCCTCCCGGGCTGGATGAGACCTGGATTTGGTGGCCGAGCCGCGGGTGCGGCGGGTGACAGGAGCTGTGCCGGGGCCGGGCTGTGCCGGGAGCCGCTGCTT
Source organism: Passer domesticus (assembly GCF_036417665.1). NCBI lineage: Eukaryota > Metazoa > Chordata > Aves > Passeriformes > Passeridae > Passer > Passer domesticus. The sequence continues at coordinate 4,966,197 of NC_087494.1, forward strand.
CTGCCGGGGAACGGCTGCGTTTGGCCCGGGAGCTGCCGCTCGGTGCCTCCCTTGCCCTGGCTGTTTCGGTGCTGTGACACCCCGGTCTAACAGCACCCCGAAGAATTTGGGGTACAGCTCACCCCTCCAGCACCCCGAAGAATTTGGGGTACAGCCAGCTATCTGCCAAACACCTTGGTGGAGTTTGGGTGCTCGCTAAGCTTCGTGGACTTGTGAAACTTATGGCAAAAAATACTGCCGAAGAAATTATTCTGTTGACTTGAGGAGCAGTGCTGGAGGAGCGCCCTGTGGGCCTGGAGGTGATCTGGGGCCAGCTGTGAGCTGAAGCTCCTGCTGCAGCCCCAGCCCATGGGCAGGAGCAGCCCTCTCCAGGGGTTTCCCTTTGTGTTTCCTGCCCCTCTCCTGCTCTTGCCTGCCGGGATGCAGCCTGGTGGCCTTTGGTTTTTGCTGAGGAGGGGCACTCGGCACCCTCGGTCACGCTGTGGGATGGGCAGTGGGCAGCACGGGGCTGGCAGCAGTGTCTTTGTGCTCCAGCTGCTCTCCGTGCCTCTGGCAGCTGGATCACAGCAAGGATGATCAGGTGTAGCCTGGGCAATACCGAGCCTATTCCTCGGGCTCACACCGAGCAGAGCCCTTCCCGCTCAGCCTGTGCTGCTCTCCCTCCAGACCTGCTGGTTCCCAGGGCCCCCTGCGGGTCTCCTCAGATTTGGGAGCCCTGTGGCAGTGAGGTCTGGCTGTAGGGCTGAGCCTTGGGGTATTTGACTGGACCATCATCATCATCGTGGTGACAAAAAGGGCCCTGCTGGTGACACTGCAGGGCTGGATTGGGTCACCCAGATCATGTCCCTGTCACTCTTGTCCTTGCCTCACTGCCCAGCCTGGTCCTGACCCAGGGAGCAGAAATTTGTGGTGCCACCACTCCTGGAACATGGGAAGGGATGAAGATGTGCATCTCAAGTGCCCTGGCAGGGGCTGGAGTCAGGGCAAGATTCAGGATCTCTCCTCACACACCTTGGGGCACTTTGGGACCCGTGCTGCTTTGCCCAGACCTGGCTGCTGTGGCAGGTGGGGACCAGGGAGGACACAGATGTCCTGTCCTGTGCAGGCTGAGATGGGACACAGGCACTTGGATACAACTTCTCCTACTTCTTTTCTTCAGTTTCTCTCCTTCAGATGCCCTAATTTAACCCTTTCACAAAGGAGCAGCAGCAGCCTGTCAGGTAAATCTTTGTTCTCTAAATCAAATTGGTGTTTTCTTCCTGAGCTGGAGGAGTGTTTGTCATGAGCCCATGGCCAGATTGGCATCGGTGCCACCACAGAGCAGCACCTGCCTGCTGGGATCTGGGGCTGCTCCTCCAGCTGGGATCTGGGGCTCCTGTCCCCCCTGCCCACATGGCTGGGGTGGGATTCCCTGGCTGTGCCTTCTCTGCCAGCCTGTTCATAGCTTCTGCTGTGGGAGGGACCATCTCCAAAAAGTGCTGTGGCACCCACTGGAGCAGCGTGGGCTCCTCTTCCATCCAGCAGAGAGAGCCTTGGGGATTATAGGAGTCACCAGGAGCATGGTGCAGGTGTTAGAGCTGCCCTGACTGGCACCTGGGCTCTGTGCTGCTGTGGATTCCTGCTGTGCCAGCTTTGGAGGGGCATTCCCAGCAGTGTCTGCTTTTCCCTCCCGCACCAGGTGCCTCCCATGGGATGGAGCCACAGCTCCTCTCCCCATCTGTGACACCTGGGGACTGTCACAGCTCTACAGAAGGAAAGTTGCTGTTTAGAGAAGATGCTGGGATGCTCGAAGGGTAAATCCAGGGAAGGATGGCCCATGGCACCTCTCCTCCCAGCTGAGCGTGGCTGGCATTGCAGTGCTGGGAGGATGCACAGGGTGACCATGGGCCCCTCTGGGCCAGCCTGGCACCTGTAACCTCGCCGTGGCTCACAGGGGTGCACGGAATCCTCTCGTTTTGGAGCCCTGGCTTGCTGCTGTCTGTTGTCTCCTGCCAGGTGCCATGTCCCTGGAGGCACCTGGCACATCTTCCTGGCTGCCTCCTCCCAGCTGGGTCGCAGCAGAGCTGGGGACTCCTGAGCTTGGTCACACAGATGGATGTGGCTGCTGAAGGATCTGCCTGTACATCTGAGAGCTGGCACTGGCTGCACACTGTGTCCCCAGGAGAGGAGCCCAGCCTCCCTGCCCCTCTTCAGTGTCTGGAGAAGAAGGCAAGGTGTGATGTGCTGGCTTCCTGCAGCAGGGCTGCAGGGATGAGCTCCTTCTGTGTGCAGAGTTGGGAAGGAGCCCTCAGCAAGGGGAGAGGAGCTGTGATGGAGGTGCAGCAATTTCTCCTCCACACCTGGCCCTGTCCTGTGCCATTCACTGGGGACCAAGGGGACCAGGAGCTCCAGAACTCTGGATCAGAGGCCAGGAGATGCTGCAGAGCTGGAGAAGAGGAAGAGCCATGGGTGAAGCACCAGAGGGTTCCTGAGTCTGTGACAGACACCATCCTCCTGCCTGGTGCCATCAGAGGCTCCTCCAGAAAAGTTCTGCTGACCTTTTTTGGGTTTTACCAGCTCAGAGCTGGGCACTGCCAGCACAGCCCTCCTTGGTCAAGCTGAGATGTGGCCTGGGCAAGGGCATGAGCTGGCTCTGTCCTCGTGGGCAGGGGGCACCTGATGTGGGAGCAGAGGCTGCCCTGGCCGTGCTGGGATCAGGGCGTGGATGAGCAGTGTGGGATCCATCACTGGAGCATGGGGGATGGAGAGGCCCTTCCCAGCCCTCTCTCCCAGTGTTTACTGGTTCTCATGGGCTCTTGCAGTGGTCTCAGCCCTGATCTGTCAGGGGCTTCTCACAGCGAAGTTTGCTGTGGTGATGCCCAGTGAGAGCAGCTGCCTTTCCTGCTCCATCACCACATTATCCCAGGGAGAGCTCCCTGGATTCTGTTCCCTGGCAGAAATGTCCCATGTCCCAGCCCAAGGGCAGGTGGGGTGGGCTCAGCCAGGGCAGCTCTGCAGAGTGGAGTGCAGTGTGAGCCACGTGGCATGGGGAGAGGGTGAAGGAGGAGGCCATGGAGCTTTGACAGAGTTTGGGAGGAGTGTCCTGCTCACCCCCATCGGGGCTGTCCCTGCAGGCACAGCTGGGTGTGGTGGCACAGGGGGCTGTGACCCCTCTGGGATGCTGGGGTTTGCTGGCAGCTGAGTGTGGCCATTGGTGTCAGGATGATTTTGTGCCCACGGGGAGTCAGAGCTCCACCAGAGCTGTGACAGCAGCTGAGCCTCCCTCACCCAGGCTCTGGTGTTCACAAAGGGCTGCTGGGGCTGGAGCATCCCCAGGTCTGTCCCCTCTGTCCTCTGCTTTTGGGCTGGTTTTATTTGGATCTTTAGAGCCTTTGGTGGAGGCTTGCAGCAAAGTCTGGCACTTTGTTCTGCTGTGCTGCCATTGGTGCTGCACAGCAGCCCTTGGCCAGGGGAATGTGTGGGTGCCACCTGCTGCTGCTGGGCTGAGGCTGGCACTGCCTGGGCTGGGAGCTCACTGGCACCTCCAGGCTGCTCCAGGTCCTCTCCACAGCCCCCTCGGGCACCACCCTGGTCCTGCAGCAGCTTCACAGGGATGTGGCCATCCAGGATGGAGCCACAGCGTGCTGGGGTGGAGGTTTGCAGGGGCTCATCTGAAATGTCTTGTGCTGGTCCAGATCATTGCAAGCACAAGAAGGACGTGGAGCTGCTGCAGCCAGGCCAGAGGAGGCCACGGAGATGCTGCCAGGGCTGGAGCCCCTCTGCTCTGAGCCAGGCTGGCAGAGCTGGGGCTGCTCCCCTGGACAAGAGAAGGCTCCAGGCAGAGCTCAGAGCCCCTGGCAGGGCCTGAAGGGGCTCCAGGAGAGCTGCAGAGGGACTGGGGACAAGGCCTGCAGGGACAGGAGCCAGGGAATGGCTGCCAGTGCCAGGGGGCAGGGCTGGATGGGAGATTGGGAATTGGGAATTGTTCCCTGTGAGGGTGGGCAGGCCCTGGCTTGGGTGCCCAGAGCAGCTGTGGCTGCCCCTGGATCCCTGGCAGTGCCCAAGGCCAGGCTGGATGGTTTTGGAGCAGCCTGGGACAGTGGGAGGTGTCCCTGCCATGGCAGGGGTGGAACAAGATCAGCTCCAAGGTCCTTTCCAATCCAACCCATTCCATGATTCCCCAGCTGCAGTTGCTGGTTTAACCCCAGTTTGCAGTTCAAGTCCATGTGGCTCTGGGGGGCTCAGCCATGAGGTGCCACCCCCCCTCCTGAGCACCCTCAGGGGGTTCAGGTGTGCTGCAGGACAGGGGTGTCCTGCTGGCAGCTCGTGTCACCTGTCCCCAGTGTCCCAGAGCCATGGCTCTCTGTGCCAGTGTGGAACGCTGCCCTGAAGCTCGTCCTGCTCTTCCTGCCCATCCTGCCTGCTCCAAGTTTGGGACTTTGGGGAGTCCCTGCAGCCAGGAGGAGTTTGGGCCTGGGACAGGACAGGGCAGATTGGTCCATGTGTGTGCTGCTGCTGGGGATTGCTCAGGCACAGCTCCTGCTGGTGCCAGCACACGGCCCCAGGCAGTGCCTCCCTTCCCAGCATTGCCTGCTGTGCCTCTGGGACAGCCAGGGGTGACCCCACACCCCCACCCTCCCAGACCTGCCCCTCCCCTGGGAAAGCAGCTCCCACCCCAGCTGTGTTTGGTGCCATCCCTGGCCCTGGCAGCATCCAGCAGCCATGGGCTGGGGGCATTTTTGCTGTGCTGCTGGTTTGAGGAGGGTGGAACTGGCCAAGCCAGGCACCCTTTGATTTTTATCCAAGGTTTCTGGCTTTGTCCCTGTGAAGAGCTCACGGGAGCAGCCAGACGAACTCTTCCCCCTTTGGTGCTGCCGTGGCATCATTTGGGTCCCACTGGTGCTGCTGGTGTGCTGGAGTGGGTGAGGGAGAGCCTCTCTGGGCCATGTCCCTGTGGGACATGTCCCCATGTCCTGTGTGCAGCTCCTGGAGCTGCCACTGGCTTGGCATCCTGAAACTGCCCCTTGGTGAGGGTTGGGGTGGAGCTCAGGGGAAGAGCTGGGCACTGCCCAGGCTGGCCAGGGAATGGTCCCAAGGCTGCCAGAGCTCCAGGAGCTCTCAGGGGTGCTCAAGGTGGGGTTGTTGGGGTGGCTGTGCAGGGACAGGGGTTGGACCAATGATCCCTGAGGGTCCCTTCCAAGCTGAGATATTCATGGTTCTGTGATGTGCAAAGGATGAATTTGGGACCATGGGCATGAGGCTGGTGCCTGTGGGAAGCACAGCAGAGCCTCCCCCCTGCCCTGGGCTGGTCCTGCTGTGCCCAGCAGTGCAGCAGGGGCAGATCCTGCAGCAGGTACCAGGATCAGTCTGGGAGGGGAACGTGGGAGTTGCAGGTGCCTCTCCCAGCACAGCCCTGTAGGAGCTGGCACACGGCAATGGCTTCAGTAAATGTCACCTTGGATGGTTCTGCCCTGCCCCGGTCCCTGGGCCATTGCTGGTGTGCCCCAGCCATAAATCCACCTGCCAGGGCTTGGTGGTGCCGAGGAGCCTGGCTGTGACACCACCCAGTGTGACAGTTTTTTACTTCTTGTCATCCTCAAGCTTGGTGCCCTGGGATTGCAGCACTGCTGGGGCTGCAGGAGCAGCACAGCTCCTGTTCCCCCTCTGCTCTGCTGGAGAGCCTGCATTGATTTTCCTGCTTGGGACAGACCTGACTCAACTTTTGTGCCATTCCAGCCCTGGCTGAGTCACAGAATCCCAGAATGGTTTGGGTTGGAGGGGATGTTAAAGCCCACCCAGTGCCACCCCTGCCATGGCAGGGACACCTCCCACTGTCCCAGGCTGCTCCCAGCCCTGTCCAGCCTGGCCCTGGGGCACTGCCACAGCTGCTCTGGGCACCCTGTTTCACTTTAGTGGGTTGATTCTGGCTGGTTCCAGGCACCCACCAAAGCTGCTCCATCACTGCCCTCCACAAGTTGACAGGGGAGAGGAATTACAGCAGAGGGTTCATGGGGTGAGATAAGGGCAGGGAGAGATCCCTCACCCAATGTGGACAAGGGCAAGCAGACTGGAGCTTGGGGGTACTAATTGAATTTATTATTAACAAAATCAGAGCAGGGCCATGAGAAGTAAAATAAATCTTTAAAATACCTTCCCCTTATCTCTCCCTCCTTCCTGGGCTCTCCTTCTGCATTCCAGCAGTGCAGGGAGATGGGAATGGGGATCACAGTCACTGCATCCCATGTTGCTCCTGCTGCTGCTCAGGGAGAGGAGCTGGAGCCCTTCCCCTGCCCCAGGGTGGGGTCCCTCCCAGGGACACAGGTCTGCACACATGTCCCAGCCTGGGTCCCCTTGGGGTCACAAGTGCTTCCAGCAAACCTGCACCGTGTGGGCTCCTCTGTCCACAGGTCCCTGCCAGGACCCTGCTGCAGCTCAGGCTTCCCTCAGGCTCACAGCATTCTTTGGGCATGCCCCTGCTCCCTGTGGGCTCCTCCTGGGGCTGCAGGTGCATCCACACCCCTGTGGACTTCCATGGCCTTCACCATGGTTCTCCCCAGAGGCCGCAGGGGATCTCAGCTCTTGCCCCTCCTCCTGCCCTGCCCCGGTGACAGCAGAGCTGCTTCTCTAACCCTGCTCTGCTCTAGACCCAGTTACAGCTGCTCAAGACCTTTGTTCCTTCTTAAACCCATGATCCCAAGATGTCCCTACCATCTTTGCTGGGCTGGGCCTTGGCCAGTGCCAGGTCCATCCTGGAACCACCTGGAATTGGTTCTGTGGAGACAGGGGAAGCTTCTGGCAGCTCCTCACAAGCCACCCCTGTAACCTCGCTGCTACCAAGACCTGGCTACAGAAACCCAATTCTCACCCCCTGCCAGGCAACAATTCCTGCCCAATCTCCCCTCCAGCCCTGCCCTCTGCCACTGGCAGCCATTCCCTGGCTCCTGTCCCTGCAGGCCTTGTCCCCAGTCCCTCTGCAGCTCTCCTGGAGCCCCTTCAGGCCCTGCCAGGGGCTCTGAGCTCTGCCTGGAGCCTTCTCTTGTCCAGGGGAGCAGCCCCAGCTCTGCCAGCCTGGCTCAGAGCAGAGGGGCTCCAGCCCTGGCAGCATCTCTGGACTCTGTCCAGCAGCTCTGCATCTTTCATGTGCTGAGGCCCTTCAGCCTTCTAGGCCTTTCCTTCTCCAGCCTCACAGCTGGAAGAGCAGCCCTGCCCTTCCTCAGGGAGCGTCTGGGAAGAGGAGGAGGGGAAGGAGTGCCCTGAGCCAGCCAGGCACTCGCAGCTGCTTGGCTGTGCCCGGAGGAGCCGAGCTGTTTATCCACAGGGATCTGCAGAGCCCAGGGACAGCCCAGGGCTCCAGGGAGCACCCTCCATCCCTGCTGGCTCCCAGCTTCCTGCTGGGTGCCCTGCACGGCTCAGGGGTGTGGGGGGACAGAGGGGGTCCCTCACTGCTCTGTGCCAGTGGTCACTGAGCTCAGTCACGCTGTGCCTGGTTCGCGGGGACTTAATTAAGAGTGGATGCAATTAGGGCTGGGGGTGCAGGGAGTGGGGCTGGGCTGGCAGCCACAGACTGCTCCTCACTGGGGCAGAGCAAAGGGGCCCTGGAGGAGAGCTGGAGCCTTTTGCAGCCCCAGAGGAGAGCAGGAGCCTTTGGCTGGACAATGCTGCCAGGAGCCATGGCCAGAGCCCAGCTGGGCCGGGGCAGGGCCGTGCCCAGGGTTGTGCCCAGGGCTGCATGGGGCCAAGGCAAAGCTGCAGCCCCATCTCGCAATCCCACAGGCAGCCGTGGGCAGCTCTGCCTGCTGAATCACGTTCCTCCTGCAGGGGAAGCAGAACTTTCCAGAACAGGCAGAGCAGGAGCCCTGGGAGCGCCCCTGCCCCAGCCCAGGCACGGGGGAGCCCTCCCGTGGGACAGGGAGGGGAGGGGGTGGCTGTGTCCCCCACCTGGGGAAGGTCCAACTCCCCTGTCCCTCCAGGAGTGCATCCAGGGCTGTTCCTCAGGTTTAGCAGCTGGCTCAGAGGTGTTAGTGGACCTGCAGGATCCAAACAGCCTTTCTCTTCCTTTCCATCTTGGCATCTTTTTTCTCTTTGTACCTCCTTAAACACCTGTGGAGTGAATCCAGCTTCTCACCTGCTCAGTGGCCCTGGTGGTGCCCCATGACTGCCTGCCCTGGCACCTCTGCCCACGCCTGTCCAGCCCTCTGGAGCAGGGCTGCATCCTGCTGATCCCCAACCCCGGAGGGTCAGAACAGTGCCAGGAGCTGGGAGAAGCCAGGGCAGCCCCCCGGCACTGAGCCATGAGCCCCCATCTGCCTCGGAGGCGGGAGGGACCCCTCTCTCCATGCTGCAGGTGCAGAGCCAAAGGGACCTGCTGGTTCCTGCGGGTTCCTGTGTCCCCCCCCTGGGTGAGCAGAGGGTCACTGTGAGGCCCCAGCATTGATGTGACATTTTTTCCCCCTTCTCCTTGCCCTGCAGGCTGCAAAATCAAAGCCCTGCGTGCCAAGACCAACACGTACATCAAGACTCCGGTCAGGGGCGAGGAGCCCGTGTTCATCGTCACGGGCAGGAAGGAGGACGTGGAGATGGCCAAGCGGGAGATCCTCTCGGCCGCCGAGCACTTCTCCATGATCCGGGCCACGCGCAACAAGGTCAACGGGCTGACGGGGGCCTTGCAGGGGCCCCCCAACCTGCCGGGCCAGACCACCATCCAGGTGAGGGTCCCCTACCGCGTGGTGGGGCTGGTGGTGGGACCCAAGGGCGCCACCATCAAGCGCATCCAGCAGCAGACGCACACGTACATCGTGACGCCCAGCCGGGACAAGGAGCCCGTGTTCGAGGTGACGGGCATGCCCGAGAACGTGGACCGGGCGCGCGAGGAGATCGAGGCGCACATCACCATGAGGACAGGCTCCTTCATCGACGTCAACGCCGACAACGACTTCCACTCCAACGGCACCGACGTCTGCCTCGACCTGCAGGGCGGCGCGGCCGCCCCGTGGGCCAAGGCCCCGCACCCTGCCCAGCGCCCCTCGGCCGCGCTGCGCAACGACAGCCTCAGCTCCCTGGGCAGCGGCTCCACCGAGTCCTTCTACAGCGGGCGCGTGGCGGCCGCCAGCCCCACCAGCCCCTACAGCACCTTCAGCGAGCCCCCGGCCCCGCTGGGCTCCGACGAGTGCGACTTCGGCTTCGACTTCCTGGCCCTCGACCTCACCACGCCCACCACCACCATCTGGTCACCCTTCGAGCGCTCGGGCAACCCCCTGCAGGCCTTCAGCAGCTGCTCCTCCATCAACAGCTCGCAGAGACGCAACAGCGGCCCGGCCACGCCGCGCCACTCGCCCACGCTGCCCGAGAGCGGGGCGGCGGCGCTGGAGCACCCCTCGGCGCGGCGCATCCCCAGCGACCCCGCCGGCGCCCTGGCCTGGCTGCCCGCCCAGGGCTCGCTCTCCTCCTTCTCCAACAGCACCGGCTACTCCTCCTCCTCCTCGCTGCCCGGCAGCATCTCGGCCGCCTCGGGCTCGCCCACCGACTCCAGCAGCTCGGACGGGCACCGCAAGAGCTCCCGGGAGTGCATGGTGTGCCTGGAGAGCGAGGTGATGGCCGCGCTGGTGCCCTGCGGCCACAACCTGTTCTGCATGGAGTGCGCCCTGCGCATCTGCGGCCGGGCGCAGCCGCAGTGCCCCGCGTGCCACGTGCCCGCCACCCAAGCCATCCACATCTTCTCCTAGCGCGGGGGCTCGCCCGGCGGCCTCGCCCTCCACCCCAACACCGCGGCGTTTTAAGGACTTTCTACTGTTGAAATCGAGCTTTTTATTTAATACCAGATGCGACGGGCGCAGGGGCGGGAGGGGGGAGAGGCGGCGGCGGCGGCAGAGAGGCGCGGAGGGCGGGGGGAGGCCGAGCACGGGGGTCGGGAGGGTGGGGGAGAAGGGGCCGAAGAAAAAGAGGATGAGGATGAGGAAAGAGGGGCGTGAATTCCGCGAGGAGGAAACTCCGATGTTTACAGAATAGCTTTAACTCTTCACCTGGCTGTGGGGCTGGGGAGGGAGCCCGGCTGTTCTCCACCAGTCCTTCCCAAATACCAGTATTCCGTTTGCAAACTGAAATAACCAGAAAGAAAAGGTCCGGTTGCACTTTTTATTTTAGGACACACAAGGGTTGTCTTTTATTTTTTTAAAATCATTCTATTATTATTATAATAATTTTTTGTGGTTCTTTTTGTATGTAGGCTTTTTTTTTTTTTGGATGATTCTCAGTGGTTCTATAAATATATATATATATTTTTTTTTTTTGTAACGCAGGTCTATCTTGTATTTTGCCAATGTGAAAACTGCCCAGAAATGTGTGATGTGAGGTCAGGAGGTCATGGAATGGAGGGGGCACAATTAACACACCATGTCACGAAAACCAGACAGATTTCTATCTCCATTTTATTTTGGGGTTTGGTTTTTTTTGTTTTTTTTTTTTTTTTTTTTTTTTTTTTCCTTTGGTTGGGTTTGTTTTTCTTTTTTTTTAATTTCTTTGTTTCTGTTTTATTTTTTTATTTTTACCTCTTTATGTATATGTAGGGAATTTATAGGAAAATATGTACTTTATTGAATAAATTTTAAAAACTAAAATATATTTTATTTTAAAAAGAAAATAACGGACCTTTAACCTTACATGGCTAAAGTACTGATTATATATTTGCTGAGCTGACTTGACGGTTATGAAAATTGTATCAAGAGTTTTATTTTTTGACTTCAAAGCCTTCTTAATAAAGACTTTTTACTATATACGAATCCTTGTGCTAGCCAGTGTCTCCCTGCCTGGAGCCTCTTGGTGCCTGTTCCCATTTCCGTGGGCCCAGGGAGAAAGGTGCCAGCTTGGGGCAGGAGCAGGAGCAGTGGGGACATTGCCACCTCCTGCAGGTGGCTTTGTCCCTGTCCAGGCCGGGTGATCCTGCTCTGGCTCTGGCCTTCCCCCGTCCCACAGATGTTCCTGCTCCCAGTCCCAAAATCCATCCGTGCCCAGCGTGGGCAGCAGGGCAGGGGGGATTCTGCCCCTGTGCCCCTGTGCTCAGCTCAGACCCCACCTGCAGAGCTGCCCCAGCCCTGGAACAGCAGCAGGAGGACGTGGAGCTGCTGCAGCCAGGCCAGAGGAGGCCACGGAGATGCTGCCAGGGCTGGAGCCCCTCTGCTCTGAGCCAGGCTGGCAGAGCTGGGGCTGCTCCCCTGGACAAGAGAAGGCTCCAGGCAGAGCTCAGAGCCCCTGGCAGGGCCTGAAGGGGCTCCAGGAGAGCTGCAGAGGGACTGGGGACAAGGCCTGCAGGGACAGGAGCCAGGGAATGGCTGCCAGTGGCAGAGGGCAGGGCTGGATGGGAGATTGGGCAGGAATTGTTCCCTGGCAGGGTGGGCAGGCCCTGGCTTGGGGTGCCCAGAGCAGCTGTGGCTGCCCCTGGATCCCTGGCAGTGCCCAAGGCCAGGCTGGGCAGGGCTGGGAGCAGCCTGGGACAGTGGCAGGTGTCCCTGCCATGGCAGGGCTGGCACTGGATGGGCTTTAAGGTCCCTTCCCACCCAAACCATTGTCCATGCTCGTGATCCCTCACCTCACTCGGACACCCCGTTGTCACTGTCCCAGCTGTACCCACCCTCCATGTGGCCCCTGGCCACCAGGGTTTCATTCTGGCCCTGCAGGGCTGGCCTGGCCCCCCGGGTGTGTGGGGACAGCCAGGGCTTGGGGACACAGGGGCAGCTGGGGCCGTGGCAAACGGGGACCTGCACACGGTGACACCCCTGGAGAGTGTCACCACGGGCAGTGGGGACACCCGGAGGTGCTGGAGCCCCAGCAGGGCGAGGGGGAGCCTGTCCCTCGCTGGGGAGGGGGCCGAGCTCTGGGGTCCTCGGGGTGCCCTGCACGGGGGACCTGGAGGGGCCCTGGGCCCTTCAGGGAGGACACATCGGGGGTACCCCCATCAGGAGGGGTCTCTGGCTGGCCACGAGGGGCTCCTGGGGTGTCCCAGGCTGGGGGGACTGAGAGTTTGGGGTGTCCCGTGCTGGGGGTGCTTGTGAGGCTCCTTTGTGCTCCCCAAGTCTTGGGGTGCCTCCTGTGGGGCCCTTGGCTGGTCCCAGTCGGGGGTACCGAGGTGCTCGAGCTGGGAGGGTCTTGGGGGGCACCAGCACCCCCAGGGCAGGGAACATAATCCACTCCCCCTCCAATTAACGGCTAATTAAAGGGCGGCAGGTGGGGCAGGGATGGCCTTTGGGGTTTGCCCTTTTTTGCTTTTCTATATTCTCTGTGTCCTTTGCACACAGAGCTGCTGCTCTGTAGCCTCATACTGTACCTTAATTTCACACTTTTCCGAGGGAGACAAAACTTCCAGGATCCCTGTGTGCTGCAGCCCCGGCTGCTGAGAATTTCAGACTTTCTGTGCTGACAGGCACAGACCCCCCAGAGAACACTGCATGGACCTGAGGCCGTGGAGAAGGCTTCCAAAATTCAATGCTAGAACTAAGATTATGAGTGTATAGTTTGAATGGAAGCGTGTCATGTCACGTGATAGAAAACTTGGAGTTTAAAGTTTTTGGAATGTATTTATATTTATATATATATATATATATATAAAACTCAGATAAAAGTTTTAAGACAGTAGCTAGTCCTTCTTCCTGGGTTTGGGTGGTATTTTGTAATTAGACAGAAAAATCCACATTGCAGAACATAGGTGATTAGTTATTAGATAAAAAGTAAAAATAATTTGTGTCATTTCTCAATTAGATCATTTTTTTCCTTCAAAGACCTTGTAGAAATAAATACAGAGCCCTTTTATAGCTTGTTCATCAAATACTGTAGAACTCACAAGACTGTAATATAGATAAGAAATAACAAACATCTGAGTCCAAACACAAAAGAGCATCTCAAACACTTCCAATCCCAACTCTAACCCAGGCAGAAAAGAAACAAAAAAACCCCAACACCTGTTGGTTTGTCTGTCTTGGTTTTACTTAGAAACCAAGGTGGAAACCTAAACAGGGATCTTCTTCTAAGGGGGAACCTCCAAGGTGCTAGAACTGGGGAATTGCTTCACCAGGGGTTTCTAATTGGAGGTTCCTGTCAGATATGCTAATTGCAGAATCTATAAAAACTGTCCATGGGCCAGGCCCACCGTGCATCTTCAGCCTTTCCCACCTGGTGGATTTGTGCTGCTGAGGTTCCTCACGCAAAGGTACCCTTTGATCACTCTGGCTGTGTCTGATTTGTATTTTTATGGCCAGAGAAAAAGGCATCAGGAGCACTGGCAGCAGCAGGGGGGGTCAGACCCCATGGCTGTGAGGGGCTCAGGGGTCCCACCCACGGGGCTCTGGAGGGAGCTGCAGGGGCTTCGCCCCCTTCCCGTGGGTCTGGGGGCTCATTCTGGCCTGGGGGGCTCCACACCCTGTGGCTGTAGGGGCTCTGGTGGCTTGGTGTCCCCTGGGTCACCTCTGGTGGCCAGCAGCACCCTGCAGGGGCTCAGCACAGGTGAGAAGAGAGTCTGGTGTCCCCTGGGGGCCCGCCTGAGCTGCTGCTTGCCCTGCTCCCCCCTGCCCTGGGGCTGGGAGCTGCTCCAGCTCTGCCCCAAGGACCAAGGGCAGGCACAGGACGGGGCTGGCTCTGTGCTCGTGCTGGTGTGTGCCAGACATGAGAGAGGCCTTGGGAGGGCTGAGCTAGAACAGAGCTAGACAGAGCTGAAGAATAAAGCAGGGATAAAAAAGAATAAAGTAGGGATAAAAAAGGCCTCAATGGATCCACCTTGGGCAGCACAAGAGCCCAGCCAGGGCTGCACCCAAGATGAACCAAAATGGTCACAAAATGGACACCTGGTCATGGGGTCTCTCACTTTGATCAGTTCTGCAGATTGCAGTTCATTGTCCAATTCCAGCCCCAGCCCATGCAGTCCCATCCTTGTTTTTCTCTCTTCAGCCCACGTTGTTTGTGCTCTTGGGCCTGAGATTTGGATCCTTTGTCCTTGGTCCCCAGCTAGAGCAGGAATTGTTTTGTCTCCCTGCTCTGTGCAGAGAGCTCACCATCCCCTGATATGAACCCAGACCCACACACTAAAGCAGCACAGAATCTGAAAATAGAAAAGCTCAAACCTGAGGCATCAGAGGGACCCCTCCCTTGCTGTGCCCAAGGTGTCACTGAGTCTGGCAGCTGGAGCTGTTCAGGATCCTGGCTGCCCTCCTGCCCTTGGGACACACCGTGGGCACAGGGCAGCACCAGCATGGGGACAGCTGTGCCATGGAGGTGGCCGAGGACTTGATGCCACCCCAAACTGTCCCTCAGGGACCAGGACTGTCCCTCTGCAGCCAGGCAGCGAGGCCCTGGGGCTACTCTGTGCTCTGCTGGACGTGGAGGTGCCCCAGGCTGGCTGTGCCACCCCAAGGTGGCCCCTGCTGGCTCACTGTGACCTTGGTGACACTGCTGTCCAGGCAGCAGGTGCTGCATGCCCGGGGTGCCCTGGCCAAGGACATGCACAGACAGATCTTCAGCTGGTGGTGAGGAGGGTGAGAAACGACTGCTCACTTTGTAAAATTACAAAGGTTTATTAAACCTTAAGAAAAAATACAAAAGGGCTAAATAAGGAAAAATTACAGCGCTGGGAGCCCCCATGGCCATCAGCCCCATGGTGATGGATGCTCTGCCTTTTGCATTTCTAGCTCCTCTGAAGTCTTGTCAGTCGGTTCCTTCCTTGCTGTCCAGGGTGCAGATCACTTTCTTACACCTTGGTTGGAGCTCAGGTGCTGCCACAGTAACGGGCCAACCCTCCCAAATGCCCCGAGTACCAAGGCCACCCCTCCACAGCAATGCAAGGGGAGGACACACTGCAGTAACACGACTCTACATCCACAAATCTTCTCTTAACACACACCTCGTGTTCACCCGGTCACTGTGAGAGCCACCCTCTCATCCCCCATCTCCAACAGGAGGCTCAGCTGTGCCCTGTGGCCACTGAAGGGTCAGCACAGCTCCACTGGCACCCTGGACATCTGTGGGAGGAGCAGCTCCCCTCTCCCGGGCTGCCTGCTCCTGGTCCTGCTGCGGCTGGGACAGAGCTGTCCCTGCATGGGGCACCGGGGTGGCTGTGCCTGGGAGGTGCCCTGCGCTGGTCTCTGCTGCCCACGGGCTTGAGGTGTGTGAGCACAGAGCTTTGAGCAGCTCTGCATCAGCTGCACCAGCCAGAAGCCCCAGCAGCACTTTAACCTGGTGGGTGTCACCCAGGGGTGCCCCAGGGCTGTCCCCAGCTGTGTCCCTTTGCTGTGAGCCACCGAGGGGGGGCCTGGCATGTCCCTGCTGGTTCTGTGCTCTGTGTCCATCGTGGCTGTGCCTCAGGCCCTGCCAGCCCAGGGCTCAGCAGTCCCTGCTCCCCCCGAGGTGCTCCGCAGAAAGGGCTGCTCAGGGGTGGTGGTGGCACCTCTGTCCCCTCCTGGCCACTCCTGGTTTCCTGTCTCTGCCTTCCAGCACATCTTCCAGCTGGATCAGGAGGAGAATGTAACCGAGGGGATCCCTTGGTGTTTGTCACCTTCTGGGACAGCCAGCCATGCCTGGAGCTCCTCGAGGCTGGCTTGGCATCCTTTACCTGCTGAATGAGGGGTGCAAGGGAGGTGAGCTGGGAGCAGGCTGCTGTGACCACCCAGAACCCCCCACTGCCCCTCTGACCCCTTTGCTTTTCAGGTGCCTCAGGGCAGTGATGGGAGCTGGGCCCAGGAGCTTGACCTGACCCACCTCAGCAGCTCCCACTTCCACAAACACAAGTGCCCCATGAATGCTTTCATTGTGTCCCACTTTGCTGGACAGTAGGGAATGCTGTGGCTGTGGTGGGCTGGGCAGGGGCTCCACACACGTGGTCCCCTGTCTGGAGACCGTGGTGGCACCTTGGGCATCCTCCCAGGGTGGGAGGTGGATCCTGCTGGGCTGAAACTCCTCATCTGAGGGTGAAACTGTGGAAACCATGTGCTGCTTCCCATCAGCAGCCCCACAGCAGGGCAAGAGAAGCCATGTGGCCACCACCACTTCCGACTGCAGGGACCTTCCCAGGTGTTGGGCTGTTTGTGAGCAGAGCTCTGCACCAAACTGCTCTGGGAAGCTGCAGGCTGGGCTGTGGGGTGCTGTGTCCTGCCAGAGAAACAGCCCTGTGATGGTTTCTGGAGAACAGGGATGCTGTCCTGAGGAGCTGGGGGGGCTGCTGTGAGCCAGGTGAGATCCCAGCCAGGTGAGATCCCAGCCAGGTGAGATCCCAGCCAGGTGAGATCCCCTGGCAGGCAGAGCTGGCTGGGCTGTGGGAGCCTGGGAGGGACTGAGGGGCAGGAGGAAAATCCCCGTGTGCCCCCCCAGGCAGAGCTGGCCTTGGTCAGGGTACCCTGAGGGCAGAGTCCTTGAATGTCCTGGGTGGGAAGGGACCAATGGCACCGAGTCCAGCCCCTGTCCCTGCTCAGACACCCCAACAGCTCCACCCCTGAGGCTCCTGGAGAGAGCTCCCAGCCGTGGGGCCGGGACCATTGCCTGGGCAGCCTGGGCAGTGCCAGCACCCTCGGGGGCAAGAACCTTGCCCTGAGCTCCATGCCAAGCCCTGTGTGTGTGCCAGGAGCTCCAGCCACCTGTGTGTGTGCCAGGAGCTGTGGGTGCTCCCCACTGCATTCCCCTTTCTTTGGCTTCCCCATTTTAGATCTACCTTGGCCACGTCCCTGCTCAGAGCCCTGGAGGTTCCTGCTGCTTCCATATCTCTGACAGTGCTGTTTCTCCCTCCATGCACCTGGCAGAGGGTAAGGAGCACCTGGGAAGGTTCTGGAACTCAGCTGGGAAGGTGCACTGGGCTCTTCCTGGGCAGGGAGCGGGGGGGCACAGCTGGGTGTAGCACATCTGGGCTGTGTCTCTGGTGGGTGGGCTGTGGGGCTGTGGCTCGTGGTGCTGGCTCTGCAGGGGCTGCCTGGCTCCCACAGCTCTCCCTGGGCACTGTGCCCTCCTCACCAAGCTCTTCCTGCAGGACTGGGGTGTCCCCATGTCCCTGCAGGCCCACTGGGGTCAGGCTGCTCTGGCCACAGGTCCCTGCCCAGGAGAAGCCCCTCTCCACCAGGAGCTCTGTGTGCCCTGGGGACCTCCTTGAGCCCCCGGGGGTTCCTGCTGGCCCTCAGCCCCCCTGCCTTGTCCCCTGCAGCTCAAAGCCTCCCTGGGCTGGCTGATGGAGGAGCTGGGCAGCACCACCCCTGCACCCCAGGCATCAACCATGATGGGGAAGAGCCCTTTGTGTGAGAGCCTGGCTGCAGGGATGGGGATGGGGATGGGGATGGCAGCTGCTGGGGCCTTGCAGTCCCTCCACCCCTGTCTCTCTTGCCCTGCCTGGTTTGGGGAGCGCCAAGCTGGCCAAGACCTGCTCTGGATCAGCCCCTCTGTGCCCCAGGTGTGACTCCAGGCAAGTGTGGAGCAGCTCTGAGGCTGCAGGGTCCTGGAGACCATCCAGACCAGCTCCTCAGGACACCCTCCAGCTATCCCCTACCCCAGAGCACCCTGGCTGCTTCCCCCTCTGCAGCTGTGACACCTCTGCCCCCACAATGCATGTACCAGGAGTGCTTGGAGCACAGGCCTGTGCTGAGCAGAGAGGAGCTGAAGGCACCAGCAGGAATCTGCAGCACCCGTGGGAGACTGCTTCAGGTGCAGGTCCTGCTTTGGGCATGCAGCTGTAGAACCAGAGCATCCCTTGCAGGTGCTTTCCCTGTGTTGGTGCCCAGTGAGGCTCAGAACTGGGCGAGCTGGGGGTGAGCTCTGCCCCTAGGGAGGCTGGATGGGAAGGATCCCTCCTGGGGGAGCCCGGGGGGGCTCTGTCCTGCCACTGACTCTCCCTTTGCTGCAGGACCCCAGCAAGCACAGCTGTGGGAAGCCCAAGGTGTCTTAAGTTAGAAGATGTGGCTGGGGTGTGTGTTCTGTTCCCATCTGTCAGAGCTGGGGCAGTTCTCTCTGTTCATGGGGCAGTTTTCTTTACCTCTCCCACACCCAACCCTCCCTTCAGCAGATCTCTGCTGTCCATGGCCACTGAGTGTCCCTGCAGGGCTGATCAAATTCCATCCTCCCATGGGGAGATGCTCCGCCCAGGGCAGGAGCCAAGCATTCCTACCTGGATACAATCTGAGCCTGGAACACCCCAGCAGCCTCTGCCCCCTGCATTCCCAGAGGAGCAGCTTTCTCCTGCCCTGCATTCCCAGAGGAGCAGCTTTCTCCTGCCCTGCATTCCCAGAGGGAGAGCAGGCCCATCTCCAGCAGCCCTGGAGCTGCAGAGGAAAACTCCCCCCTTGTGCAGGATCCCTGCTCCAGCAGAAGCACAGCTGGCACTGCAGGAGGGCTGAGCCCCCATGGGATGGGGCTGTGCCACCACCCTGACACACAGGGGGTCAGCTCCTGCTCTGAGTCTGGCAGTGGTTTGTTTGTACTATTGCATTTGTATTTTTAATTTTTCTAATAAAGAACTGTTATTCCTGCTCCCATATCTTTGCTTGAGAGCCCCTTAACTTCAAATTTATAATAATTCAGAGGGAGTGGTTTACATTTTCCATTTCAGGGGAGGCTCCTGCCCTCCTTAGCAGACACCAGGCTTTTCCAAGCTGGACACCAGCTGGCTGTGCTGGAGGAGCTGCAGGGGCTCTGGGCCGTGCTGTGCCTGCAGGGGAGCAGGGACAAGCCTGGGGACAGATGGCAGTGCAGTTCTGGGCACGGGTGGCCTGTGGGATGGGGAGCAGGCTGTGCCCAGGCTTTGCCCCTCTGCCCAGGGCGACACCCCTTGCCCTGCTCTCTGCCCTTGCTGTCCCTTCTCTGGGCTCTGCTGCCCCTTGCTCGGCTCTGCTCCCCCTCCAGGCTCTGCCACCTCCTGCCCCGCTCCCTGCTCCTCCTCTTGGCTCCCTGCAGCTTTCTGAGGGTGCTGCAGAGGCCCAGGGGATGGTCCTGTCCCTGTCCCTGTCCCTGTCCCTGTCCCTGTCCCTGTCCCTGTCCCTGTCCCTGTCCCTGTCCCTGTCCCTGTCCCTGTCCCTGTGCCAGGCCAGCGCCACCATCCCGGCTTTGCCCGGCCCATCCGCCCCAGGTGGGAGCCCAGCAGGGCTGGGGGTGTCAGGGTCCCCTCTGGGGGTGCCAGGGGTGTCTCTGCCCCACAGGTGGGGTGGCAGCACAAGGCTGTGGAGATCCAGGCCCCTCTCTTGTCCAGCACTGCACAAGGGCACGGGGATGAAGGAGATCCAGGTGCAGGGGCTCCGTGCTGGCCACCCCTCACTGGGCCTGTGCCCGCTGCCTCCTGGGCCTGGGCAGGAGCTGCTTGCCTGGTGTGGGTCCCCAGGAGAAGCTGAGCCTCTGGGCATTGCTCTGGGTCTCTGCTCCTTGGTGGCATTGGGATGGGTGGGGCACCCTCCTGGTGCAGCCTTCCAGCAGTGCCATGTGCCAGGGACAGGTTCCTGTGTGCCAGGGACAGGTTCCTGTGTGCCAGGGACAGGTTCCTGTGTGTCCCTGTGTTCCAGGGACAGGTTCCTGAGTGTCCCTGTGTGCCAGGGACAGGTTCCTGTGTGTCCCTGCATTCCAGGGACAGGTTCCTGAGTGTCCCTGTGTGCCAGGGACAGGTTCCTGTGTGTCCCTGTGTGTCCCTGTGTGTCCCTGTGTGCCAGGGACAGGTTCCTGTGTGTCCCTGTGTTCCAGGGACAGGTTCCTGAGTGTCCCTGTGTGCCAGGGACAGGTTCCTGTGTGTCCCTGCATTCCAGGGACAGGTTCCTGAGTGTCCCTGTGTGCCAGGGACAGGTTCCTGTGTGTCCCTGTGTGTCCCTGTGTGTCCCTGTGTGCCAGGGACAGGTTCCTGTGTGTCCCTGTGTTCCAGGGACAGGTTCCTGTGTGTCCCTGTGTTCCAGGGACAGGTTCCTGAGTGTCCCGGTGTGTCCCTGTGTTCCAGGGACAGGTTCCTGAGTGTCCCTGCATTCCAGGGACAGGTTCCTGTGTGTCCCTGTGTTCCAGGGACAGGTTCCTGTGTGTCCCTGAGTGCTCTGGTGTGACACCTCCCCTCTGCTGCTGTGCTGGCAGTGTCCCTTTTCACCACCTGGGTTTCTCTGCTCTGTCACTGCTCCAGTTCTGGGGGTGTCTCTGGGGGTTCAGGGAGGTGGTGTGGTCCTGTCTGGCCTTGCAGAAAACGGGGCAGGGTAATCCTGCTGTGGGGACCAGCCTGGAGGTGGGAAGGGACCTTCACACGAGCTTTAGAGCCATGGGGGTGGCTGGGCAGGCAGAGCTGCTCTCCAGGCCTGAGCTCTCCGTGGGGTGATCCCAAGGCTCAGAGCTCCAAAGAGATGGTGGGAAATGGGCTCTCAGAGAGAGGGGCAGCCTCTGAGGGGGGCTCTCAGTGATGTGACACATGGGCATGTGTCCCTGCCCCTGTTCCCAGCCCTGCCTGATGCTCTGTTGCCTTTTTCCCAAGCTGGAAATGAAACTCGAGATCATTTTAGTAAGGAGGTGATATAACAGCAGATCTTTATTTTCTCTATTCCATCATAAAGGCCTTTCAGAGGCAGTTCTGAAAAGTTGTCCACAAAAGCCCGACCCCACAGGGATGAGTACATATTTATAGGTTTTAGGAAATTAGCATAATTGATAAAAAGCACCAATTAGGAAGACAAGTGGTGATTCAACTTCCCCCCAGGTCAAACCCCTCCTCTGGAGCCCCCTGCCTTGGAACTAGCTGTGCTTTGTCCATGAAAATGTATCTCAAAGAGCTGGTTTTGGCCTTGGTTCCCAGGAAGAGCCAAGATAGCACAGGGGGCTTGGAACTCTGGAGTTTGTCTTTCTGCTTAGGGAAAGGCCATGGAAAAGTACTGGGAAAATGAGTTAGTAATACAATAGGCTACAGAGTTACAGATATGTGTGTGACAATACAGATAACACAGAAAAGAAATACAGATAACAGAAAATAAAAAAAAAAAAAAAGAGGAAAAACCACAGGGCATCAGCTCTACCCCCTCCCCAGGCCCAGGAGAAGCAGCAGCTGCAGGAGCAGCTCTGGGGGCCGAGGAGCTGCAGGGATGAGATGTGGGATGAGATGCAGCAAGGGCAGGAGGACACGGCCCGTGATGCCCAGGCCCAGCAGCTGGCACAGCTGGCACAGCTGGAGGGCACAGCTGCCTGGGCCAGGAGGAGCTTGGGCAGGATGCTGGGGGATGCTCCTGCTCTCGTGGGGCTCCACAGAGCTCTCCTGGGCTCGTGTGGAGGTCCCTGGGGGAGCCCTCGGGCAGGGCTCAGGCTGTGCCTCCCTTCGGCCTCCCCGCAGCGCTTGGGGGGCTGGGGCTGGAGAGGGAGGCAGCTGGGGAGGAGAGCCCTGGTCCAGCACACCTTTGGGCAGTCCCGGGGAAGGTAAAAGGGGGCTCTGACCCCTTCATCCCCCGGGGTGTGGGCAGGTCCTGCAACCTCCATGTGTCTCTGCCATCCCCTCTCTGAGGGGTCACGGTGTCCCCACAGAGCCATGGCTGTCCCACAGAGCTGTGTGTGTCCCCACAGAGCCATGGCTGTCCCACAGAGCTGTCTGTGTCCCCACAGAGCCATGGCTGTCCCACAGAGCTGTGTGTGTCCCCACAGAGCCATGGCTGTCCCACAGAGCTGTGTGTGTCCCCACAGAGCCATGGCTGCCCCACAGAGCTGTGTGTGTCCCCACAGAGCCATGGCTGTCCCCTCAGAGCTGTGGCTGTCCCCATGTGTGCTGTGGCTGTCCCCACAGAGCCATGGCTGTCCCCACAGAACTGTGGCTGTCCCAACAGAGCTGTGGCTGTCCCCACAGAGCTGCTCCAGCAGCAGAGACAGAGGATGCTTCTGGAGCCTTGTGCAGAAATATCCCCGCCTGGAGCAGGACTAGGAGGACCTGCAGGGTGAGGTGCCCTTCCACAGGGTGAGGGTCTGGCAGGGGAGCTGGAGCCTCCAGGCAGCCCCTTCCTGGGTGCCCTGTGCCCAGACACGGCAGGATGTGCCCAGCCCGTCCCTGTCCCTGTCCCTGTCCCTGTCCCTGTCCCTGTCCCTGTCCCTGTCCCTGTCCCCAGGCTCTCCTCCAGGCTGTGAAGGTGCCCCGGGTGTGCCCCCCGGCCCTGGGGCTGCAGTAGCACATCCTCAGCAGTGAGTGGGACCGGGGTGCCCTGCATGGACACCCCACCCTGGAGCAGTCCCCATCTGACCATTGTCCCCTCAAGGCGGCTGCAGGCCCCACAGGGAGGGAGCTGACCAGCTCGGGGGACACCAGCCACACCTTCCCTGTGCTGCTGCCCCTCCCTGCCCCCTGTGCCTGGGCAGCTCCACACCCCTGAGACCCCCACCCTGCCCTTCCCTCTGAGCCTGGCTGCCCCTGGGTCCCGTTCCGAGGGGTCTGAACCCTCTGAAGTTTGGGAAGGCTGGGAGGGTGGGGGTTCAGCACCTTTTGAGTTTTCTCTGGGTTTTTTGGCTGCCTTTTAACCCTTTGAAGCTAATAGAAGTCTTTGCATGTAACGCTGGCCTTGAGGCTATTTGCAGGGTGCTGGGAGGGAGTTCAAGGAGGGAGGGAGGTCTGAGGGGGCTCTTTAGCCCCCAGGGAAGGGGTGGTCAGCAGGCCTGGGACAGACTCATCTGCTTCCTGTCAAGAAAGGGAGGATTTATTTGAATGACCTGGCCTAGCTGGTGACATGCAGACTCCAGCTCCTCAGCCTGTTAGGGCTGGGAGTGTTGGCAGGAGTAATGTCAGCAGCTGGAACAGCAGCATTTCTAGAAAGGTTTGGTGCAGTTAATCACAGCTGGGCTTCTCTTGAGCAGGAGTAGAGAATTGTACACCCCTCCCTGAACCACCTGTGCAGTTCCAGTTAGACACTGTGCCCCAGCATCCTCTCTCAAGGCATTCCTCTGAGGAATTGCAATATCTCCCGGAGCCAAGCCTCTCCCTTTCCTCACAAACAGGAGGTATTTCAGGAGCAGATGAAATAATCCCATGAAAATGCTGTGTCCTGGTCTGGAGTTCTAATGGCTTTGGGAACCTTAGGACTGGGAGCTACATGAAGGTGGCAGGATGAAGTGTCATGAGAGTCAGGGCTCAGAGGGACTTGAATTTAAACTCAAGAACCCAGCTGTTTTCCACTCTGTGACTGAGGTGAGATTTGATGGTGGGAAGATGGACCAGCAATAGCCAATCCTGCCCTCTGGGAAGCCATTTCACCTTGTCCAGTCCCTGCAGGCCCTGGTCCAAAGTCCCTCTCCAGCTCTCCTGGAGCCCCTATAGACCCTGAGAGGGGCTCTGAGCTCTCCCTGGAGCCTTTCTCCTCCAGGCCTAAAGGAGTTTGCTTACACCAGGTCGTGGTGGCTGGGAGGGATTCCATTTTCCCACTCAAGGTGGGTTTGGGTTTTCCAGTGCCCAGCATTGCATCCCAGAGCCCACAGACCAAGAGACCACCAGGCTCACTCAGAGCTTGGCTTGGATTTACTGAGCAGGGTTTGAGGGCAGCTCTCTCATGGACTGTATTTATGGTCCTGCTTGCAGTGGGCAGCTGGTGCATAAATTATGATACTGTTTAAATTGCTGTTAATCCACCCCTCTGAGGATCATGGGAAATAAATCACAAAACATCTTCCCCCCGCCTCTCCCTTCTCCACAGGCTCAACTTCTGTCCCAAATTCTCCACCTCCTCCCCCACAGCTGTGCATGGGTTGTGCTCAGTCCATCACCCCTTGTCCCTGCTGCACCTTCCTCCTCCTCCTCCTCCTCTTCCCCTGCTCTAGCCCGGGGTCCCTCCCATGGCCCAGCCTCCAGGCACCTCCATCAGCACCTCCTGAGGTTCTGCCAGAGCTGCTCCAGCCCCAGGGCCTGCCCTGCACAGCCTCTGCACAGGCTCAGGGCTCCCCCAGGGCACATCCCCTGCTCTGCTCAGGCTCCTCCAGGGCTGCAGCTCCACCTCTGCTCCCCATGCAGCTCCCTGGGCTGCAGGGGCACAGCCTGTCTTGCCATGGCCTCCCAGGGAACCTCTGCTCTCTTTTCACACAGGCACAGGAGCCTCATGGGAAACTATGGTGATTAAAGGTAATTAATGTAGAAAACCTTAAGAAAGGGTGTATCCATCAAGGATCACTGGAAAAAAGCCCAAGAACAAGGATGGGGTTGGACTTGAGCTTTAAGGTCCTTTTCAGCCTAAGCCATTCCATGATTCTGGCAAAGCCTGGTGCTGCCCCACAATTCTCAAGGGTGAAGCAGGACTCTGCCAGAGCCCAGGAACAGCCCCAGCTCTCTGTAGGTCATCGGGGCCCTGCGTTCATCAAATCCACATCAATCCAATTTACTGGGGAAAGTGTTTTGATGAACTGTGTCAAAAGCCTCACAGAAGTCGGGCAGGTGCCATCAACAGCTCACCCTTTATCTGCTGATGGAGTCACCCCACCAGGGAAGGCCACGAGACCAGCAAGGGATGGCTTTGCCCTCCATGAGGCTGTGCTGGCTGTCCCTGATCACTCCCATGCCTGGGAATTATCAGCACTGTAAAACCTCCCAGGACACATCTGTGCCAGCTCTGCAGCTCCTGCCCAGGGGAGGCAGAGGGACAGGGGCTGAGCTCTGCTCTGGGACAGGGCCAGGAGCCCACCAAGGGCTGGAGCTGTGGCAGGGCTTGGCATGGAGCTCAGGGCAAGGTTCTTGGCCCGAGGGTGCTGGCACTGCCCAGGCTGCCCAGGGAATGGTCCCGGCCCCAAGGCTGCCAGAGCTCCAGGAGCGTTTGGACAGCGCTGCCAGGGCTGCTCAGGGTGGGGCTGTTGGGGTGGCTGTGCAGGGACAGGGGCTGCCCTGAGCATCCCTGGGGGTCCCTCCCAGCTCAGGATATTTCAGGATTCTGTGTTCCTGAGATTCCATTTAACACCTCTCCTTGGTTTTGCAAAGGTGCCCTCAGGGAGGCTGAGTGGCAACAGGGATCATCCCTGGGCTATTGGTCCTTGAAGCTGGATATCCTTGGAGCTGGTTATCCTTGAGGCTGGATATCCCTGGTTTTCCCTTTAAGGGTGGACGTGCTGCACTGAGGTGGGAATGCCCCCAGATACCCATCCCCTCCCAACTCCCCACAGGAGCCACAGTGAAGGGTGTGCTTTTTAATGTCAGTTATAATAAAATATTTTTACAGAGCCCAAAAAATTCAAAATAGTGCAAAACATCTCACTGTCATGCATCCATGGGAGCCGCCGCAGGGGGCGGGACAGACACACAGGCATCGGTGACACTGTGCTACAGGAGCAGAATTGGTCAGTTCAATCACATGCCAAACAGGACGCTCTGGGGAGGGGCACAGGGCCAGGGCACCACGGTCGGGCTGCAGGGCCGAGCCCCAGCCTGGCCGTGCAGGAGCAGCCGGTAGAAAAGGGTGTAAACATTGAACAGAAACGAGAGAGCAAAGTGAAACCCTCTGGTCCCAGGCAAACCCTCTAGACAAAGAGCATGGGGGCCATTTGGGGTACCCTGTTTTGGGATGGGAGGGGCTGAGAGAGCTGTATTGATTTGTGGGGTCATGAGGCCTCTGTCTGCCCCAGACTCGGGGCAAACTGGCCAGCTGGGGTGGCCACCCCAGCACCGCACACCCAGGCCTCCCAGGCACTCGCACGAGACATGCACACCACTTAGCACACAGAAATGGTGCTCACTGGGGAACTGGGGGCACAGAACTGGTGCTTACTGGGGGACTGGAGGGAGGGAGGGCTTCTCTGGGCCGGGGTGGGAAGGGTTTTCTTGCGCCAAGGAGATCCCATGGGCTGCATTGCTCAGGGATGCTGGTCCCCACCGGCCAGAGCAAAGAGGAACAAGTACCTCTACTCAGGCACCCTCAGCCCTGGCACCTTGTGGGGGGCAGTGGGGTAGCCCACGGTGGCAGCAAGGCAGGGAAGACAGGATATGGGCCGGGGGCTGCTCCCTGCTGCTCCCGACCCTGGTGATGCTGCTGCCAGCCAGGGAGGGGACCCTGTGCAGGGCCCGTGGGGGCTGCACCTGCCCACCCAACAGCCCCAATAGCCCTTCCGGGTACAGGACACAGCCTGTCCAGCTGCCCTGTATGTACAGCTATTTACATATGTACACGTATGTGCTCAGGGCTGGCAGCTGCCCTGCCCTCGGGACACACCGCCACGCTCAGGGATGGGGACAAGGGGCCATCACGCTGTGCCAGCCACTCAGCAACACCCGCACATGGCACCAGACACACACACACCCCGCAGCCCTTTCCTCGTGTCACTCGCTGAGGTGTGGGGCTGGGTGGGACGGTGGAGGTTCAGGGATGAACCACTGGGGCTCCTCCATCTCAGACAGGCTGGGGAAGGGCAGACTGCTCCCCTAAGCCAGGCTCAGCTCCAGCCCCTCCCTGCAGCCCCCCCAACACCAGCACCTTCCTGCGGGGTGTGACGGGGGCCTGGCTGTGCCCGGCATCGCTGGCAGCCAGCCATGGTGGCCGGGGAGGGAGGGGAGGGTCTGTCACTGCAGCCACAGCACCCCCTCCCCAGCGCCGGGCAGCGACTCCTCTGTGGCCACTCCTATGGCTTATACACGGCTGGAGGATTCTGTCAGGGGCCGGGCGCGGGGGGCGAGGGCGGGGGGCCACAGGACCCTAACTGCTGCCCTCCTCGGCTGAGCGCGTGTCCGACTTGAGCTTGACGAACTCCTTGGCCACCTCGTCGTTGTTGCGCTGCGAGAGGATGCGGAGCACGGTGAGGCCGGTGTCGTCCATGTGGATGCGGCGGCCCAGGGGCAGCCAGCAGGCGCCGCCGGGGCGCTGCAGGATGTCCCGCAGCTGCAGCACGGCGATGCCCACGGTGCGGTCCTCCCGGGCGAAGCAGTAATCCTTCACACACACCTGCAGCTCGTAGCACTCGGGGCCCGTCTCCGTCCCCAGAGTGCTGAGGGGGGACAAGGGACGGGCAGTGTTGGCAAAAGGGGTCACTCTTCACCCCTAGCCCGGCCACTAACAGCCCCTACGTGGCTGCTGTCCCCACCCCCACCCCTAGGAAAGCCTTTTCCTTTTTACTCCTGCTCCTCTCTCCCTGCTTTCACCAATGAGAAAATACCTAAAACACCTCATTGGGCATGAACAAACTCCCTGGCAGCCCCCTGGAGGTCCCCAGGTGCTGGGGACACTTCCCCCAGCCTGTCCCTACATCCCCAGCCCGTGGTGCCACTCACAACTGGAAGCTCTCGTTGTACTTGGGGGCCCAGCTGTTGTTCTTGGATTTAGTGGCAAATTTCCTCTTCTTGTCACTGAGGTGGGGCCCGATGATGTTGACCTCGATGAAGGGCCGGAAGATGCCCGAGGTCTGCCACTTGAGGTCATTGGCAGCCACCACTGCAAGGAGGGGACAGCTGAGGCTCAGGGAGCACTGTCACCTGCCAGACCCAGCACCCCGGGCAGCAGGACCCACCTTTGACGGTGACTTTGTGCTCGCCACTGCTGGGGTGGGTCAGCAGCTCCACATGGATGGACACCTCCCCCACGGGGTCATCCACGCCAGAGCCTGTGGCAGACAGAGGGACAAGATGAAGTGCCTGTTTTCCCAATGTTCCTGACATGCCCTGCCCAACACTAACCCCACTGAGGAGGCAGGTCACCCACCATGGGTGGGAAGGGGCATTAGGGTGTGTCCCAAACGGTTGTAGGCACAGCAGTGTGGGAGCAGCAGCTGTGATGGACATGGCAGGACACCCCCAGCAGCACGCTGCCTTTGCCATCCCACCCCTGTGGGCCTCCCCTTGCTAAAGCAGGGCTGAGGGGCCTGTCCAGGATGGGGCAGAGGACAGTGGCCCAGCTCCCCATGCTCACAGAGGGGTGACAGTGTCATGGTCTCTCCCTGGGCAGGAGGCACCCAGCCAGGGCAGCCACAGCCCTACCAGTGTCTCGAGGCTGACCCACCCCCTCGTACCCCTCCATCCCAGGGACCACACCAAGCCCAGGGGTCCCCGAGCCTGGGGACCAACAGGTCAGCCCACCCCACGCCTCCCGAGCTGTGCATGCACCCGTGGGTGAAGGACGGGGTGCAAGGCAGAGGGACAGGCTCTGTGGGTCTGATGGGGCGACAGAGATCCAGCAGGGCTCAGGGGGCAGCTCTCGGGCTGGGAAGAGCAGTGGAAGGAGGACATGTCCCCACGGGTCAGTGAGGGTGCCAGGCCGGGCCGGGGCTGGTGAAGGCACATCCCCCTCCATCCCCCTCCATCCCCCGGGCCCCGCCCCGCATGCTGAGCCGGGATGGAGGCGATGGCGGGTGGGGACGGGGGCTGGGCATGGAAGGCCAAGCGGGGGTGCAGCCCCCGCCCCAGCAGGGTGTGATGGAGGCCAAGCAGGGCCCGCGGGGGGCTCATTCCCTGCGCCCCAGGACAGGCAGACGGAGCGCGCCGGAGCAGGGCTAGTAATGGTCCTTAGGGCAGCAGGATGGGCAGGAGGGGCACAGGAGGTGGCATGGCCTCCCCTAGGGCCACGTGTCCCAGGGGGAGGTCACGGTGGGTGCAGCAGTGCTGGGGACAATGTGGGGTGCCCAGAGCGTGTGGGCAGACACCCCTGTTCCCACAGGGACAGCCCCCGACCCGCTCTGGGGGTGGTCAGTATGGCTGAGCACAGCTCCTTCAAACTCCCCCCAGAGCAGCCCTGGAGTGGCAGTTTGCCCATCCTGGGGGTCCCCAAGGCCGGCGATGCTGGGGGTCCCCAGGCCACCCCAGTGCTGGGACTGTTACTAGCCCAGGCCGGCGGCAGGCAGGTGCAGGGGCGGGCGAGTAGCACACGTACCCTTCTCAGGATAAACCTCTTCACTAAGGGTAAACCTAATCCCTTTCCCACCATGAACTAGTGGGAAGGAGAGAGAAAGAGACAGAGACACGGCACAGAGTACACAAAGAGAGGAGGAAGGAGATGAAGGAGGAAGGAGATGACAACGAAGAGAGGAGGGAGGAGATGCAAAAGAAGGGAGGAGGAAAGAGATGAAGAAGAGAAGGAGATGAGAAAGAGAGAAGGAAGGAGATGACGTGCATGGGGAACAGGAACAGTGAGGGAGGGGGGGAAACAAAGAGAAAGAGAGATCAGATCTCGCAGACAGACTGACGGCCAAGCACCCGGACAACACTGCAGCGACACAGGAGTGCCAGGCACCCCCAGCTCCCAGTGTGGGCTCCTGGGGACAGGGTACACCCAGGGGTGCTGGCACCCACCAGACCCAACCCCACGCCCCCGACATGGCTGGCACAGGAGGCACAGACAGGACAGACGTCCCTTGAAGGAGACTCACGGACAGCAAACGCACGTCCCACTCCCCCAGGACGCAGACAAGCCTGGCTGGGGCACCCTGCGGTGGCCCGTGACCACCACCGAGCAGCTCAGGGCCCTCCTCCAGCAGCCAAGGGACAGAATAAAGGGCAGCATTTAGAGCTGAGGGCTGATCCTGCCCTGGAAAGTGCCCAGCATCCTGCACTGCACCCCAGATCAGGGGCTTGGGCATCCAGCATGCCCAGGACAGGCCCTGGCACAGCATCCGGACCCTGTCAGTGCTGGGTGCCTGGGGCCATCCAGAGGGGACAAACACTGTGACACCTGGCCAGAGGTGACCTTCCCCCCTCCCACAGGCCCCATTTCCATGCCAGTCCAGCAATGCCCTGGCACTGGGGACCCACTGCTCTTGCTGGTGGGGAACTGGGGAGTGCCAGGCTGCTGCTGCTGGGCACCATGGCCCCTCTTCACCTGCAAAGCACGGGAAGAAAAAGCCCTTTCCTTCCCCACCCTTCTCTTCCCCACCGTGAGCCTGGCTGGGACCCCCAGCCCCCTGGGACAGAGCCAAGGTGGGTCCTGGCCGCGGGGCAGCCTGGGGAGGAGGGGGCACAGCAGGGCCAGGGCAGCGTGTCCTACCCTGCGACGACTGGGTCTGCACGAAGGTTTTGATGAGGAGATCTGTGGCCTGGGTGTACAGGGACAGGGCGTAGCGCAGCGACTGCAGGTCAGGGCTCTTCTCCAGGAACGTTTTCTTCAGCCCCACGCCGCCAGCGTGGAAGTATTGCTGGAGGGGGAAAGGCCTCAGGATGCTCAGCAGGTCTGAGAGGGTCCCCCTAGTGCTCCCTGTGCCTGGGCCTCAGGGTCAGAGCCCTGCGGGCACCCCAAATGCCCCAGAGTGCCCTCACCTTGATGGTGTCCAGTGCCAGCTCCACCACAGCACACTGCTTCGGGGTCAGACTCTTGGCTTCCTCACGCACCATGTGGTCCTGGGGGACACAGATCCTGCTCTCAGCACAGCACCAGGACCTGCTGCCCCCAGCCCAGCCCAGCCAGCAAGGGGGCAGTGGTGGGGTCCTGGCAGCAGTGGCACTGGCACTCACCCTGGAACAGAGAGCAACCCAGCCCCCCAGCCCTCACCTTCAGTTCGGTGACCCCCAGCCCAGCCCCCCAGCCCTCACCTTCAGCTTGGAAAGCTGCCCCAGCTCCTTGGCCGCGTTGAAAATCATCTGTGTGCCCTGCAGAGAGCAAAGAAACAGGGACAGCCCCAGTGAGCAGCCAGGCTGGGGTGGCATGGCCAGGCTGGGCACGTCATGCCAGAAGCTTGCTGCAGTTCCAGGGGCTCCTCCAGGCTCCAGGGGACAGCAGGAAGGTGACACAGGTACCAGGCTGGCAGCCCCAAGCTCTCAGCACAGCTGGGGAGGCTGCAGGCTTGGGGACCCCAGGGCAGGACGCCACCCTGGCGTCATCCTTGGCTCTGCTCAGCACAAGCAGCTCGGCCCAAGAGTCCCATGCTGCTTCCTGTGCTCCAAGCACCTGCTCCTGCACCCAGCAGGGCCTGGCACAGCAGGGCACTGACCACTCGGACGTCGGACACGGTGGGAGCAGAGAGCGAGGGACAGCGGGCACGGGAGGACGTGGCTGTACCCCACAGCCACACGGAGCCCTGCCCAGCCCCAGCAGCCCCAGGGGCGTTCCCAGCCCCTTCCTCCAGGTGGGAGGCCCGGGCTGCCTCTGCCTGACCCCACCACGGCAGGCTCCTGGGGCCCATGGGCACAGCAGCCCCCTGCACGGGCAGATCCTGCTCACGGCCCTGGGCTGGCACCTCTGACTGGGCTGAGCACAAACTCTCCTCCTCAGCTCCTCCAGTGCAAGTGCAACTGGATAAACTGGGGCCCAGAGACTCCACTACCTTCCCTCTCCCAGCACCAGCAATTCCAGCCCCTCCCAACACAGGAACCTCAGCATCTCTCCCATTAACCAGCAGGAGTCTGGCCCCTCTGTGCCCACATTTGGTATGCCCCCATTAACCCTTTGTGCCCACCCCTCTGCCCACCCAGTTCTGTCCCATTAATTCCACCCTCACTGTTCCCATCTCCCCCAGTAAGTGGACAGGCTGGGAGCTGGGGACACTGGTGTCCCCGAAACAGAGCATGACAGGACACTGTACTGAGCTGCAAGTCCCCAACCCAGAGCACAAGGGACGAGGGACAGCAGGGAGGGAAGGGGAGAGAGCAGTGCCAAGTGGGGAGCAGAAGAGCCATGTCCTTACTTCAGTGTGACTGGGCAGCTTCACCCTGCTCTGGAAGAGAACAGCAAGGGACAGTTACTGGTGGCCCCAGCAGCATTCAGCCGCGGCTCCAGGCCCCCCACATCCCCTGGCCATGAGGGCTCTGGCCCTGTACTCTCTTCTGGCTCTGCCCAGCTCTCTGCTGGTGCTGCTGGTTGGGCACCAGCTCACAGCTGCAAAGGCTCAGCCCCGTGCCCACGTTGGTGAAGCTGAGATGAGTGTGCCAGGTCTCTCCTGAGGACGGGCAGGTTTGCTCCCCACCCCATTTGGGGCTGGGAGAGCAGAGGGAATCAGCTCACCCAGCACACTCAGCAAACTGGGCAGGAGCCAGTGTCCCCCAGGAGAGGAGGGGGAGCCGCAGGCATTGCCCAGATGGATGCTGGCATGGCTCTTCCCAAGAACCAGGAATTGGGGAGCAGGCTGGGGTCACTGCTGGGCCCCCACCCTGTGCTAGGAGCACCCAGACAGGACAAGAGCCCAGGTGCTGGAGAAAGCCCTTGGAGCAGGGCTGGGGCTCAGCAAGGAAGGGGGAGCAGGCTCAGAGATCCAGGGGATCCCAGCAGCCCCGGGGCCCTCACTGTGCCCAGCAAGGCCCAGGACAGGGGGTCTCCTCTTCCTGAGCCCCCCACAGTGGGATGGGGTTGTGTGGAGGGTCTCCCATGCACAGGGAGCTGGTGCTGAGGGCTGTGGGGTACTGTTCCCCACAGGGATGGGTGACACCCCACATCTGCCCCGAGGGAACTGAACACCACAGACACCCCTCTCCCTACCCCAGGGACACACAGAACTGGGGCTGTCCCCAGCACACAGCACAGCACACCTCACCACAACACCACACAGGCAACAGCACATCCAGACAGCACGACAGAGGAAGCACGGACAAGCCTGGACCTCCACAGAGGCGGGTGTGAGACCACGAGTGTGGCCCCGGGGCAGTGACACACATGGAGCCCACAGCTATTTACCTTCTCTGTCCCCTTGCCATGTTTTCTCAAGAGCGTGCCCTGTAGAAGCAATGTCAGAGGTTGAGTGTGGGGTGGGGGGACAGCATGGGACAGGACACAGGGGCACAGGTGGCAGAGACATCACGAGCTCCTGAAGGACAGCCAGTGGGGGACTGGTCCCCACCGGGGTACTCAGTGAGGGCCTGGTATCATCAGGGTGCTGGATCCCCACTGGAAAGCAGGATGTTGCACTGCTGGAGAACTTGTCCTCACACTGGGAAACTGCTGGGATGCTGAATCTGTGAGGGATGATCCTTGCTGGAATACAGGATCCAGCTGTGTGTGGGCAGCCTCTGGTGCCCCCACACATCCTGCTTCAGCTCTGGCAGGTGCTCCCAGCACTGGGGAGGGAATAGCTGGGATTTGGCTTTGGCACGCAGAGCTCTGGTTTGTGCACGGCTGGGCCCAGTGAGAGCCCCACACTGGCCAGTTCCAGCCCCACACTAGCCCAGTGTCAGCCCCACACTGGCCAGTTCCAGCCCCACACTGGTCCAGTGTCAGCCCCACACTAGCCCAGTGCCAGCCCCACACTGGCCAGTGACAGCTCCACACGGTCCAGTGTCACCCCACACTAGCCCAGTGCCAGCCCCACACTGGCCCAGTATCA
Organism: Passer domesticus; assembly: GCF_036417665.1. Taxonomy (NCBI): domain Eukaryota; kingdom Metazoa; phylum Chordata; class Aves; order Passeriformes; family Passeridae; genus Passer; species Passer domesticus. The sequence goes on from NC_087494.1 coordinate 4,999,299, forward strand.
GCCCCACACTGGCCCAGTGTCAGCCCCACACTGGCCAGTTCCAGCCCCACACTGGCCCAGTGACAGCCCCACACTGGCCCAGTATCAGCCCCACACTGGCCAGTCCCAGCCCCACACTGGCCCAGTATCAGCCCCACACTGGCCAGTCCCAGCCCCACACTGGCCCAGTGACAGCCCCACACTGATCCAGGCAAGAGGAACTGTGTGAAATGAGCCACAGTGCCATGGGGGGGATGAACTCGGCTCTCAGCACGGACTGTTGGAGTCAGGAGAGGGGAACATGGAGTCAGCTGGCTGGGAAGCCTCAGAAGGAACAAGCAGCACAGGTATGGCCACATAGGAGGGGTTCTGGCCCTGGCACAGGGTGATGGGTGAACAAGAGGTGCTTGTACCACGCAGAGCTGACACTGTTCTGTCCCCCAGAGCCTCAGCAAAGCTGGGACATGGGGCTCCCACGAGGTCCCCATGAGGTCCTCATGAGATCTGAGGGGACACTCAGCCCTGGGCTGCCCCCAAGGCTTCCCCAGATGCTGCTGCTGGACACAAAAAGTGTTGGGGGACAGCAGAGGGGTATTTGTCCCTGCAGGGATTGGCACCAGCACCCAGCAGCTGGCTCCCGCTGCTCTTCCTGCACAGGTGCCTGGGTCACAACAGGGGTGGGGACAGGACTGGGGGGGAATTGCCCTTCCCTTGCCCCCAGGGTCATAAACCCACAGCCACAGACTGGTCAGAAGAGAACAGAAGGAAACTGCTCAGTCAAAGCCATGCAAGGACCCAGCAGCAATGCCGAGAAGGGAGCCGGCAGTCCAGGTTCCCAGGGCCATATCCCGACCCGGGAAGGAGCCTCACAACTTGTGCCACGAGCACCCGGGCCAGGGACCGCCGCGTCCCCGAGAGACTCCTCCTCCTCCTGGCAGGGAAAACCTCTGCCCCCATCACAGCCATACCCCAGGCAGGGCCTCGAGGGGAAACTGAGGCACGAGGGAAAGGACGAGCAGCCCTGATTGCAGGCACACACCGCTCCCGCTCGTGCCTCCCGCGGTATTCCTCCCCTCAGCACGGAGCCCAGGTCTGGCAGTCCCCGATGACATGGCACTGCCATCACCGTCCCCGACCACCCCGTCACTCCCCCGTGTGAGTCATATCCCGGCACTGCCAATCTGTCCAAGGCCTCTCCACCCACCACATCCCGGAGGGGCTGGCTGTGCCGGCCAGGAGCCAGGGCCAGGCAGGGGCGGGGACCAGGAGCTGCACCAGGTCAGGAGCCGAAGGAGGGTGTGGGCAGGGCACGGGCAGCCACACAAGACAAGAACCGGCGAGGCCAGGACCGACACAGAGCGGACAGACAGACAGACAGACAGGGAGCTGCCGTACTTACAATCATCTGCCATTGAGAGGCGAGAGGAGCAATTGGAGAGAACAACCGTGACGTGAGTGTCGGCCCCCGCCTCCTCCATCCTCCCCTGGCTGCCCCCCACCCCCAGCCGGGCCACGGCTGTCCCCCTGCCACAGCACTCAGTGTCACTGCCCTGCCACTGCACCGCGGGCCTCCACAGCCCCCGGGGAGCCCCCTCCTCACCTGCCCAGGCCCTCCTGACTGTGGGGGGGGGGGCTTTGCCCCAGGGGGGCTCAGTTCCAGGGACCCCAGTCAACACTTGGCTCTGACATGGACCCCCAAACCACCAGCCTGTCCCTGTGGGCTGGCACCCAGGGACACCTGGGCAGGATGGGACCTGTCCCAGCACAGCTTTCTCCGGGGACTTTCTGCCCTCAGGAAAATCACCCAACAGAGCCACGTGTCCATGCCCACCCTGTGCCCTAGCACAGACCCCACTGTCTCCACAGCCTGGCTGGAAAGAGACTGGAATGGACACTGGGATGGGGACTGGGACTCAGTGGCACCAGCATCCCTGTGAGATTTGGCCACCCTTGGCCAAGCCCAGTCAGAAGCAATGTGGGGCTGACCTGAGCCAGGCTCAGGGCTGTGACACACTGACAGTGAGGTGGCACCACTGAGGGCTGACATGTCACCACTGTGCTGTCCCTCACAGACACAGCACAGGAGCTCCACAGTCCCAGAAAGGTGACATGAAGGCTGACAGCTCCAGGAACTCCAAGGAAGAGCCTGAGCCCATCTTTGTAACAGTGACAAAAGCCACCAACGAGTGACATGTGTGTGGCTGCTGGAGAGCACTCAGTGTCACCCTTTCCTGTGTGACTTTGAAGGAACCACCTCAGGAAGCTTCAGGTGCAGGGTGGGCAGACAAAGAGCAATGTGATATGGAGCCTCAGAGAGGGACCATTCCCTGGGTTTGCTCTGCTTTCCTAAATCCCCCAGGAGCAAGGAACAGCTCAGCCCTGCTGGGGAACATGTCCCCCCATCCTCATGAAACCCCCAGCCCTTCAGCAAGGTGAACAGGCAGCATCTCCCCACACTCCAGGAGCGCCTGGATTCACCTCCTGGCACAGGGAGCATGCCCACAGCCAGTGTGGATCAGTGTGGCATGGGATGCTGTCCCAGCTCTGAGGGAAGGATGGGTAAGAAAGGGCCAGTGTCCCCTCTTCATGCCACAATGGAGGTGGCAGGAAGGTCCTTTGCCAAAGCCAACCAAGAAGGTTCTGGAGCAAGGATGACCTATCTCTCTTCCATCTTTTCCCTGGCCAGGACACAGGTTTGGAAATGTCAGTGAAGACCCCACCCTCTCACACACCACTGAGGGCACCTGGCCAGCCATGTCCCACACTGGCCCCACTCAGCCACCTGTGTCTCAGGGTCCCTGGTCCCTCTGCCCATCGCTCACCGTCTGGTCTGTGAGTGGGGGTAGGACGATGGTCTTCTCCATGGTGTTCATCACCAGCTTCCAGAGCTCCTTCAGCACCCGCTTCAGCACCGTCTTCTCGCAGATCTTGGCAAAGAGCGTCAGGCTGCGGGAGGAGACCCCACGTGTCACCCCTCCTGTGTCACCCTGACTCTGCAGGTCCCCCGCACTGCCTGACGAGGCCAGGAGAGGCAGGGTGGGGGTTCCAGCTGCCCCCACACTCACTTGCTGTCCAGCAGGTCCATGATGGGCTGCAGGACGTTGTCGGCGTCCTGCGCAACGCTGCTGCAGGTGCTGGCGGGGACGTTGCCGGTGCCCTTCACCTGGCTCAGGATGTCACCCATCTGCTTCACACACTCCTCGATGTGTGGCTGGAAACTGGGGGCCACAACGTGCAGGCAGCTCAGCATATCCCCCCAGAGCTCTCCTTTGCCCACGGCCCTGCCCCCTCACCCAGCTGTACCTGGTGGCAAAGACTCGGCTCAGATCATCCAGGACGTTGTTCAGTTTCACCTGCAGTTCCTTGAGGATATCACTGGCTTCTGTATCCAGCTGCAGGAGGAAGAGGTTGTTGAAGTTGACAGGGTTCCTGAACGAGCCCTCAGGGAAGTTTCTGCATCCCAAATGCATCCCTGGGCAGGGTGAAGCCCTTCCCAGTCCAATACAGTGGGAGAGCAGGGTGCCATGGGGTGACCCCACACAGGAGTGAGGACCGGGTCTACTCCCAGCACTGGGGAACTGGGCATGGGGCTACCTCAGGGGGGAAGGGAATGGTCTAACCCCCACAGGGCTCCCTCCTGGAACCCCTCCATACTCACATCCTTCCCACCCATGGCTTCAAACATCTTCTCAAGCTGGACACGGAGCTGCTGGATGTTGTTCATCAGGATGCAGGGCTGGAGGGGTGGGATGGAGAGGGGGGTCAGCACCAATAAACATGTCTGGGACAGCTGCTCACAGCCCCAGGACCCTCCCACCTTGCACTGGGGGACATGAGGACAGGGATGGCAGGGAAGCCACCCTGACAGTGTGTCAGGAACTGCCATCAGGAAGGGACTGACCCATCCTGGGGCTGAGGTGACATGTGGGGACAGCAAAAGGGAGATACATCACCACTTTCTCCTTCTCCTTGGAGCAGTAGGAGGCAAAATCCTTGGAGATGATCTCAGCATACTGGAGCAGCACATTGCTGATGGTCTGCAGCCAAACAGGGCACCAAGGAAGACACCCAGACAGCAGCAAGAAAGGGTAAGGACAGAGAGAAGGAAACCATGAGTGAGTCCAACAGCAGTGAAACAACCTCCTATCTGGATACATACAGGGAGCCCCAGACCCTCTGGCCTCATGGACCACAGAATCATGGAATCATTAAGGTTGGAAAAGCCCTAAAAATTCAACTCCAGCCATCACCTCAGCACCACCACCATGTTCACCACTAAACCATCCTCAAGTGCCAGATCCACATGTTTTTTAAGCACTTTCAGGGATGGTGACTTCACCGCTGCCCTGGGCAGCCTGTGCCAGGGCTGGACAAACCTTTCAATGAATAAATTTTACCAACATCCAACCAAATCTCCCCTGGCACAACTTAAGGCCATTTCCTCTCATCCTGTCCCTGTTCCCTGGGAGCAGAGCTCAACTTCCCCCCCAGCTGCCCCCTCCTGTCAGGAGTCGTGCAGAGCCAGAAGGGACCCCCTGAACCTCTTTTTCTCCAGGCCTCCCCACTCCCTCAGCTGCTCCTGGTGCTCCAGACCTTTCCCCAGTTCTGTTCCCTTCTCTGGACACGCTCCAGCCCCTCAATGTCCTTCTTGTAATGAGGGACCCCAAACTGACCCCAGGATTTGAGGTGAGACCTCAGCAGTGCCCAGCACAGGGGGACACTCACTGCCCTGGTTCTACTGGCCACACCATTGCTAGTACAGACTAGTACTAGGTGCCATTGGCCTCCTTGCCCACTTGGGCACAGCTGGCTCATGTTCATGCACCAGGAGCCACATGAGCACAGCCACTGGAAGCCAGATCCAGCACAACTGGTCTCCATGGGCTGCTCCAGCACAGCTGTGAAGGCAACAGCCACCAAGCCTGCATTTAACTCCCTCCTGTATTGCAGCAAGCCAGTTTTAATTAATCTATATTAATTAAGCAAATAACTCATCTCTTATAATGAATTAATTAATATCCTGTGCTAGCAGAGCTGGGAGTGTCCCAGGGTGGGTTGGTAGCATATTGGCTGCCCACAGCTGGGTGGAGGGGGCACAGGGAGCCCAGGGGCCCCAGCCAGGGCTGGCACTGGGGTCCCAGGAGTGGTGCTGACCCCTGCCCTGGCAGGTGCCCACCTTGGCAAACCGCCGCATGTAGTGCCCCACAATCTGGGGGTCGGGGCACTCCAGCTTCTTGATGATCTCAAAGCTCTGGTTGAGCTGGGAGAAGACATCCACCACGGAGCAGGAGAAGAGCGCGTGCTCCGAGGTCTGCTGGAACTGTAGGGGTGAGATGAGGTGTCAGCAGGATGTGTGGGGGGGATTTTGGCCCCAGTCAGGACATACTGGGACACCACAGTCAGGGCATCAAGGGACAAGCCCCTCTCCTCCGAGACTGCGCCCCCAGTCCTGTTCATACCCCATCCTTCTTGTCCCGCTCCAGCGCTCCGTGCAGGAAATCCCGTGACACCTCTTCATTCTCATCCAGCCACTGGATGACAAAGGGCTCGAACCAGCTGCAAGAGAGACCCACTGTGGTGAGGCCAGCAGCCCTCGTGGTGGCAGTCCCCTGCCCGGCCCCAGGGCTGCACTCACGCGGGGTACTCGGGCACGCGGCTCTTGAAGGAGGGCAGCTCGGTCACGTACTCGTTGTACAGCCACTTCACCTTGAAGTGCAGGTTCATGTAGTCTGCGCTCTTGCACAGGCGGTGCTTCTCGTGCTCTGCACGGGGAAAGGGCCTGGGGCTCACTCCGAGTCCCACATCTGGGGCTGCTCCCCAGGGGCAGCTCCAGGGAAAAAAGATGGAAGTGCTTCTGGAGGGGGTGTTGATGAGGAGATGAAATGGGTTTGCCCAGGGAACAGGGGAGGTGTGAGCTGAGGACAGCTCCTGCCTGGTTCACCCCTCTCTGGCTCAGGGTGGCAGGTGGGACTCACCCTCCATCGCGTACTTCATGTCCTGAGCAAAGAGGTTCCACATCACCTCAGCACTGATCTTCCCCACGTTCAGTTCCTGGGGGAACCTGGGGTGAGAGGAGAGTGTGAATCACAGAATCATTTAGGGTGAAAAAGACCTCCAAGGTCATTGAATCCAACCTGTGAATGATGCCCTCCTTGCCACCCAGCCCAAAGCACTGAGTGCCAGATCCAGGCCTTCTTTGGACACTTCCAGGGATAGGGACTCCAAACCTCCCTGGGCAGCCCCATCCAATGCCTGACCACCCTCCCCATGAATTCTGCCTGATGTTCAACCTGAGCCTCCCCTGGCACAGCTTGAGGCTATGAACACAGGGTGAATCAGCCCTCCACGTGGATACACATCCCTCACACACCTCCCAGCAACCTCAGCTTTCCCATCTGTAGAATGGATGTTAAAACCACTTCCAAAGGCCTCAAGATCCTACTGCCTCCACGTGGGCACCCTCTGTGGGCACAGCAGTGTCCCCTTCCCTACTCCACCTACTCACTGGTTCAGGCAGGGTGTGTAGGAGTTCTTGTCTTCCTCAATAATGGAGACAATCAGGGTGATGAGCTTCGACCAGAAATCCAGGTTTTTGATGCTGGGGCCCTGCTCCTCGGGGGGCACCTCACCTTTCTTAGTCTGGAGGGGCAGGGACACAGTGGAAAATTTGGTCACACCAGTGCAGGGCTCAAGTTTTTGTCAGGGCTAACAAGGGAGCGGGAGGGAATACCCTGGAGGCCCCATGCAATCCCCTCTTGTCTGTCCTGATCTCAACCCCACAGCTCAAACTCCAAGGCCTGGGGATCGTTCTGCACAGGACTAAGCACTCTGGAGAGGGAGCAGGAGCACAAGGAAAAGGAGGAGAGCATGGGGTGGGGAGGTCAGTGCCCAGCACCCCCCTGCCCACGCACCGGGTCTGTCTGGTACTCGCGGCTGTAGAGCTCATGGCAGTTGTTGAAGATGTACTCGTAGGTGGAGTTGAGGCAGGCCTTCACACAGTCCTTCACCACCTGGCTGGCTCGTGGGGGGCTCTGCAGCTCCTGGACCTGGTGTGCAGGGAGGGGGTGGTGTTTGGAGCACCCCCAGACACCCACCCAGGAGCACCACAGGCCAGCACAACCCCAACCCACAGAGAAGCAGGGCCAAAGGCAGTCAGACCCCCTGAGGGACAGGGTGAGCAGGGCCCCAGCAGTACCTTCATCCGAAAGAAGGTGATGCTGGTCAGCAAATCCACTGTGGACTTCAGGTCCTGCAGCCGTTCGGGGCTGCTGGCAGGGAAGTTGTTCTGGAAAGGAAAGAGGGGAGTAGCCCTCAAAACTCACAAGGGCAAGTGAGGGTGAGGGAGCAGCCACGGGCTGCTTCAGGTGGGGACACTGAGGCAGGGCAGGCACCTTACCCGGTACATGGAGAGGTCGATGCGCAGGGAGTTGTGCAGCTGGTCCAGGAGCTTGACAAAGCGATCTTTCTGTGGAGAAACGCCCCGGGGGCAGGTGAACAGGGGAAAGGCGGCAGGACCGACCCCGCCCATGTCTGTCTTTGCTCTCAGCTCATCCCTTTCCTTCCTTCCTTCCTTCCTTCCTTCCTTCCTTCCTTCCTTCCTTCCTTCCTTCCTTCCTGCCTGCCTGCCTGCCTGCCTGCCTGCCTGCCTTTCTTCTGAGCCCTGAATGGGCAGGACGTGCCTGCAGAGAAGAGCATCTCCTTGTTGGTGGCTGGGGCTCACTCAAAGCCCTCAGCAGCTCCTGGGGCACATGTGGCCATGCCAGGTGCTGTTCAGGATGGAGAGGTGACACCACGTGTCCCTTGTGTGTCAGCTGGGAGGCTGACAAGCTGCTCTGTCTGCCCTGCCCACTGGAACCCCTCTGAGCCTGGGCTCAGGACAAGAGTTGGGAGAGGGGCTGCAGGAACAGTAGCCCCTTGACTGGGGCTTTCCAAGAGGTCAAGAAAAAGGGCAGGGAAAGGATGTGCAGTGGCTGCCCATCTTGAGGCTGGCCCCAGGAGTTGGACATTTCCATGACTCCTCACTCACCCCACTGGGCTGCATCAAGGGACATGGGCAGGGAACACCCCGTGTGTGGGGTCTCCACTGGGGCTGAGGGGCTGTAGTTCAGCTCAGCCCAGCTCCCCCCAGGGAGCACAGGGCAGAAGGATGCAAATCCCATCTTGGGTTGTGGATTGGATCAGGGGTCAGAGCTGATGGAAAAGCAGCTCATCATAGAATCCCAGACTGGTTTGGGTTGGAAGGTACATTAAGGACCACCTTGTTCCACTCCCTGCCATGGGCAAGGACACCTTCCACTATCCCAGGATGCACCAAGCCCTGTCCAATTTAGTCCTGAACACTTCCAGGGATGAGACAGACACAGATGTTCTCAGGTCAACCTAAGTCCTCACTCCCTCACAGGGAAGAATTTCTTTCCAATATTGACCCCACAATGTTGCTGGGGAGCATTTCCCTATGTGTTCCTGCTGGTGGAGAGGCTTTGGACAGCCATGTGGGCCTGCCACGAGAGCCCTGGTTCCCCCCTCAGCACTGGCTGTACGGGTCAGGGCTGACCCGCAGGGCTCTGGAGAGTCCGGAGCAGCGTCCGAGTCCTGGGATAAGAGCACGGGGGTGGAGGGGCAGCGAGTCCATGGCTCGGCCATGGCCACAGCCTGTGCTGGCCACCGCAAACCTTCGGCGCTGGCGGGGATGGCCCAGCCGGGCCCTGGGCCGGGCCGTGCGTCCCCAACACCCAAGGAGCAGCACTCTAACACTGGACACGACGGGTACTCAGCGTTAAAGCGACACGGCCGGGCACTTTAGCACCCAGCCTTAGGCTCTCTAAAAAAGAGAAAGAGACAAGTTTTTAAAATCCTCCATGTTAGAGAAAAGGCGGGTTTTTGGTTTCCTCCTCCTCGTGATCCGGAGGCACAGCTCGCTCGGCTCTAGCTACCCCCTGCAACAGGAACGTGGAGGTGAGCCAAAGCTGCCCGGAGCTGTGCTCGGCCCTGGCTGTGTCCCTGGCTACCCAGCACCTTGCTGCACCCGGGGCTGGGCACTGACCCTGGCTCGACCCATGCACACCCAGAGCGACCATTTCCTGCTTCTGGGATGGCACGGGTGGGGAGCCGAGGTGAGGGCTCAGCCCCTCCTCGCCCACATCCCCGAGGGGCACCCAGCCCTGCCACAAACTCGCCTCACTTGGCAGTCAGTGGTGCTGGCACAACCGGCTGAGTTTGCGGCAGGCTGGGGTCCCCCAAAGCACACGAGGCTGTGCAAGACCCCCCATGAAGTGCAGGGGTGGGTCATGGCCCCATGCTTCTGATTTTGCCACCAAGGTGGCTGGCCCTCTGTCCTGGCACGCTGCCACCCAGTTTGCTCAGGCTCCCATAATAAATAGAGGAGCAAATTTAGCCCTTCTCCTGGGAAGGTGGTGGCTCTTTTCCTTCCTGAAATACAGGGATGACTTTTGGGGCAAGCAGGGGCTGACCCCACTGCTGCCTGTCTGCAGTTTGGAGTGGGGTGTTTTGCACAGCTCGTTTTGCTTCCCGAGCCCCCCACCCCCTCCCACAGAAAGGAGAGAAAAAGAAAAGAGCGTTTACGTACCATGGGACTTACCCCGAAATTGGAGGCGGCAAAGCGGTCGGAGGCGTTGGCGTTGCTGGAGGCGGTGGTGTGCGCGTAGTAGGCGTTGATGTTGGCCAGCAGGGTGCTCATCACCGCCGGCACGCCGGGGCACATGTACTTGGAGGAGAGGCAGGCAAAATGCCTACGGACACAAGTGGCAGCTGAGGGTTTAGGGCCACGGGAGGGGATGCAGGGTTTGGGTGTAAAAGTCTTTGAATCCCGGAGCATCCCAAATTGGACGGGACCCTCAGGGATGCTCAGGGCAGCCCCTGTCCCTGCACAGCCACCCCAACAGCCCCACCCTGAGCAGCCCTGGCAGCGCTGTCCAAACGCTCCTGGAGCTCTGGCAGCCTTGGGGCCGGGACCATTCCCTGGGCAGCCTGGGCAGTGCCAGCACCCTCGGGGGCAAGAGCCTTGCCCTGAGCTCCATGCCAAGCCCTGCCACAGCTCCAGCCCTTCGTGGGCTCCTGGCCCTGTCCCAGAGCAGAGCTCAGCCCCTGCCCCTCTGCCTGCCCTGGGCAGGAGCTGCAGCCCCCAGGAGCCTCCCCTCAGTCTCCTGTGCTCCAGCTGAACGAGCCAAGGGCCCTCAGCCGCTCCTCAGAGCCTTCCCCAGCTCCGTGTCCCTCCTTTGGACACTCTCCAACAGTTTTAGATCCTTTTAATCTTGTGGTGTCCAAACTTGACATGGGGCTTGATATGAGGCTGTGCCAGAGCAGGTTGGGAAGGGGAAGGATGGGTGCACATGTTTGGGGCCAGTCTGCATCCATGGCAGAGAGATGAGTGCCAATGGCAGCAGGAGAGGAAGATGGGGACAGTAACCCTCCACCTGGGGGGTGGGTGCAGCCCCTCTGAGCCAAATGGGGGCAGGAGACTCACGTCATGGCCTGGTAGATGGACTCCACCCCATAGCGCATGGCAAACTCATCCACGATCTCCTGTGCTGTCTCATCAAAGTACACCTTCCACGCATCATCCCCCTTGGCGTCGGGGATCTTCACCACCCCGTTGTTTTGCAAATCCGTCACAAAGTGAAACAGGTTCTGGAGGTAGAAATGAGTCCCGTCAGCTCCCCGGGGCAGGTAGTGGCAGAGTGGCACTGCTGGGGAGGGGGCCGTGCCCCCTGTGCCTTTCTGGGCTGCTCACCTCATGCAGGCAGGTGTACTGAACGTGGTAGGGAGCCACCTTCTCCTCACCCTTGATCTCCACGCTGATGTGCAGCCGGATGGCTCCTGACACTGCAGACTTGTCTGTGCGCTTGTCTGTGGGTGCAGGGAGAGGAACAAGGTGTGAGGCATTCCTGGGGCACCCCTGCTCACTGCCAGCCCCAAAGAGGGGCACAGTGCTCTGGCACAGGGCCAGGGTTGAGGGGACACCCAGCACCTGACTGGCATGCAGCCAGGCTGGGGTGGGATTTGGCCACATTTCCAGCTGCTAGAGACATGGCCTTTCTGTGCCTCAGTTTCCCTTCTGCAGGAGGCTGGTGTTCTACAACCTCCTGGGTAGAGGGTTCTCAAAATGACCACTGGGAAAACATTTTATCCTGATGGCTTTTGATATTAAATGTTTGTGAGAGCAGACCCTGCTGCAATAGCCTTCAGCCCATGGCGGGCAGCACTTCCCCCTTGGACTCCAGGGCAGGGGGTCCCAGGCAGAGCAGGATGTGGCACCCCCTGAGCCCAGGGCGGGGGTCCCAGGCTGTGCTGCTTACCGAGGTTGTACCAGACATCCATCTCCCCGCTCAGGGTGCGGACCTCGATGATGGTCTGGCCCAGGAAGTCATCGGATTCCCTCTTGAAGCGCTGCTTGACGCGGGACTTGATGTCATCATCCTCGTCCCACACTCGGACCTTGATGCGGTCAGAGGAGTTATGGCACTCGCTGGGGAGGTGACAAAGGGCAAGCCCCAGCATGAGCAGTGAAACCTTTCCAGCTACCCCCCATCACTGCTGCCCTAAACAAAAGGGACTAGCACAAAGCAGGAACTGGGGAAGAGAGCAGATGAGGGGGCACCAATCCCCTCCCAGCGGGCTCTGTGCCACAGCCAGGCAGCCCCAGCACAGCCTGGATCAGCCCCTAGAGTCACCCTCATGGCAGGAAACAGAACCCAAGGGACCCCAGCACCTCAATGGGGGCAGGATGAGGCCCAGCTGGCTCCCCCCACCCTACTGGGACATGGCAAGAGCCAGCACAGACTGGCTTGTACAACCATGAGTGGCCAGGGAGGGGAATGGGGAGACAGGGGGTGAACTTACAAATGGAAATTCTCCTCCCAGATTGGGTTGAGATTGCCGTAGATAGTCTTAGTCCTTTTTTTTGTCTTTCCAACCTGGACAGTGACATAAGGGTCACTGGAACCTGTCTTATCCTTTGCTTGCAGGCCCTGGGCACAGACCACTGCAGCACAGCACAGCATGGCAGAGAGAACAGACAGAGATAAGTCAGTGCTGCAGCCACACTAAGATCCCCAAAACAGGTGCCTGTGTCCCCCCAGGGGCTGAAGCTGCCTGGCAGAATGACGGGTTGGACAATGGGGACATTCCCATGGTCCCCAAGGCTGAAGGTGACAAGCTGCCTACCAGTGATGCTGATCTTGGCTGACCATTTGGAGGTGCCATCCAGGACACTCTGCTTGACCGCCTTCATCTGCTGCGTGTGTGTGGTCTTGTTGACCCCAAACACCTCCTGGATCAGCTCAAATATCTCCGGTTTGTTGCGCTCCCGGATCTTCATGCGGTCCTTGAGCACCATGATGATGTTCTGGGTCCGGTCCTCTGCTCCATGCTTGGAGCTCTTCTCTGCTGCTCCTGGGAGAGGACAGGCATGGGTGAGATGGGCTGGGGGGCTGGTGGTACCCTGAGAGAGACATGAGTCCTGCAGGTTGGCATGGTGGATCTTGGGGACAGAGACAGGAGGAAATGGCCTCAAGTTGCACCAGGGAAGGTTTATGTTGGCTATCAGAGGAAACTTCTTCCCCAGAAGTGTTGCCCAGCCCTGGGACAGTCTGTCCAGGCAGTGGCGGAGTCACCCCTGGAAGTGTGCAAAAAACATGTGGCTGTGGCACTTGAGTTTACTGTTTAGTGGTGACCACAAGGGTGCTGAGTTGATGGTTGGACCTGTTAATCTTAAAGGTCTTTTCCAGCCTTAACAATTCCACAATACTATGATTCCATGCATGAATTCATCCAAACCTGCAGAGATCTATCCCCTGCCCAGGATGAGTCTGCTCTGCACACCACTTCTGCCATGCCCAGGTCAGGAGTGGAGCTCTCTGGGGCTGCTCCCTCCTCCCTCTGCAAGGTGAGAAGGGACAAGGCCGTGGGCCCCAGGTCCTTACTCTGCAGGCAGTCAGCGTTGAGCAGGTCCTGGCACTTCTCGTGGCACTTGACGCCGCACTCGGCACAGCGCATGCCCTGGCGGGCAATGCCCCACAGCAGCCCCTCACACTCGTAGCAGTACGTGGGGGTGGTGGCCGTCCACACCTCGAAGTTGTGGGGCGTTGTGCAGGAGATGGGGTACACTAAGGCTTGCAGGGTCTTCTTGTAAACATGGTTTTTCTGTGCAGGGACAGGGGAGAGAGGGGGAGAAACGCTGAAGCAGGGCAGAGGATGCACTTGGGGACGTTGATTTAATGGTGGTGGTGCTGGGTTGACAGCTGGACTTGATGATCTCATAGGCCCTTTCCAACCCTAATGATCCCATGATTCTACCCCCAGGTGCTGCCATGAGCATCCCAGATGCAGGTGGGGCACAGACTCTGCACCTCACTGCTGGCCTGGCCCCCCAGGCTGTTTCCCCCTCCCACCCATCCCCAACCCAGCCCACCCCAGCACCTACCAGCTCCTCATTGTTCAAGGTGCTCGAGGCCAGCGCAGATGTGATTCCTGCTTTCCTGGACTGGACCAGGGACTGTGGGAAAAAAAGCAAGTTCCCAGACCCAGCAGACCATGAGAGCTCCCTCCTACACCCCAGTGGCTGTGAAACACCCAGGACAGACCCCAGTCCCAGACAGGGAAGGATCCTGGCTGCATGAGGGCAGTGGGGACAGCCCAGCCCCCACTGCTGTCAGCACTGCTGTGCAGTGGGACTGGAACCAGTGCAGCAGCCTACGACATTCCCAGTTCAGCTCCAGTGGGGCAGAGCCTCTCACATATCTGAGACCCCTGGGGAGATAGGGTGGGGGACACTTACCATGGCCTGTGGGCAGCCAGGGCCAGCGAGGAGGGAATAAAAAGCCATTAGTGCAAACACTTCCCAGGAGAGCCCCTTCCCTGCCAGAACCAGTGGGAACTGGGGAAACACCCCCTCATCCAGCACTGAGCAGTCTGTGGTGGGGGGCACTGTGTCCCCAAGCCACAGCACTGGGTGCAGCCTGCAAATCCCAGCAGGGAAAGGCAGCAGACCCCCAAACCCCACACATTGCCCACCCCATCACCCCCCCACCCCCAAAACACCAACACAGCACAGTGCAGAAGCATCAGCAGCTGCCCAAGAGGGCTGGGGTGGGGGCACCAAGTTGGGGACAGCAATGGGACAGGGGGATGTGGGGAGGCAGATTGGGAACAGGAAGGTGGCACCCCAGGGAGGGCACACAGTGGAGATGACAAGGTGTAAAGAGAGGGGGAAGGACGGGAAGGGCACCTAATTCTGGGGGACAAGGGTGTCTTGTTTCCAAAATTGCTGTCTCTTGTCATCAGAAGCAGGAGGGGACCAGCAGAGTGACCCTGTGCAATCGAGCCCAGGGACTGGAGGGGACCCCATCATGGGGGGTCTGTACATCGGGGGTCTCCAGCCCCACACACTGGGACAGTGGGGACAGGAGCACAGGGTCTGGGCAACTTGGAAAAGCCATTGCCAGCCCTCCCCTGGTACGGGGTCTGTCTGTCCAGCACCAGTGTGTTCCAAGCTGCAGGAACAGCTTGGCATGGCAGCTGGGACAGGAAGGGACCAGGGACACAGCACCAGTAAAAAGAAAATGGGAAACCAGATACAGCCCTGGGAAACCTTAGGCTGATGCTTGGGGTAGGGACCAGAGCTCCGTTAAAGAGAAGCACCCTCGGGTAGGGAGAGCCCAGCTCCCCACTGCAAGGAGGGCCAGGAGCCCCCAGGCAGTGTGGGACACCCCCGCCCCCCTTTGGCAGGGCTGGGGGCACTGAGGGCTGGCTGGCAGCCCCGAGGGCGCTGTCTCTTTAACCCCTCGCACCGCGCTCACCAGATCGCTGACTAGAGGGAGAGATTTGCGTCCAGGCTTAATGTCGGGCATGCTGTTAATGCAGCGCAGAAACCTTACAGCCGCCCCCCTGCCGCAGGGAAGGCCCAGCCAGGCCACAGGAAAGAAAACAGAGAACACAAGCCATGTTAGAGGCAGCTGGGGAGCGGGGCACGGGCGGCGCAGTCCGGTGGGGCAGCAGGAGCAAAGCTGGCAGCTGTGGGGGGTGCCTGGGGAGGAACCTCACCAAATCGCTAACTAGGGGGATGGGTTTTCGCTTGCGAATGTCCGGCATGCTGTCTATAATGATCAGCCCACCACCAGGCCTGCAAGAGAGAGGAGAGTCAGCGGGCAAGGGGAAACTGAGGCAGGAAGGGGGCCCCTGTTGTTGCCCCATAGTCACTCAGCACTTCAGAGAACCACAGAATGGTTTGGGTTGGAAGGGACCTTGAAGCCCATCTTGTTCCACGCCCTGCTAAGGGCAGGGACACCTTCCACTAGATCAGATTGCCAACCTGACCTTGGATACTTCCAGGGATGGGGCAGCCACAGCTGCTCTGAACAACTTGTGCCAGGGCTTCACCACCCTCACAGGAAAGGATTTCTGCTCAATATCTAGGACTTGGTGAATATGATTGCAAAGCAACCTCCGTGTGGCCAGGGACCCACCCATGGGATCCCCATCCCCACCACCACTCCAGCCAGGGTAGGGATCACTGGACTAAAAACTAAGGGAAAAAGGACTTTGGAAAAAACTGTGATTTTTCCCCATGTGAAGCTTAACAGTGAAACCCAGGAGAAAAACTGTCTATTTGGCTTAGTCAGTTTTGGCTTTGCAGTGTGAGGCTGGAGAGCTGGGGTTCCCTCTGGCACCCTAAAGAGGAGCACTGAGCAGGTGAGCCTCAAGTTTTGCTGCAAGGGAACCCAAGGCAGGAATGGAACTTCACAGCCCTGCTGGAAAGAAATCCCTGGAGTGATCTGAGGGTTCTCAGGACACCTACCAGGTTCTGCCCAGGTCCATGGCAGGGCTGTCTGCAAGGGCAAGACAGGACTGACACCTCCAGGCCATCGAGGTGAGAGGTTCAGGATTCCCCATGACACCACTCCAGGAGGGAAGCAGGAGTTGCCACCCCTCCTCATCCCCATCTCAACTCACCTCCTCGCTCTCCCCCTCAGCAGCAGCTCTTGGGGTCACAGAGCAATGTCATGTCTGCTGGCTCTTCCAAAAGCACTGACCAGCCCCAAAATTCAGCTCCAAAAGACTGGCCTCCCTGAATGCCCACAGCTTGGCAACCCTTCTCCACACAAGCCCATTAATGCTGAGCTCATTAATCACATCCTAATGAGGAGGGGGGCTGAGATCCCAGGGGGCAGACTGTCTCCAGCTTCCCCTTGTACTCACCCGCCTTTGAACCACAGGGATTTTTCTCCATCACCTTCCCCGCGGGCCTGGAAAACAAGGGACAGTGTCAGGGCCCAGCAAGAGCCACCAGCGTGGGGACAGCCCCCCCAGGGCAGTGAATGCTCACAGCACTGGGGGAGCATGGAAGGATGAGCAGGGTGGGCAGAGAAAAGTGTGCTCCAAAACCAAGGGGGCTCTTCCCAGCAAAGAGCCAGCACTGGGAATAATTCTCTTCAGGAGGCTGACCTGGGTGAGCAAGTGGGTGGGCTTCAGCAAAGGGGATGAGGCTGGCAAAGCAGGGGGCATGGCTACACTGTGTGAAAATTCAGGGCTTGGGGGAGTGAAGAAGCACCACAAAAGCTCAGCAGGTCCTCAGGGACCCACAGCAGTTGGAAAGAAGAGCAGGGAAAAGCCAGAGCACATGGAAGAGGGTGTGTGTGCAGGGATCATCCAGCAGTGCCACCTACCCCTGCAGACAGGGGATAATTTTGGAGAAGAAGGGCAGAGAGAGACCATCACCCTTCCTTCATAGGCAATCCCTGAGCATACACACACACACAGGGAAGGCACACACAGGGCTGGGAGGTTCCAGGGGGACATGCTTACCTGCAGGCAGGCTACACCCCTTCCCTGCAGGAAGGGGAGACGCGGGTGCAAGGGCCATGGTGGTGGACAACTGAAAAGAGAAGCGGTGGGGAGGGGGATCGAGACCCCGGGGAGCGAATCCAGAGCCAAAACAAAAAGAAAAGATGGAGGATGGAGTCTAAAAACAAAACAAAATATTGTCAACTCAACAGAGGGGAGAGGGCGGGGGGTCTCGCACCAGCACATGCATGCAGCACACACGGGGGATCCTCAGCACTCCCAGCCCCTCTGGGGCATCCCACTTGGTGGGAATGGGGTTGTGGGCACCACTGGTGGCACCACCAAGTCCGTGGATGTCCCTGGAAGCTGCCCAGGTGTGGAAAGGGGCTGTGCCCCCAGCCCAGAGCCGTGGCAGTGGTCAGGGGGTGCTCACCTCCTGCAGCTGCATGCAGACCTTGTTGAAGGCTCTCAGCCAGTTGGCTTTGGCTCGTGCTTTGGGGTCCTGCACCTCCTCTTCTGCTGGCTCCCTGCAAGCACACACATCCCCTGTCACCTGCCAGCACAGCACCATGGAGTGGGGAGCAGCCCCCACACCCCCAGCAGGTCTGAGGCTGCAATTTGGGGATCCTGGTGTGCCTTGAGAAGTGTGGCCATGGCAAAACTGCCTCTTGGTACCAGGAAGGACTGAAAAGGCAGCAGGTCCCACTGCAAAGGGCAGCCACAATCAAGGCAGAGCACTGGGGAGAAGCCAGAAGCTTCCCCAACCTCAGGAGACCCTGCCCTGGGCACCCACGTGACACAGAGGGGACAGTTGGTGACACAAGATGTGAATTAAGCATCCTTTGTCCCCATCTCCCCAGCACAATGTCCTCTGGCCACTTCCCACCACAGCTTCCTGGGTAAGGAGCACCCAACACCCCAGTGGTTCCAGCCCAGGGGAAAGTGTCTGCCTGGACATGCTGGGTGTTGTGGGGATCTCTCTCCTCTCCTACAAAATCAAGACATGGAGGAAAAGCAAAGAAATCTTCCAAACATACCAGTCCCCTGGAGAGCCTGGTGTGATGTGACACTGGAGAGAGGAACCCAGAACTGCTCTGGGAAGAGGCCATAGGGATGAACCTGCTCAGACCTGGGGGCTCTGTCTGTGCTCACCTGGGTCCTCAGCATTAACCTGTGGTTCCCAGCAGTAATCCACAGTCTCCAGTGCTACTCTGGGGTCCCAAAAGCTAATTTGGGGTCATCAGTACTAATTTGAGGCCCTCAGCACTAATCTGGGATCCCAACACAGTCTGGGGTTCTCAGCACAATGCATGGTCCCCAGCACTAACCCACAGTCTCCAAATCCTAGCACAGGACCCCTAAGTCCCCTGCCCAGTGGATACTGCAGGCAGACATGACCTGAGGCCCTCGGGTGCCTGCTAGGTTTTGGGCCTAAACGTCCAGGTTTTTTTAAAACTTCATTATGCATTGGTTTAAATTTGAGATTCTCCATTCCTGGTGTGTAATTTAAACTAAATAAAAGGCTGAAAAAGCCCATCACAGCAGTTCACCTCTGCACAGAGGAGTGACACTCTCTGAAAATGGAAATGATCAATAATGATATTTGAATAATCGGTCTCCAAGACATGAATTATTCACATGCTGCACCAGGAACCTGACCACCAATTAATTTGCTTGTACACCACAGGAGGCCATGGATGAGCTTCTACCAGGCCTAGGGAGAGGACTGACTTCTGCAAAGGAAATCTCTTCCTCTGACCAAGCTCCACCCAGGGTGCTAAGAGCCTGCACCAGAGGAGAGGAATCACAGCCCTGAGATCCCATTCCTCCAGCCCCATGTTTGTCTCAGTTTATAAACCTGCAGCCCTGTAGCCCCAGCAGGTTCTTGAACACCGTGAGCCATGCTTGGGGGTGGTGGCTGGGCCCAGGCAGTGTGCCCAGGGTGCTGGCTCTTGCCTGGGTGGCACAAGGTGGGCTTCCCCAACCTCAATGGCTCAGGCACCTGGAAAAGCTCCAGACACAGCAGAAGGTCCCTGGTCCTGCGCCAAGCACAGCACTATCCCTGAGCCACCTCCAGAGCATCCTCAGTGCCTTCAGGCACAGTGCCATCCCAGGGACACCACAGGTCAGCTTCCCCTCCTACCTCTCAGCCGGTTTTGCGGGCTCAGTCTCCAGGGCTGCCTCTTGCAGGGGAGCTTCCTCCTCTGCCCGCTGGGCCTGGAGGGCCTCAGGGGCTTCCTGGGGAGCAGAGGTGTCCTTCTCCTCCTTCCTTTCCTCTTTCCTCTCCTCTTTCCTCTCCTCCTTCCTTTCCTGCTGCTGAGGTTTCTGCTGTGGGACCAGCTGGGGTTGTTGCTGCTGCTGTTGCTGCTGCTGTTGCTGCTGCTGCTGTGGGACCTGTTGCTGCTGCTGCTGCTGTGGCAGGGGTTTCTGTGGTGGTGGGTATGTTTCATGCTCAGGGGGTTCATAGGTGTCCTGCTCCCGCAGTTCCTCCTCCTCCTCCTCTTCCAACTCCTCTTCCTTGGGGTAGCCTTCCTCAGTCTCGCTGTAGTCCTCAATGAACTCTTCCTCCTCCTCCTCCAGGTAGAGATCATCATCATCCTCCTCCTCCCAGCGCGGCGAGTCCTTGCGGTAGCTGACGGAGCTGTGGCAGGAGTGGTAGGAGTCCCCGTCCCTCTCGTCCAGCTCCGAGTCCCTCAGGCTCTCGTTCTCGAAGTCCTCGCTCAGCTGGGAGCTGCCCTGGCTCAGCTCGGCCGACGAGGCGTAGCGGCTGCTCCCTGTGGGGCTGAGGGGCGAGGGGACACAAGCACAGGGCTCCCGTGGGTCCGTGTCACCCCAGGCAGAGCCCCGGGGCCCTGCACCGGGGGCGGGAGGATGTGCAGCTCCCATCGGGAGCACTGGGCTCCTCATCCTGGGAGCCGAAGGCACAGAACCAGGAAACTCCATCGGCTGGAACCAGCCCCCGGGCAGGGGCACTCTGAGCTCCCTGCCTGTGCCTGGGCTGACAGTGGGGATGGGGCTGACAGTGTCTGTCTCCTAGGTTCACCCCAGCCAGGGGTGGGGGCAGCAGCACCCCCAGCCAGATCCTGCCTCCTGCTGCTGCCAGACACCCCATCCTGCCCCTGACACACAGATCTGTCACCCGTGCTCTGTGCAGCTCTCCCAGGCACCCTCACCCCAAGACACCCCCTCAACCCCCTCACTCCTCTTGACACCATCCCCACCTGGGGAGCTCCTTTCTGCTCTTGCTGCCAGGCCAGACTCCTTCCCACACCCCATCTGCCCCCCAGCCCTTCTAGCCCTCTCCTCTCACAGCTGCCTGCACTGGGAGGCCCACAGGGGCCCTGTGCCCCAGGAGGCTGCCAGGGACAGGACAGCCCCACGGCTCTGTGGGGACAGGCTGACAGAAGCAGACATGCAGACAGGACAGGGACATGCCGAGGAAGAGGCCGACACCACGTCTCCAGCACTGGCAGCCAGGGCTCAGGGGGTGTGTGAGGGGACAAAGGTGAGGGGCTGGGCTGGGCAGAGCCCAGAGTGGCTGAGCCAGGCTGTGGGAAGCCAGGGGACACCGCAGGGAAGAGAGTGCTGGGGGATGGCTCAGGCTGGTCCCAGCTGGGAGGGGTACTGGCATCATCCAGGTACCTTGGGAAGGAGCACTTGGGGTACAGGGATGCAGGAGATACAGCTCACACCTGGAAACCCCACACCTCCCCATCCTGATCCTGGCCAGAGCTGGGAGAGGTGCTCTTGGCACATCGTAGGACCTCAAATCACTGCATGAAGCTTTTGCCCAGACAGGCACACCCTGGCAGGTGACCAGGAACAGGGGGTGGCATTTGAGTCCCCAAGGGCCCAGTCTCACACCCGCTGACACAACAAGGAACAGGCAGCAGTGCTGCCAGACAGTCTCAGTGGCAGCAAGCGGGACCAGGATGCCAGGATGTCACCTCATGAACTGGGTGCAGCAGCAAGAGGGGCTGGGGGGACACCTGGAGCATCCCAAAGCTGTCCCTGTACCAGGCTGATTTGGGGCGGGGAGGGTGGCACAAGGCCGCCCTTGCCAGGACTGGTGTTGGCCTCACCATGGCTGCAAGGACCGACCACAGCACTCTGCGACGGCACACGGCACACGGCACAGGTAGTGACCCACCTATCCGATAGGTCTAGGGACCGCCTGCTCTCAAGGGAAGGCTGGCGGCTGGTCCGCCTGCTCGACTCAGAACCGGACTCAGCGTCGCTGCGTCCGTTTGCGGCAGAGTCTACGCTACCATAGCGTCTGCCAGGGGAGGAGAGGAACATGGTCAGAGAGGTCCCGCCGCCACCCGCCACCCCCTGCTGCCGTGGGGACGCTGGCAGGGAGGCTCTGTCCACCTGGATGGGGCTGGCACTCAGGGCTGGGCTCTGCCACGTCTGTGTCCCCAGCCACCCCACGCTCCACTGCCCAGCTCCCAGCAGGGACAGCCAGGGGTGGGGGGCCCCAAACCCAGTGAGGACAGAGGAGGGCAGTGACCCAAAAGAGTTTGAAAACTTCCCAGTGAGAAGGAAAGGCTTGGATGGGGCCAGCACCACCCTGCTCTTCCTCACCTCATCCTTCCCTCTGTCACCCACCGCACTGGGAGCGCCATCCCTGGCGTCACCCTGGGGACCTGCTGGCCTCTGTCACCTGCAGGGGAGGTTGAGAGAGCCGGGCCCAGGGTGAGTTGGCTGTGGCCACTCTACCTGATGGGAGCCTGGTCCGAGTAGTCCATCTCGTAGCTCTGCATGGAGTCCGTGTAGGAGTCGCGGGAGCTCTGCTGCTGGTGCCTCATGGGGTACTGGTGCACAGAGGCGTTGGGCTGGGACGTGGTGTAGTAGGGTGGGGGGATGCTGTTGCTGGTCTCACTGCGGTAGTCACTGTCCCGGTCATCCACGGTACTGTCGGGGTCATCGTCTGCAAGAGGCCACAGTGAGCGGGGCAGGGGATGGCTCAAATCTGCCCCAACCTGCACAGAGCCTTTAGTGCCACCACTGTGTCCCCACCGCTGTGGGACCGTGCTGGGAGGTGGGCCCAGGGCAGGATGAGGGGCGAGCTGACATGTTATCAGCACAGGAACGGTTTGGGGGATGAGGGGAGGATGGAGGGGGAATTTGGGACATACAGAAGGAGGAAGATGATGGGGGCAGGGACCCGGGACCCTCCCTCTGCCCCACCAATGTTCCACCACAGAGGCAAAGCCCGAGCTGCTCATTGCCACTGGGACACCCCAAGGGCACAGAGCCCCGTGGTGCCATATCCCCACCAGCCCATGGGGACAGCCCTGCCCAGGACAGGGCACTTGGTGACACTGTCCTCACCCAGTACAGAGTCATGGCACAAGGCCACAGGCTAGACCCAAGCTCCAGGTCCTCTGAGCCCTGGGCCAGGCAAAGACGGATGTGCTGGGGACCCCCAGGCTGGGAAGAGAGGAGTGGGCAGGATACTTACTCTGCTGTTCTCCCCAGCCAAAATAATTCCAGTTGCCTACAAAGAAAGGGGCAAAGACAATAAATATGGAGGCAGCTGGTTGGGAGGAACCAGCATCTCCCCAGAGGGAACACTGGGTAGGGGACACTGCCCTGGGGACAGCAGCCAGGATGGGGCACACTGGCACTGGGCCACTGCCTGGGCCTGAACATGCTGACACCAAGCTGGACTGGAGACAGTGCTGGTGTGGGCATGGTGTCACTAACCCAGGTTGGGGACAGTGCTATGGCCAGGCATGGTGGCACTGACAGGGGACAGGGCCTGAGGGTGGGTACAGGGGCATGCCCCTGCAGTGGTTACAGAAGAGGGAACTGAGGCATGCATTGGAACAAACTGAGCTGCCACCCCAAATACCTCTGCAGGGCCCCCATCCAGCAGCCCCCAACACCAGCCTGCTGCCCCTTGCCCCAGAGGAACTGTCCTCATCAGCCCCACTGCTCCTATTGCTCCCCTCCACCCACAGGAAGGCTCAGCCACTGTGAAGCTGGGAAACAGCAGAGAAACACTGGCAAACACAGGAAGGACAACAGGAATGGGGATGGGGACCAGGTATGGGGTGCAGTTGAATCCCACTTGGGTTGGGGTCCAATGTCTCAAAGCAGATGTGGAGCCCACCCCTTAAAATTCCTCGGTGTGGGAAAGGAGGGTGTGGGGGTCCCACAGTGGGGCAGGGACAGGGCAGCACTTACAGCACTGGGAGCCATGCACAGGCAGAGGCTTTTCCTGCTCCTCCTGGAAGGCATACTGAGGAGAAAGGGACTGGTGAGAGCTTCTGCTGGCAGCACTGCCCCTGCCCCCTCACCCCAGGCCTGGCAGCACTCACATCATCCTGGTCCCGCATCGCGTTAAGCTGCTCCAGTTTCTTGGCCCAGTACCTGGCCTCCTCTTCAGGGATATCTGTGAGGGCAAAGACCCCAGCTGGTGCACAGACCTCCCCAAAACAGCCCTCAAGCTTTTGGGGCCACAGGACCAGACCCTCAGGCTCAGCTCCAAAGCTCATGAGCATCCCTGGAGCTGAGGGCAAGGAAGGACACCGGCTGAGCCCGGGGCACGGGGCACCCACCCAGCGGCAGCTCGAAGCGCGTGTCGAGGAGGATGCGGTGGAAAGTCGGATCCTTGGTGCCCGAAATCTCGTTGTCGGTCATGATGACCTGGGAGTCGAGTGTGAGCCATTCCCCAGGGCCCTCCTGTCAGGTAGAAATGGGGTGAGGAGAGCTCCCAGACCCCCCTTTCGTTTCCCCACAACCCCAGTACACAGGGTGTGGCCCCAGGCAGGATGGGGAAGGCTCTGCCTGGCCCAAAGGACAGCTGGGGGTGGCACATGTCCCTTGGGGGACAGCAGGGAGATGCCTGTGCCTGCCTCCCTACCTCATTGGACTGCCTGATGGTCCGGAGGGGGATCCACACCGTGCCCACCATGGTGTCCCAGATGAGCCCCTTGTTCCACACCTCCACAGTCAGGCCCAAGTCCAGCCGATTGATCTCACTGGGGACAGGAAAGGTATCAGGTTACTCCCACGAAGTTAACCCCCCTCAGGTCTCAGCGTCCTCCTGGGACCATCCCAGCTTCTACCTGTCCCCTCAGGCTCAGGTGAGCCCCTCAGATGTGGGGTCAGGGCAGTGGGGGACTCCCTGTGTTATTTACAGGGGCAGGGGGGAGCAGCAGGGATGGGGAGCTCAGGGGACCCCTGGACACTCACAACATGAAGTCCTGCTCCCAGGAGGGCAAGTTGCCCCGCACTGCAATGGTCGTGCTCTTGACATTTTGCACCTTCAGGGTCACGTAGGTGTTAAACTTCTCTGTGGGAACAAGCAGAGGGTGAAGTGACCCCCAGTGTGTCTCCACTCCTCGACACTGTCCCCTGCCACCCCCACACACACTTCCCTCAGCACCCCAGTCCCAGGGGGGATCCTACATCTGCCAGGGCTGGTAGGATGTGAGCCCCCTGCTCTGTCCAGGGCACCCCCATTTGTGTGCATGTCCCCAGCTTGCCAAATGATGCCTCCAGAGCTAAGGGTCCCCTCACCCCCCTTCCCCAGCCCCTCCTCTGATCCTGCCACACCCAACCAGCCCAAGATCCCCCCACCCTCTCCCCTCAGGTGAGGTCTCACTTACCTTGGGGCCCATCATACTTGGCCTTTTTAACTGTGGGGACAAAGGGAGGGAAAAAATCAGGCTGAGACCCTGGGGAAAGGCTGGGGATCCCCACCAGGGTGTCAGGGGGGCAGAAGGACCTCAGTCCTGGTTGACCCCCAAGCCTCCCCAGCTGCCAGGTGGGAAAAGTGCTGGGATCCCCCACGCCAAGTGAGGGTGCGGGATCAGATATGAGTTGGAGGTGGGTATCAGAGGGGAGAAAATGCTCCCCCAAAAAACCCGCTCCTCTGGGACAGCTTGCAACCCCAAATGACCAGCCTGCCTCTGCTGAGGGGGTGTTACCTCCCCCTCACCCCACACTTTTGATTTGGGATCTATTTGGAGAAACAGATGATGTTACCATCCATTTCCAGAGGAAAACCTGTGGTCTGGGGGACGCTGCTCCCTACTCGAGTCCCATCTGGGTGGCACCAGCTCAGCAGGACCAGGGTTAAGGCTCTCCCCAACCACTGACCCACATTTCCCACAGGAAACCGTGTGGGTCGGTAGCCTGTAACCCTCCCTGATCCAAAACAGCCCCAGGGGTGGGTTGCTCCCCAAAATCCTATACAGCCCCAAAACACCCCCACTGCATCCCAGCCCTGTCTGCCCCATGGGGGCACTGTGGGGCTGGTCCCCATCCTGCCATTGGGAGGTGCAGGGAGCCCTCCGATCCTGCTCAGCCCCATGGGAAAACCCCCCCGATTCTGGCTGACACCCCCCAGCTCTACCCCGTTGGGTGGGGGTCGGTCCCCAGCTTTTGGCTGCAGTGGGGGGCAAAGGGAGCCGGGTACCGGCGCTGCCAGTGCCGGGGGGCGGCGGGGCCCAGAGGTGTCCTCGGGGCTGTCGGGAGGGGACCGGGCGGGGAGGGAATGACACAGCACCCGGAGAACGCTTAAGTGACGCGGGTGCCAGCGGGTGCAGGACCAACGTGACCGAGCAGGGATGAAAATAGCCCTGGCGACATCAAAGGTAATTTGATTTCGGAGACGTGCCACTCGCCAGCCGCTTATCACCCGCCACCAGCGCCGGAGGGGACGCGGGGCTGCCGCCAGCGCCACGTGCCTGGCAGGGCTGGGAGGAGGCACGTGGCACCAGAAACCTCGGGGAAACTGAGGCAAGGGAAAGCATCACCTCGGAGAACAACTGGGGAGCCTCTAAGTCGGCTGCCTGCCCCGTGCCACCGAAAGGGTGACACGCTGGGTGGCTTTTTGCCAGAAGGAAGGTCACCAGCGACGTCACTGGCAGCCATGTTCCCAGGGAATCACAGGGCTCCAGAGGTGGGGAATTCACACTTGGGGGGGTGGCACAAAGCTCTGGGATCCCAAAGATCCTCGAGTGACACCAAGCTGGGAGCCTGGAGGCTGTCTGGGGATAGCTGGCACCACTGTGTGTAATGATTATGTAAATTAAATAGAATGTATTTATACATTACATTATACATATTATAAATTGATATTATTCTATTCCAATAGAGTATTTGGAGCCAGAACCTGCCTGTAGCTGACAGGGATCCCCCTTCCCCCGGGCCCAGGAGCACCCACTACTCTTCACCAGCTGCTGCTTCCAAAAAGGAACGGGAGAGCAGAGGAAGGAAAAGCTCCAAAAATACCCGAGCTGACAGGAACAAACAATTACCCAGGGAACACGTGGCTTTCCTGGCTGTCATCTCCTGCCAGGGAGAAATCCTGCTGTCACCATCTGCAGGATGTGCTGCCTTCCCACCCATCAAAGGGTCCCCAAAGCTGGCACAGGAGTGGCAAGTCCTGGGGTGCCACTCTGGGGCTAAATTCAACCTGAGTCCCCAGGCAAGGAGCTGAGGACAGTGTGACATTCATGTGACATCAGCAAGCTGGGGTCTTCCCAGGCTGGGGTGATCTGGCTCCTCTCAGGGGGTGTTGACCAGTTGGGGAAATTGAGGGAGGAGGCAGCAGGCAGAGATTGGACTGGGAATGGCATGAAAACTGGGCTGGGCTCTTGGCATGCCCCAACAGGCCTGACTGTCTGTCCAGACATCGCTCTGTACATCCATCCTGCTGCCCGTCCATTTACCAGTCTCTCCACCCACCCATCCCTCCAGCCATCCACCCATCCATCTGCCATCCATCTTGCTGTCCATCCATCCTCCCACCCCTCCAGCCATCCACCCACCCCTCTGTCCATTTTCCTGGCTCTCCACTCACCCATCCTTCTGTCTGTCCATCCATTCACCTGTCTGTCCACCCACTGCCACCACCCACCATTTCTCCATCTCCTGTGTGTCCATCCCTCTGTCCATCCCTTTACCTGTCTCTCTGTCCACTCCCCTCTCTGTTCACCCACCCACGCCTCTGCCTGTCCACCCCACTCTCTGTCCACTCACTCATCCCTATGTCCATCCCCCCATACATCTGTCTGTCCATCCCTATGTCCTTCATCCAACCCTCAGTCCAACCCTCCATGCACCCTCCACCCATCCATCCTTCCATCCGTCCACCCACCTGTCTGTCCTTCCATCCACCCTCTGTCCTTCCTCTCCCCCTGTCCCTCCACCCCTCTGTCAGTCCACCCACCCACCCTCAGCCTCTGTGATCACGTCTCCCATCCCCTTCATCCATCTGTCCCTCCGTCTCTCCATCTGTCTCTCCAGATGCCCGTCCGCCCGCCTGTCCATCTGTCCGTCTGCCTCCCGCCACTCCAGACACCCCCTCCTGTCCCCACTCACCCCACACTCCCAGGTCACTCCAGTGCCTGTCATGCAGGGACACCCCCTGGCATGAAGCCCCCCGGGAGGGGCAGGCAGAGCCGGGGGAGGCTTTGGGGTGGCACCCCCGCCCCCGGGACCCCAAAATAGCACGAGAAGCGTGACCGGCGAGTGGTGACGTGGTGATGGGGCACTGGGGGAAGCCCCAACCCACTCGGAGCTGTTTCTCAGCAGCCACCCCCGGCGTCACCGAGGGTGTCACCACATGTGACAGTCCTTTCAGTGGCAGTGAAGAGGCACCCCCCTGCCAGAGGAGAGTACCCGAAATCTGGGGCTGGCTGGGGGGGCACCCGGGGGCACGCCAGCTGTGGCACTGCCACCAGAGAGGGGGCTGTGACAGTGCCTCAAGGACAAGGACATGTCAGGGGGTGGAAGGGGGCACAGCCCCCATCCTGATGAACTCAGGCAGCACCGGGAGAGCCCCATTTCCTCCAGATTTCACCTGGGGTGGGGGAATCCCAGACACTCCGTGCCCCACCTTGTCCCAGCTGTCACTCTGCCACCTCCATCCCAGGACCCCAAGACACACGAGCGCTACCCCATCCCCACCAGGATGTCATAGGGCCTCGAGAAGGGGGTAAAGGAACCCCCTCCCGAATTCTGTCCCCATTACTGAGCATTCAGTCCAGACTGACCAGCAAGGCTGAGGCCAAGCCTGCAGGGCTCATTTGTGCACTGAGCTGGGCAGGGCTCAGTGTGCTGGGTGCAGAGATCCCCTACCTGTGCAGTCCCCCAGTTCATCCCAGTATGGGGTGACCAGCACCAGATCCCCTAACTGGGCACAGGGACCCCCACCCTGACCCCCCCTGCTGCCCTGACTCCCACCAGCATCCCCATGCCCAGGTCGGGCAACACCTGCAGGGGCAGAGGGGGCTGCAGGAGGTGGGGCTGGGGCTCGGGCTGTAATCTGAGGGGGCATTTAGGGGTTTACAGAGGGAAGTGGGGAGAATGTGGGATTTGGGGTGCAGGGGGTCTGTTCAGGGGAGTGAGAATGTAGAGATACATAGATGGGGATGGATGATGTTTGCGAGTGGAGGGATTTTAGGGGTCGGGGATAGATGTGGGGTGCTGGGGGCACAGATGGGGTGTTTTCGATGAGGGATGGTTGGGAATGCAGAGGGCTGCATCTGCAGGATGGGGGTGCCTGAGGATAGGCGTGAGGGGTGGGGCCCTGGCAGGGATGAGTAGGGGGGTGTATGGGGAGAGATGCGGTGGTGGGGGGGTGTACGGGCAGGGGTGTCTCGGGGGTGAGCACATGGAGGTCTGAGCTTGAGGGGGGCGTGGGAAGAGCCGTGAAGGGGGCAGGATGGGAAGAACGGGGCTCCGAAGGGGCGGCAAGCTGGAGAGGCTGGGGTGGGCGGCGAGGGGCGAGCCCCCTCCCCAAGGCGGGGGGGGCCACGGAGGGAGCCCGGGGGGGTTTATAGGGGAGCCCCCTCCCTCCCCGGCAGTGGGAAGTTATGGGGGCAGCCCCCGCCCCACGGCGCTGGGAGGTTATGAGGGAAGCCCGGGAGGTGTTCCGGGGGGAGCCCCCTTCCCACGGCGGGAGGGGAGCCAGGAGGGTTCCGGGGGGAGTCCCGTCCTCCCCTGCCGTCCCCACGGGGCGGCGGGAGGTACGGAGGGAGCCCCGTCCCTCCCGGTGGGGTTTTGGGGTCAGGACCAGCGTTCGGGGGTATCCCGGGGGGTTCCGGGGGATCCCGGGGGGTTCCGGGGATCCCTGTGCGGGCAGGGCGCGCCCACACCCCCGCCCCTCCCCCACCCCCACTCCCGGCTCCCGCGCCGCGCGCGCGCCCCCGCCGGTTCATTCATAAATCCACGCGCCGGGCGCTCGTGAATGGAGCCGTTCCCACGACCCCCCCCCTCACCGCTCCCTGCCGCCCGCACTCCCCTCAGCCCCGCCGGCCCCGCAGCCCCGCGCTCGCCCCTCTCCGCCCCGGGCACAGGGGCCGCGGGACGCGCCCCCCGCCCGGCCCGCGCCCCGCGCCCCGGTACCTCCGACGCAGAGCAGCGACATGGCGGCGGTGTGGGCGCCGGGGGGCGCGGGGGGCGCGGGGGGCCCTGGCCGCCGCCCGGCTCTAGCGCGCCGCCATCTTCCCTCAGCACCGCGGACAGCGCCTGACGTCACCGCCGCCCCCGCCCGCGCGGCGCCGCCCCCGAGCCCCGCCCGGCGCCGGGGCCCAGACGGGTCTGGGGTCCCGGGGGGGCGGAGCGCTCGGCACGGCTCGGCTCGGCACGGCTCGGCTCGGCACGGCTCGGCTCGGCACGGCACGGATCTGCTCGGCACGGCTCGGCACGGCACGGCTCGGCACGGCTCGGCACGGCACGGCACGGCTCGGCACGGCTCGGCACGGCTCTGCTCGGCACGGCACGGCTCGGCTCGGCACGGCACGGCTCGGCACGGCTCGGCACGGCACGGCTCGGCACGGCTCGGCACGGCACGGCTCGGCTCAGCTCGGCTCAGCTCGGCTCAGCTCGGCACGGCACGGCACGGCTCGGCTCGGCTCGGCACGGCTCGGCTCGGCTCGGCTCGGCTCGGCACGGCATGGCACGGCTCGGCTCGGCTCGGCTCGGCACGGAGCGCAGAACGCACGGCACGGCGCGGCACGAAGCGCAGAACGCACGGCACAGCACAGCTCGGCACGGAACGCAGAAAGCACGGCTCGGCACGGCTCGGCACAGCCGCAGCGCCCCGCGGAACGGGCGGGGGTCCTGCCCGAGGGGGCGGTCGGTGCTGTCCGGGGGGCATGGCTGGCTCGTTCAGCCTCGGGGGCTGTGGTGCCCTCCTTTCCCCGGCAGGCTGGGTCTGCCTGGGCCGGGGGAGCTGTGTCCTGCCTGCACAGCTCAAACAGGGGCTGGCTTTGGGGTGCACAGTTTACCCAGGCATGCCCCCCCGGGATGGTCAGAGACGGGCCTGAGCAGGTGGGGCACACTGTCGTTGTCACTCCCCGTTGTTGTCCCCTCTCTCCTCTCAGCCACCAAATGTGACATCCCAAAAAATGCTCAGATCTGGGCAGCGATGCCAGCTCAGGGGCTGCAGAAGCTGCCACGGTCCCAGAGAGGCACCAGCACCCTCTCCAGGTGCCGGCCCCCATGGAAGGGGTCCCACATGAGCATAAGGCAGAGACCCCCACCTCCGTCACTGGGGACACAGGCTCAGACAGGCCTTCATCCCGTCCCTGTCTGCCTCCCCTTGCCGTGGGCCAGGTGATGGGCTCACTCTGCCATCCTGCTCATCCCGGTGGCACAAGCAAAGGTGTCACTATGTCACTGCCATGGGAGCAGCAGAAAGTGGCGTCAGGAACACCGGGGGAAAAGAGATGCCAAGGGAAACTGAGGCAGAGAACAGTAAAAGGTACACAAAGGTACCTGTGGGGCTGAGTGCCCCGGCCTGACCCTCACACTGGTCCCTCATCACTAATGAGTGCTCCCAAACGAGCAGCAGGGCCTGACCCTCCCGAGCAGCCCCAGGCCTGGGTGGGTCAGCCCCCTGACAGCGCAGTCCTGGAGGCCCTGGTGGCACAGGTGTGGCAGCTGGACACCCCTGTGTGCCCTCACACACCTGCACAGCCCCGTTACCCACGCAGAGCCCCGGGAGGTGACAGCCCAGGCAGGGTGACCCAGTCTGGGCAGCAGGCAGGCCCAGCTGTGAACAGCCCCGCTGCCATCTCCCTCCCTTCTCCAGGGATAAGGCCCTGGGGGTACTGCAGGGACGGGCCAGGAACTGGTACGGTGGGCAGCAGTGGGCACAGCCCTCCCTGCCAGGGAAACTGAGGCACACAGAGCTGGGCTTTGCACCAATGGCGAGCCAGAGGAGGCAGGATCACCCCGGGCAGTGCTGAGATGCCAAGGCAAGCCCCCAGGTGCTCGGCCTGGAGCAGCTGGCTCAGCCCCAGCCCCTTCCCCAGCACCTCCACTCTCCTGGCTCTCTGCTTCCCAACAGCCCTGCCCCAGGAACGGCAGAGTGGGCCCACGCCAGCGTGGGGGTCAGCACTGAGGCCACCTCCCTCCCTCCCACCCCTCACTCTGGGGGCCTCTCACCCCGTTCTGCCCCCAGGGCCTGTCACAGCACTTCCAGACCCCCATCAAGTCCCGGGTGATGGACCAGGAGGGTGTGGCACCCCCAGCTCTGGCACATGGCATTTCCACAGCGCTGCCCCCACAAACACCATCCTGCCAGGAGCCCCCCAGACAGCCCAGAGCCCTTCCCCACAGGCAGCGCTGTGCCAGAGGCTCTTCCCAGCCCACCAAGGCCTCTGTGTGTATTTCTGGTGCCGTCTCATGGCATCTCCTCCCTGCCTCTGCCAGCCCTGGGGCAGCAGAGCTGCCTCTAGCGGGACCTGTCTGCTCCACTCAGCGTCAGCACATCGGCGTGTGCTGGCACACGTGGGGCACACACACAGCACACACACATCACACATGCACACATCACACACACACAGTCACACGCATCACACACACTCACACACTCATGACACACACACATCACACACATGCGTGTCACACACACACACTCGTCACACACGTGCTCATGTCTCACACACACACACTCCTGTCACACACACACTCATGTCACACACTTCTGTCACACGCACATCACAAACACACTCCTGTTACACACACACTCCAGTCACACACCCACTCCCATCACATACACACTTGTGTCACACATACACACATCACACACACACTTGTGTCACACACGCACTCATCACACACACACTTGCCTGCTTGTGCGCACACACACACACACACACACACACACTCACATTATCACACACCTCTTTAAAGCCACCTTTTCCAAACCAAACAGCAATTCTGGAAGATTCCAAACGGGAAGATTTCCAATCTGTCTGACCACCCCCCAGCACCCACTGCTGCCCAGTGCCACCCTCCTGCCTTGGTACCAGCTCTGAGCTGCAACCATGGCTCAGCCTTGCATTTATTTTCTGCCCCAAGCCCTCGTTTGGATGAAAAAAAGTCTCATTGGAAACGAAAGTGTTCATGAGGATCTCCAGAGTTCATTTCTCAAGAAAAGGCCTGGCTTTGGATCAAAATTAAGGATTTTAAAAAATAGTGTTTAGGGAAAAAAAAGTAAATCAGGAAGTAATCTCCATGCCCTGAAATTAATTATTTCCAGGAGCTGAATTCCTGCAACCCGCCCCCCGTGATGCTTCCCTTCCCACACAGCCATCTCTCCCACCCCGAGATCCCCTGGCACTGTGTCTGTGGTGGTGCCCAAGCCCCCTGGGCCCCAGGCAGCAGCATGGCTCCATCCCCAAAGCTTCTTTCTGGATATCCCCAAATGTCATCAAATCTCCAGCTCAGCATAAACTCAGCTTCTCCCATAACTCCTGGGCCTTAAAAGCAAAAAAAAAAACCCCAAACCTCCTCAAAAACTTTATCAACCCTGCAGCAAAACCCTGGGGCTGGAAAGTCTGCAAGCAGCAGGCAGGAGGGCAGGGGGCACAGGGGGCATAGGGGGAGGCTGGGCACCCAGCAGGGACCAGTTTGTCCCAGTAGGCAGCACTGGGAAGGATCTGATTGTCCCTGAGAAGAACAAAGCCAGAGCTGGCTGTCCAGCCATGCATTGGGGGGGTCAGCCCACAACCCCCAAACTCCAAATCACAATTCCTAGGAGAAGGGATGCTAAATGGACATGGTGACACAAACAATTGAGAGCACTGAGCACGCACTGGGGTCAGGATTCCCTGTGGCAAAGCCCAAAACCCAGGATGGCTCATGCCTGGGTGCGGAGCAGGCTCAGAGGGAAGGGACAGATGTGAACCCCACAGGGATCTTTGGGGAGCCCCACAGGGCGCGTGGGAACAGTGGGGCCAGAAGGATGTCACCCTGAGGCACCTCTGACCTCCTCGGGGCAGGCCATGCTGGGACCAGGGTGACAGGGCCAGGAATCCCCAGGGACAGATCCTGCCCCCCACTGGGAGCAGAGATCAGCCCCCACAGCTCTGCTGGTGTCCGACCCCCCAGATCCTCAGGTGACACTCCCACACATCCCCTTTTCATCCCTGAGTTTCTACAGAGCTAGAGGGGAGGAGAAGGAGAAGGAGAAGGAGAAGGAGAAGGAGAAGGAGAAGGAGAAGGAGAAGGAGAAGGAGAAGGAGAAGGAGAAGGAGAAGGAGAAGGAGAAGGAGAAGGAGAAGGAGAAGGAGAAGGAGAAGGAGGGTGCCCCCGTCTGAGCACATGTGTGTTGGGGGACACAGGACAGCTCTGGAACGGGTGACATGGGAGCCCATCACCCACATGGGGACATGTTGGGGTCCCTGGAGCAGAGGCCGGCAGGCTGTAGGTGGCACCTGCAGCAGCCCCTTCCCTGGGCAGACAAAGCCAAAGCAACTCCCAAACCCTCCAAGACCCAGCACAGCCCTTTGCTGTCCCAGCCACCAGAGTCCCTCTGTCCTGCTGACATGGGTGCTGTCCCTCTGGCTGTCCAGCCGCCGGCACAGCCTCTGCCCGGCAGTGACCACCCACCAGCCCACCCAGAGCAGCCGACCCGCCTCCCCGGGGGCAGCCCAGGAACTCCCGGACTGGGATTATTCCTCGCCTCCATCCAGCTGCTTTTCCCAGGGCTGGGAGCTGCCCTGGGTGCTTTTTGAGGGGAAGAAGTACCTGTGATGGCACCGGGAGCAGGGCACCGTGCCAGCCGCCTCCCGGAGTAGCCGGTGGGGATGGAGGCGGCAGGCGGGGCGGCGGCCGGGGGCTCGGTGAGGTGGCAGCTCTGCTACGACGTGAGGGCCAGGACCTGGTGGATGGTGAGTGAGGGCGGCCGGGGCAGGGCTGCAGGGACCCCTCGGCTGTTTGATTTTGGAGGGGGAAGCTGATCGTGGGCTAAAGAGGGACTCGGGGCCAAGGACAGGAAGGTTGTGCCACGGCCCTGGCTGGGACCAAGGCAGGGAGGGAGGGTTGGGGTGGAAGCCCTGACCCACGTGAGCTCAGTGGTCATCTCGCTGCTCCAGGGGTTTGGATTTCTATTGTTTCACACTGATCCCAGCCTTGCCCTGGGTCCCAACCTGGCTGTCCTTGGCCCAGCTCACTCCTGGTGCTTTACTCACATGGTTTTGGAGGAATCTTTGCTGCTGGCAAGAAACAGCATCTCCCTGCTTGGCAGTGAAGGTTTCTGCTGACATGAGCCCCATCCCACCTCTCCCAGCCCTGTCCAACCCCTTCAGCTCCTGTCCTTGAGACAATGCCAGCAAGGGGGCCTGAGTGTCTGTCTGTCTGTTCATCCCCCAGCACCTGTGCTGGCCCAAGGCAGGGGCTGTGAATTGCCTTAAACTGGATTTAAGACTCCCTTGGGCACAAGCCTGGGCTGATTTTGGGAAGCAGAGGAACCTCTCTCCAGCTTCACAGCAAAATCTTCAGCAGGGGGAGGCAGTCCCCGAGCTCCCAAGAACCCATCACCCTTTGCAAGGGACCCCACAGATCTCCCAGGACAGGAGAACTGGGAAGCTGAACAGGCTGAGCAGATTCCTGCCAGGAAGCAAAAGCCACTGCCACTCAGGCTTGCAGGAACCCCAAAAACCCCAAGCCCTGGGGACACTGGGGCGTCCCTCTCCTCATGCAGGGATGGTGCCTGGCACCATGCTGCGGCTCAGGCACAGAGCACAGGGAGAGGAGATCAGATCCTGCCCCGCACGACCCTGCCGTGGGCAGCTGCAGTTCCCAGGGCAAGAGGCTGGGCCGGAATCAAAGGGCTGGAGGTGGGGGGCACTGGCAGCGCCCGTGCCCAGCGGGAGTGCGGTGCCCCTTCCCTCGGGAGCACCCACGCTGCCCCAGCACCCCACTGCCCTGCCTGACGCCGAACAGAGCCGGGGCTTCAGAGCAGGAAAATGCTCCTTTGAGGCGGCCCCCGCAGCCCGCGCTGGCGCAGGGACGCTGGGTCGCGCCAGGACACGGGGGCGGTGGGTGACGCTCGGCCGGCCGGAAGAGGGACTGGCAGGAGCCCAGGGCCTCGCTGGGGTGTCACGGTGACCCCACTGCTGCGTGCCCTGCGCTGCACCCACAAATGCTGGGTCCCACCCGGGCAGCTGGTGCCGTGGCACTCACAGAGTTTGTGAGGGTGCAGAAGGGGGGTGGGCACAAGCATAAACGGGAGCCTAAAGCCCAAATCAGAGCTGTCCTCAGAGCTCCCTAAGCTCACATTTCCCAACAAGGGGACAATCACATCAGCTGCCTGATCCACCTTCTGTGCCTGCACCCCTGGGAGAGGCTGGCAGCCCGCAGGACTGTGTGTCCTCATCCCGGGTGCAGCAGCAATTGGGGAAACACAGTTTTGCTGAATCAGGCCTCAGTGGAAGTGCTTTCACCAGAGACAACAGATGTGGCATGCTGCAGCCTCTCCCTGGCTCCCATTTTGGCATCTCTAGCTGGGAAAGTGTCCTGGGAAAGGCTGGAGCACCCCCGGAGCTGGTCCAGGTCAGCACATAGTCCCAGAACCAATTTCTGCTCACAGGTGTTCACCACTGCACCCACCCTGGCCTGCTGGGGGGCACCTGAGGCTGGGGTTTTCTCAGCATTTGGGGTCCCTCATACAGGTATTTTGTTTTACTCCATTGCAAACAATCAAATGAAGCTTTCTGGAAAGGACCCCGTGTCCAGGTTTTGCCTCAGCCCCTCCCAGCACGCCCAGCTCCCGGCACGCATCCATCCGCCAGGGCAGAGCGTGTGATAGATTGACCAAGGGAGAAAAAAATTAATCAGGCTGGAGGTAGCTATGAATTACGCGCCTAAAAATACCTCTGCGGCATCTCCTGCCGAGACGTCCCTGAGCAAAGCCCCAAGGAGCCTGAGTCTCTGCTGACACCCCATCGATCACCCCCTCCCCGCGGGGCAGGGCCAGCAGCGCGCTCCAGCGCTGGATTCACTGCCGAGCCCCGGCGGCCGCGCAGAGCCGCATCCAGCCCTGAGTCAGCAGCTACCGAGCGCAGGGCGAGGCGTCCATCCCTCTCAGGGAGCTGGGGAGAGGCAGGGAGCTGCTCTCCATCATCCTGCACTGAATGGCTCCGTCGGGACGGCTGTGGTGGCGTCCGCGGGTCGGGCACTCACGGCTGCAGGGGCAGCGAGGTGGCTGGTGCTGCCTGGGCTCGGTGGCCCCTCCGTGGCACGGTCCCTTCCAGGGACAAATAGCGCCAGGATGGTCAGTGGTGGGTAAAAGCAGGATCCTGCACCCCTCCAGCACAGCCTGTGCCCGGTGAGGTGGAGGTGGCTGCGGGGAAGGGCGTGGCGGGAGGGACATGCAAGTGCCATTGCAGCAACCCGTGCCACCGAGCCCTTCCCGGGCACCGTGCTTCTGCTGGCTTTGTCCCACTTTCCAGGGGAATGCTGCTCCCATTCCCCAGAGCCAAGGGCCCACCACCACCTCAGGCTCCAAAGCCGTGGGGCCCAGCCCGCCGGCACCCCCCAGACAGGGCACCAAGGTGTCCCCAAGGTACCGGTGGCTTCTCCAGGGCCGACCGAGCCGAGGCACTGCCCGGGCGGGGAAGGCCACGGGCGAAAGGCGCCGTGCGTGGGCACTAGATGGCAGCAGAAGAGCGCGCACGGGAACGGGGAACGGGCACGGGCACGGTAATGGCAACGGCAATAGGCACCGGCATCTGCACCGGCACGGCAACGGGCAGCGGCACCGGCACGGGCAGGGGCACGAGAACGGGCACCAGCACGGGAAAGGGGACGGGAACGGGCACCAGCACGGGAAAGGGGACGGGAACGGGCACCGGAACGGGAACGGGAACGGGGACGGGAACGGGAACGGGCATGGGAACGGTAATGGCAACGGCAATAGGCACCGGCATCTGCACCGGCACGGGCAGGGGCACGGGAACGGGCACTGGCACGGGAATGGGCACGGACCGTGGAACGGACACCGGCACCGGCCCCGGCACAGACACGTCACGGGCATACTCAGCCCCGGCACCGGGCGGCAGCGCGGGGCTCGGGGTGCCCCGCGGGGCATTGCGGGGACAGTTCGGGATGAGCCCAGGGTTCCTGCTGGCCATCCCCGCCGTGGGACGCTGTGCCGTGTCCGCGCGGAGAATTTGGGGCAGCTGAGGAGGGCAGTCGAGGTTTGTGGGCAGCCCTGGGCCGGGGGGCACACTGATGCCTCCTGCCCTGCGTGCCCCACTTTGTGAGGGGGCTCCCCACACTCCAACAAACTCACCTCCCAGGGGCTGCTCCAAAAGGCAGGGAAAAACCAAAAGGTTTTGCAGGAACACCCCAGCACCCAGGCAGAAACTGAGCTGAGGGAGAAAGGTGCTTTCCTGAGCAGAGGGGGGAAAACCACGCGTGCTTGTACACAGAGGTGTGAGGCGCCCACACACACGTCTGCACATGCACACCACGTGCAGAGGCACATGCGTGTGCTGGCCCCCTTGCACACAAACTCGAAAACACACGTGCATGCACACACTCCTGTGCACGCCCCCCCACACACGCACACACGGTGGACACGGGCACGCACACACACAGCCCCTTGCACACACACCAACCTGCTCTGGCACACCTGGGCCCGCACACAGCCGTGTGCCCTCCTGTGCACGTTTGCAGAGCTCACACACGCACACACATGCACGGCCCTGCCCAAGGTTTCTCGTTAAAAAGTACCCGGATAGGTAAATAGGGGGCAAGGCTGGGGGCCGCGGGCGGGGCCGGGGCAGTCGCGCTGGGGGGGCTCAGCCCAGCTGCTAATGACCCACGGCCGGTGCCAGCTCTCTAATCCGTGCAGAGGTTCAGGACAAACTGTACCAGCGATTATATAAACCGACTCGCCTCTATTTATTTAATTCCCTTTTATTTATTTATCGCTCAGCCAATTGAAGGCAGGGGAGTGTTGCATCCCCCAGCCCTCTCCCGCCCGGGCCACCCGCCAGCCGGCACCGAGGGCGGCTGTGTCCCCTGGAACCCCACGTGTCCCCCCGCCACAGAGCCCTGGGCTTCTGACATGCCGCGTGGCCTCTGCCACAGGGCTGCCGTGTCCCCTGGCACTCGGTGCTCCCTCAGGGCTGCTGGGGGTCCCACAGCCCACGTGTGCCCTGTCCCTGCCGCATGTGCACGCGTGTTCCTCAGCGTGTGCCTGGTGCTGTGTGCTGAGAGGAGAGCAGTGCATGTGTGTGCACACACACACCTGAACAGGCGTGCTAAAGCTACGTGTGCACACGCATCTGCACACGCACAGGCATGTGCGTGCACCCCCGTGGTCACACGTGCACCCCCATCCACATGTGCAAGTGCACAAACTCCCCCGTGTTTGCACACTAGCACCACGCGGGCGGCTGCTGCTCTGCCAGCTCCTGTCCCCCGACCCAGGAGGTGACATGAGGACACGAGGCCCCAGCCATGTCAACAGCCTGCCGGGGGCCAGCCTGAGAACTGGGGGGCGGGGAGGAGGAAGTGCCATGGGGAAGGCAAGGGACTCTCTCGGGGTCCCCCATGTTCCCCTGGCACACAGTGGCACACTGAGCTGGTGGGTTCCCACCCTGATCCCCTTCTCCTTTCACATGGGGGGCTCAGGAAGCAGCAGAAGGGAGCACTGGGGGGGTGCTGGACTGCACCCCACCTCATCCACCCCCCCCACAGCATTGCCCACCCTTGCCCTGCCGTTACATAAAGGCCCGATGACAGTAAATCAAGGGGCAAAACGTCTCCCTCGAATTAATAACTGACTTCCTGCGGTTGCAGATTCACCCTCGGTGCCTGTTTGTACCCCCCCTTCCCACCCCCCGCCTGGGTTAATGCTCCCAGGCGCCGTTTGCCATTAACCAGCTCCAGCACCACGCAGAGTGAGAGGCTGGGGCCCAGTAATCCCAGTCCAGCGCAGGCAGGGATGTGGTGGGAGCCCTGTCTCCACCCGTTCTGGTCCCAGTCTGGCAGGAGAGGAGGACGTGGGGTTCTGCCACCACTTGCCTGGTGCCCTTGGCACTCTATCAGCTCCTGTGCAGGGCCAGGGCTGGGGACACAGGGAATAATGGGGCATGGCCTAGGCTCCCTCCTGTCCTCAAACCGGGTACAGGGTGGCTCCACACCCTCCCCCCGTTCCTGCAGGCTGCCCAGAGGGGGTCTGGCAGAGCCTGGTGATCTCCCCATCACCAGCATCGCCATCCCTGGGTCTGTGTCCTTCCCCCAGCAGCCTCCCAGTGCTCCCTGCACTCCCATTCTGTAACTGGGAGCGGGCCCTGCTCGCTGGGAGCTGGGACTGGAGATGTGGCCAAGCCATTGTGCTGTGCCGCTGACTCGTGCGGGAAGAGCGGGTGCTCCCGGATGAACCCGGCTGGCGCAGCCGTTTCCTGGTGAATTTCTTCTATATTCAAAAAAAAAAAAAACCACCAAACAAAATTCTTCTTAAACTAGTTAAGGTTGCTAAGAGACAACAATGTGCTTTATATGGTGCCTTATTGACAAAGCCCAGCTCTTAATAAGCTCTGAAATGAACGGCGAGCAGCTTGGGAAGCCCACACGGCAGGGCCGGACGCCGCACGCAGCCGCCTCCTTCCTCCAGCAGAGCCCCGCTATCCTGCCTGGCACAGCCAGGGGAGGGCTGGGGCTGCTCCCCATTTTCCTTTTCCCCCATCAGCTCCCCCGGACCACCGCTGGGGTCCAGCCATGCCCCCTGGCACCGGCAGCATTTCGGAGCCGCCTGCTTGGCACAGGTACAGTGCCGAGAGCCGCCTCCACGCCCGTCTGCCAAACACCCACCAGCCTGGGCGCAGCCGGAGATGCTGCGGCTCCTCGGGAGGGGGAGCGGAGCCGGCTGGGTGCACGCTGCCCGTGGCAGGCACGGCGGGTGCCGGTGCCCGAGCCCGCTGCGGGGACGAGCCCGTCGCGGTGCGAGAGCGAAGCGCGACGTGCGGGGCGGGCGCGGTGCCGGCAGGGTCAGGCTGCGCTCCTTGGCACAGGTGCTGAGCGCGGGGCTGGGCCCGGCTCTGCCGCTGGCATGTGCGGGCAGGAGCGGGCAGGCCCCGGTGCCAGGCAGGGCTGGCAGCCAGCTGGCATGGCGGGGACGCTGCGGGCTCTGCGAGCAGCGGGCACCACCCTGGAGCTGGTGAGGGGCGATGCAGGGGGGGACAGGCCAAGGTCAGCCCTCGTGCCATTCACCTGCTGGGATGAGCCACCCACAGCGTGTCACCGAGCTGGTGTCCCCAGGGGAATGGCCCTAGGGGAATGATGCCAGCATGGGAGACGAGGAGTGGGCAGGAGGTGATGAAGGTGACAAGGAGCTGGTTAGGGGACAAAGCGAGAGGTTTTGGGCTGAGGCCAAGGGCACTCTCAGCACGCCATTGTCTTCTGTTGCCATCCCTCCTTTGCCACAGCTCCCAGAGCAGCTCAGCACCCTAATTTTCCCCTGCACAGATGATGTGGGTGCTGCACAGTATCCCCAGAGTGGGATGAACCGGGCCCCAAGCATCTCCATGGCTCCAGCTCCAGGTGCTGGCTCCGTGCCCAAAGCAGTGCCAAACCCAACCTTGGCCCCGCCACAGCCTCAGCCTCTGAGGAAAGGGGATGCTGCAGGCTCCTGGCTGCTCCCAAAACAGTCCCAGAGGAAAAACACGTGCAGGAGCACACGTGTGAGGAAGAGGAGGATTTGGGGGGGTGGATAGCACCCCGTTTGCCCTGGCCCCGGGCACTGGGGCGTCCGTCAGCACATGGATCCTGGGAATGTCGGTGGCTGAGTTGACTTTGGCTGGGGCCTGCTCCCGCCTCGCCCAGCCCACGGCAGCATTTCCCAGCGCCAGCCCCCACAGCCTGGAGGGGATCCAAAGCCCCACTCCCCCCGTGTCCCTGCCCCTGGCACCCCTGGGCATTGGGGGTGACAGGCAGGGCAGCAGGACGGGGGTACTAGCCCACAGCTCCTCCCCAGAGGGCTCGGCTCCCCTTTCCCGTGCGCCGGGGGCAGCTGGGGGCCGGGGCCGGATCCGTGCCCGCCTTGGCCACGTCCCCAGCTTTTCAGCTTAGTGCTCAAATCAGCTTGTGAGGTGCCGGCTGCTTAGCACCCAAATCCCCAGCCAGGGCTAAAAATAACCCCCCAGGCCCGGCGGGTGGCAGCTGGCACGGCTCAGCACTGCCTTGGCACCACCAGGGAGGGGCCCTGGAAATGCCACTGCTGGAGTGGGGCAGGGACAGGCGCCGGGAGGCAGGAGCTGGGCCCACCCCTCACCTGGGTGCCTTTGCCCACCACGGGCTCAAGGCTCCTGTCCCCAAGGGTCATAAGAGGTGTCAGAGGGGAAGGTGACCCAGCATGCCACCAGTTCCTCCCACTGGCACAACTGGGAGTGGTGCTGGGCATAGTAGCCTTGCAGGTGGGGCTTTTCCCTGCTGGCAGAGTCTCTGCAG
Source organism: Passer domesticus (assembly GCF_036417665.1). Lineage (NCBI taxonomy): Eukaryota > Metazoa > Chordata > Aves > Passeriformes > Passeridae > Passer > Passer domesticus. Next base: position 5,040,795 of record NC_087494.1, read on the forward strand.
TCATCCAGGAGGGAGTTTGGGGGGAAGCTTTAGTGTCCTCATGCTCCATCTGTGGCATGGGCACTGTTGTCACACCCCCAGCCTCCCCTGTCCCTGGCAGTGCCCCGGTGCCCAGGCAGCCTGTGATGGGTTTGTGCAGCCTCAGCCCCAGCCAGGGGAGGAACGTGCTGCTGCTGGGACCCCTCGGCTGGAGGGAGCAGGAGGCTGCGGCTGTCTGTCCCCTCTGCCACAGTGGCACCACCGCTGGAGGAGGAAAGCTGAGCTCAGGGAGCCTCGAGCGTGTCCCTGCAGCCAGAGTTGTCACCTGCCCTTGTGCTGGCCAGGGGCACTGCCGGCACCTCAGGGGGGACAGCGAGGGGAACAAAAGCCCCCGAGCTCCGCGGGCAGCCCCCGGCAGCCTGGGCCGTGCCGTGCCTGTCTGCAGCACGCTCGGAACATCGCCGGAGCCGTCACCGGTTTAAAAATAGCGTCTCAGCAGAGTGCAACCGCGTTCCCTAAAAGCCATGTGGTTCAAGTTAGAGGATTAATTGGAAATGCTTATTTTGATTTGCAAAGTGATTGGATTTTTCCAGGGCATTTTGAAAGGAAAAAAGTCTGAATTTAATTATCACTATTCCAAAAAGCACCATGGGACTGAGTGTTTGAGGTCGTCTCATGTTTGCTTCACACCCCGCTCCAAAATGCAGGCGGGCTGTGGGGACGTGGTGGGACGTGGTGGGGGTGTCCTGCTGTGTCCCACGGCCGCTGTCAGGCCAGTCCTGGCTGCTGGCCACTGCCAGCTCCCGGCCATTCCGGACACCAGGGACGAGAGTGACCAGCGGCCGGCCCCGGCACCCGGCAGGATGAGAGCTCAGGGGGAACTGTGTCAGCACAGGCCAGGCCTGCTTTGGGGAGGGTTTTCTTTCACCAAGTTGCTTTGTTTTTACCAAAATGGATTTTTAACAGTAATTGCCTTTTTCTTCTTTCTCAGGGAAAACATCATTTTCAATTACATTTCTCTGGGTTTCCATTGAAAAATGAAAAGCAAATGCTCTTTCTTGCTGGCAAAATGTGGAAAAATGTCTAGGAATATTTTTGTCCAAATGAAAACAGTTTCAGTTCTTTTTCGAGATCTCTTTTTTCCTGAAAAGAAACCACAGTTGCCTTCCCAGTTATTCTAGTCGGACTGGTTTCGAGACAGACTTCCCAGTTCCAGGGCTGGAGCTGGGTTTATGGTGCTGTGGGGCTGCTCTGGGGTGCCCGTGCTGCTGTGGCCCCTCCACGGCTGGTGGCAGGATGGGGCAGGAGCAGAGTGACACCTGCACCAGCACCTTGGCAGGTCTGGGATGCACCAGCCTGGAGAGACCCGTGCCCTGTGCAGGAGGCTGGGGCTGCAGGGGTCTGGGAATGTGACCTGAAACCCACATTTCTGAGACACTTTGGAGCCCAGGGATTGCACTGCACTCCCCACAGCCCTGCTCGCATCCCAGTGTCAGACACAGGTGCAGCATGGGGGTGTCTGGGGGGTGTTGGGGGTGTTTGGGGTGTCAGGGGTATCCAGAGACCAGGGCAGGGCTGGGATTCGGGATGAGGTTGGCACATGCTGGACACAGCAGAGCACCCAGAAGGGCCTGCTGGCAGCCAAAAACCCTCTGGATTCAGAAATGGTGCCTCCATTCCTCCAAAATACCCTTTATTTGGAGCCTCTTTCTGCCTTGAAGTTCCCCTGCAGGTCTGGGCCTCAGAGCTGGCTGGGATGCAGGGCACACACGGATGCAGGATGCCCCATGATGGAGGCTCCGGCTGCAGGAGCTGTTGGCTCCACACATCCCACAGTCCTGCCAGGCCGGAGGAAGGGGAATACAGAAATCAATGTTCAACATTATCGCTGGGCCGAGATTTGGCTGGGCTTCCTGGCCCGTGGCACTGCCTTCCCCCTCCTCCCGCTCTGGGAGCGCGGCCAGCGTGGCCGGGCAGGTGGGGAGTGCCAGCGTGGGTCCTGCTGCTCCGTGCTGCCAAGTGCCCTCCTGCACACCTGGGCTGGGCACCTTCCCCACCACCCCCGCTCAGCCAGGGATGCTCCTCGCACAGAGCCCTGTCCAAAGTGCCACGGGGGCAGGAGCAGGGTGTGAGACCCCCATCTCTGCCACGGCAACGGCCTTCACCCCAAAAGGCCCCAAAATGTAGATTTAAAAATATTCAGGATCCAGCAGGAAAATCCTCCCCCACGGGTCTGATTTGCCCCTGCAAAGAAGGAGCTGTGCCTCAGTTTCCCCACTTGGAACACAGAGGAACGTGGTGCTTCTCCTTCACCCATGGGAACGGGGCAGCAGGGATAGATCCACGAGGCAGCCCACGAGGGCTGAGATCCCCTTCCTCACCCCAAAACAGCTGAAGGGCGGGGCTGAGCCCCAAGGCAGCGCTCGGGTGCAGCAGCTGCGAGGCCTCAGCCCCAATCCTGCGGGAGAAGGCGCTGGCAGCCAGCAGAGGATGTTTGCTCCCGCTGTCACGTGCCGCCGCCACATATTTAGACACCGGAGCAATCCAGCCCCGGTGACAAACATGGTGCCACTTGGGTAAACACAGCCCCTCGGAGGCGATGCACCCGGGGCCACCGTAGGGAGAGATCCAAGAAACCAGGGAAAAGGCAGCAAATAAGGGGAAAAAAAAAAAAAAAAAAAAAAAAAAAAAAAAAAAAAAAGGGAAAAAAGCTGAGGCAAAAAATGGGGGGAAAGGTGAAAAGAAAAAGAGGGGGAAAGTTTAAAAAAAAAGGCAAAAAAAAAGGAAAATGAAAGGCAAAAAAGCAAAATGAAAGGCCAAAAGAAGGAAAAATAAAGGAGAAAAAACCAAACAAAATAAAAGGCAAAAAGAGCCAAGCAATTGTCTTTAAAAAAATATTTTCCTCCCGGCTCGCTGCAGAGCGGCTGGGCGAAACGCCGGGAGCCGAACGCCCTGTTTTCCTCGCTTCCTATTAAAAAAAAAAAAAAAAAAAAAAAAAAAAAAAAAAGGCAAGCAGCAAAGCACCACCCAGCAGCCCAAAGCAGGGATACAAAGTCCACTTGTGGCCTGCGCTGCACCCTCGGCCCGGGCGGCAGCTGGGTGCTGGCGCGGGGCGCCTGGCACACAATGGGGGCTGTTGTTGCCGGAGCGGGAGCTGGCGGCGGTTCAGGGCCGGGCAGAGCATGTGCCGGCGGCCAAGAGCTGGCGTGGCTGCTGTTAACTCTCCAGGCCCTGCTCTGAGCGCCCCGAGTGCGAAACGGGCGGGGAACAAATCCAAAGCCACCGAATTCCCTCGCCCTGGCACAGAGCGGGCAAGGTGAGGCGTCTGTCCTCACGCAGCTCGGCAATGCCACAGCCCCTGGCCCTGCCATCCTTGGGGTCTGTGAGCCAAGGCTGGAGCAGGACCATGACACAGCCCCTGCACCCTCTTCCCAGGGCTGTCCAAGGCCCCCCACCCTGCAGAGGGTTCCTGGCCCTGGCACTGACCCCACAGGGTCTCACAGCACCCACCACCCACTGGGCACCTGCCAGGGGACAGTGCCTGGCCTTGGGGCACTGTCACAGCCAGCAGCACCCGCATCCCCGAGTGCCACCACATCCCCCAGGGAGCCCCTGGCAGGTTAGAGCATCCCCAGCGCCTGCCCCCTGTGCCCAGGCTGGTGCATGCCAGGGCACCATGGTGCGGGTGCCACGCCAGCTCTGGGCACCCCTGCCACCAGCCTGGGGTGCTGCAGGGAGGGTGACCCTGCAAACCCCACGTTGAGACAGAACATCCCATCTCCTGGTGCAGCTCAATGCCCTGTGCTAAACGCTCGGGCCACGTGCCCCCTGAGGCTGAGGTCCTCGAGCCGCAGGTGGGGGCTGCTGTCCCCCCAGCAGTGCCTCACGCAGCCCCCCCAGCCACAAACTCCCTGCTCTGCCGAGCTGCCTGGTCCCGCTAATAAAAAAAATAATAAGGACATGGAAAATTCTATAATATCCCTTTCCAGCTTCTTGGATTTGGCTTTCGTTAATTCGAAGCAGACCCCAGGGGGGGCAGAAGGGGGGAATCAAATCAAACCAGAATCACGGCATGGAAAGCCAGTTTTCACAAAAAAAGACCCAAGCCAGCAACCCCAACATTTGAATGCAGCAGGAAAGGGAAGAAAGTTTAATATGTGCTTAAAAACAAACGAGCAGTGGTATCATTTTTAATTAGGAGCCTATTTTCAAAGCCCTTATTACTTACAGTACGCTCAGCATCCGAGTAATTTTCCTCTCTCGTAAAATCGTGTCAGGGAAGGGGGAAAGGGAGGGAAAATGAGGGAAAGCAAGGAGGGAAAATAAGGAGGGAAAGCAAGGAGGGAAAATAAGGAGGGAAAGCAAGGAGGGAAGGTGAGGAAAGAAAGCGAGGAGAGAAAGCGAGGAGGGAAGGTGAGGAGGGACAGCAAGGAGGGAAGGCGAGGAGGGAAAGCGAGGAGGGCAGGCGAGCCCTTTGTGCGGCCGAGAGCTCAGTGAGGCGAACGTCCATGCCAATTTGTCTGCAGTAATTGGTTTAGCTGCAGACAGAGGCTGGCAACAGAGTCTCGAGTTGCCAAACTTTTCCTGGGAAAGGGACCCTTCACCTAATACCACTTTTGGGTATTGCCCTGGTTTGTGTCGCTCCGGGACACGTCGCTGTGTGCCGCCACAATTGGAAGCTCCTTCTGGAAAACTAATATAATAATTCTTTGCCATTCCCCTCAAACTTTCTTCTTGCAAATTCCAGCCCAGTTTTCTCCTCTGGCAAACAAAATCCTCGGAGAAACCATTTCCTCCCACAGCAAAGGCCTCATCTAAGAGCTGCTGGAGGGTCCGAGGCCAGCTCTGGGCTCCAGGGCTGTGCTGGGAGTGTGAGCCCCACACCTGGCCCCGCTGTGGAGCTGCTGCAATGGGCCACGGTGGTTCTCCATGGCTGCTGCCGGGTGCTTGCCCTGGCATCGCCCTGGAGCGCCGGGCACACACCGTGGGAAGGGGGCTGGGAGGGGCTGAGCCCGAGGTGCTGGATCCGGCGCGGGAGCAGGTACCTCGTTACCTCCCCGCGCTTCTGTTTGCTTTGGCAACTGATTAAAATTCCCCCAGGATTCCTTCCCACTTCTGCTGGGGCTCCAAAGCACCACCAGCAGCTGCTTTTGCCCTCACCAGGGCCAGCTCTGGGGACTGAATCCCCCAGGGCACAGGGTGCCAGCTGGGTCCCCAAAACACTCGCGGTGCTCGCCGCACCCACTGCCCGCCACTTTCACTTTCAGCTCCCCAAAGCTTCCCCGCTCCTCTGCCCTCCCCTCCAGCAAAGCCATATTTGGGGGGATTTTTGTCCCCTCCCTCACCCCTGGCTGCTGCTCCCCTTGGCACACAAACATTTTGGGGAGCCCCCTGGCACTGGGGCGCTGCTGGGCTCGGTGTGGTGGTGCAGAGCCACATCCCTGTGCCCAGGGTGGCACCGGGGTGACACTGGCACCAGGGTGCTCCTGCTCCCTAAACTGAGCTGCAGGGGCCAAGGGGCTGCCATGGCAGCGTGACCGTGACATGGGGACAGCGGCAGGACCCAGCTATGTCTGCAAGAGGAGACAAAAACCAAACTGGGATTCACTCGCTCCAAACAAAGAGTCAGGGCCATATTCCTCCCCATTCCTCCCACTCCAGAAATTTCCCCAAATTCCCCAACACCAACACGACAAATCAGCCCTGGGAGAGTGGCCAGATTTGATTTATGTCTTTTTATGGACAAAAAAAAACCCAAAACCAAAACCAAAAAAAAAAAAAAAAAAAACAAGTGAGGAAACATTTCCTGGTTGCATTTGGGGTTTGGTTGTTGTTGGGAATTTTTTTTTAACAAGTGAAATTTCGGTGTTTGCAAGAATTCCTGGTGCCTCCATCCACATGTGGCTGCAGAAATCCTGGCCCATGCCCCCAGCACAGGGAGGGCAGCAGCACCATGGGCCCGTGGTGGTGTTTGAAGCTATTCAGCAAACCCCCCCAAAGCCCCTTTTGATGTAAAACCAAGTTTTAAGGTAATTTTGGGGAAGCTTTTCTCCGGTGAGGTCACAGTTCCCTGTGCCACACTGTGTGAGAGCAGGGAAAGGGCTACAGGAGCTCTTGGAGGGCTGGTTCCAGCAAATCCAGGAGGAAAAGGTGATGTTTGAGCCAATGGAAAAAATACAGAGTGGGGGGGAAAATTGGGGATTCTTTTTTTTTTTTTTTACATGTAACTTGCGGCCAAAAAACCAATAAAAAGCCACAGAAAAAATCCTAAAACCTCTTGAAATTCCTGCAGAATAATTCCCCGAAATCTGCTAGCAATTTTTAAACTGAAATCCCCTCCTTGTCAGCAACAATTTCACTAGTTAAAAACCTGCTTTAGAAAGAAAGAGAAAAGGGAAAAAAAAAAAATCTCTTTTCATTGCACGTTTTGGCTTTGAATCGAGCCAGGCCAGACCTCTGCCTGTTTGGGATCCAGGCCAAGAGCCATATGCAGGAATAAAGTAAATAAATTCTGGTCAAAACCAGAATATTCTCCTTAAAAGTTATTTTAAAAGCAAAGAAAGGCAGCAACAAAACTATCCCAACATAGATGATTTCCCTTTCTCTCCCTCTTTCCAGAGAGGGACGTGGCTCAGCCGTGCTGTTGCGCCCAGCAGAATGGGACCTTGGAAAAAACCCTGTAAAAATGTTAAAAATGAGCCCCAAAAAAGGGTTAATGAGGCTGGGGGATGTTTTCCCGTGGCGATGGGGGGGCACCCAGCCCTGTGCTGCTCCATGGGTATCTGCACCCCCTTGGCTGAGCCCAAAAGTTGGCATCGAGGTGTCTTAGCAGCACAAATCAACCATGAAATGCCCTTTAGAAATAAAATCCAGCTTGGGGGGGGGCCCCACAAATTTCCACTTGTTCCAAGCACTGGTTTTATAGACGGGGGGTCATGAGCACACAAACAGGCCGGGATAAAAACCCATGGAATGAACAAAGGGCCTGATCCAGCCACTCCCTGGGATCGGGGTAACTCAGCTTCCACCTCCAGGCTTTAATCCCTGCGAAAAACCACTTGGAGGAACAGAACTGCGCCCCAAATCCACCCCACTTTTTTGGTTTTATTTGAGGCAGCAGGGATGGCCTGCACAGGAAAATTAAATTGGGTTTGGATTCCACCCCCATCCCCAAAACACTGTTTACAGCAAGCCTGGGAACACAAAAAAAAATAGGATATTTGTATTTTTAGTGTTTTTCTGCCTGGGGGTTACACCAGGAGCTGGGGTTCAGGCTGAGGGGCTGCAGGGAGCAGGGGGAGTGGGGACAGTCACCGCAGGGTCTGGTGGCAGCTCTCCAGCCCCACGGGCAGCACGGCCCACGGCACCCCAAATCCTGCAGCACCCCTGGGTCAGGGGCCAGGATTTGGGGTGCCCTTTGCCCTGCCAGTGCCAGGGCAGGTGCCACTCTGCACTGAAATGATTTCCACCCTCGGCCAGGGCTGTTACGGTTGCTGCAGGATGAGTCCCCACTGCCAGAGGAGAAATGGGATCATTTCGGGGGACACACTGCAGGATGAATTTGGGGCCACACAAGGTGTGCCCCTGGGCCACTGGAAGCCCGCGGGGATGTCTCAAAACCAAGGCCAGCAGCCCTTCAGCCCCGGCTTTGAATCACCCAGGAAATACTTTTAACAGCATTACAAAAATAAATAACCACGGCAGTTGTTTATTTATAATAAATAAATACAAACAATTATTTATTATAAATAATAACTTCTTTATCATGAAGAAATAAATAACCCCTTCCCCATCACCCTGCACCCCCGGGCCTCGCAGAAGGGAAAATGAAATCCCAACCTTCTCTTTCTCTCCCTCTTCACCCACGCGGGCACTGCCAGCCTGGCACGGCCCCGCAATCTCCCACGGCCTGAGCCCAAATATCCACGTCCCCCCAAACCCGCCAGGCCAGGGGGGACGAGGAATCACTGGAGAAAAATAAAACCCTGGCAGGAGAGAGGGAGCTGCCAGCGGGCACCACGGCGGCCTTGGAAGCGGTTAAAAATTGGCAAATTCTTCCCAGGGTTTATTTTTGCGCCGTATCGCGCTCAGAGCCGGGCAGAAAATGCAAACTGTGCTCGGCGAGCGGAGTTACCGCCGAGTTTACATTCCTCGAGGCTTCTGGAGCTGGGACCAGGCGAGGGAACTGCTCATTTCAGCCTTTTTTTTTTTTTTTTTCAGCTTTAAAACAGGGAAGTGGCTTTTTTGGGGGGGAACAGATGGCGATTAAAAAAAAAAAACAAACCAAAAAACAACGTGAAAAAAGTTCGAGAGGTTTTAAATTTAAAGAATTTTTCTTTTCTTTTTTATAGGCAGCTGGAATAAAATTAGATCTCATTTCCATAAGGCCGATGGCCGTACTTGTGTTTGACAAATAACTCAGTAAATATATGCATATCTATATATGTATGCATATAATATAATATCCTGTGAATGTACAAATTAATGTCCAGTATCTTGGTATGCATGTGGTGGGTTTAGCAGGCAAAGGGGATATAGGGGATGGATAAAATAAACCTCCCGTGTATCCAAAATCCCTGCTAAATTAGAGCTGAGATTGTAAAAATTATCAGGCTCAGAGTACCCCCCTAAAAAAAAAAAAAAAAAAAAAAATATATATATATATATATATATATATATATATATATAAAAAAGAGGGGGAAAATAATGGAATAAAAACTAGTGAAATGACTGAGTACTTTGCTTTAATTTTATTTTTAAAATGTACAATAAATTATTTAGCATATTATTTATCACAGTGAAACCATTTGAGCTCAAGGCAGACGGAGATTATGTTCCTGTTTGTTCAGGACTACGGAGCGTGCCGAAAAATCCAGGCACACGATGCACGCTTCGGCCCTCAGCAAACTGAAAAAATATCTAATTTTTGTTGCCTTCCTATAGAAAAATATGGTTATTTGAAAGGATTAAGAGATTAAAGGATTACTCGATAACAAGGGTTAAAAATCCAGGTCCAGACACAAAAGGGGTCGATAGAAACGAGGGAATCGCTCCCCCCCCCCCCACAAGCCCTTCCCCACAGCCGCACCAAGCCCAGTGCCCGGGTCGCTGCCAACTTTTGAGCGGGACTGGGGAGGGGGCAAAGCCCCCGGTGCAAAGCAGCCCGTGGCCTTGAGAGACAGCGGGGGAATCGGGGCTGCTCCTGGGGAAGGGGCGAAGGGAGCAGAACACGGAGCGGGGGGGCGCCATGGCTGGGAGCCCTGGGGGAGGGGGGATGCTCGAGAGGGCTGGGGGCACAGCCGGGGGTGTCTGCCGCCAGGCCGGGGGCAGGGAGGGTGGGCAGGGCAGGTCTGCACCTAGGGGTGGCGGGGGGGTGACCAGCGGGGTGTCCGCCCCGGGGGACCGGAGTGACCGGGGGAGCGGTGTCCGTGGAACGGGGGGTGGCCGTGAGCCGGGTGAGGCCGAGTCTCCGCGGCGCGGAGCCGGGGCCGTGCCCGGGGAATGCCCGAGCTGGCGGCCGGGGCTGAGCGGGGCCGGGGGTGCCCGGGGGATGCCCGGGGCGGGGGCGGGCGGTGGGCCCAGCGCTGCCCGCGGCTCCTCCCCGCGCTGCGGTAGCTCCGCGCCGGGGCCGCGCCCCCCGCCTCCCCCGCGCCGGGCAGGGCCGGAGGGGCGGCCCCGCAGCCAGCCGGGCCCGGGGGGGCCGCGCCGCAGCCCCCGCCACCTACCCGCACCATCCGGGGGCCGCCGTCGCGCTGCCGGGCGAGCGGGGCCGGAGCCTTCCTCCTCCTCCTCCTTCTCTCCCTCCTCCTCCTCCTCCCTCCCCGCCCCCGCACCGGGAGCGTCCCCGCCGCAACGCCGCCGGTGCCCCGGGCGAGGGGAGGAGGCAGAGGAGGAGGAGGAGGCGGGGGCGGCGGCGATGGGGCCGGGGCGCTGCGGGCTGCGAGGAGGAGCCGTGCCCGGCCGGAGTGGGGCTGCGCCGGGGGGGCGCGGGGGGGATGCCCGCGCTGCTCTGCCGTAGGCGCCGCCCGCCCGCCCCGCTCCCGGGCTTTATTTTTATTTTTTAATTTTTTTTTTTTTTTTAATTTTTAGGGGGGAAAAATTTTTTTTTTTTGCTTGCCTTCCAAAAATACCCATCGCACCCCCACCCTCCCGCCATCCCCCGGCCCCGCCACCCCCGCAGCGCGTAAGGCCGGGCCGGGCGCGGGCTCCGCGCTCCCGCCGCCCCGCGCCCCCCGCCCCGCAGCCCGGCCCCCCGCCCGGAGCATGGCCCCCGGCAGCGCCGCGGAGCCGGAGCGAGGGTGACCGCCCGCGGGGGACACTGTGCTGTGCCGCTGGCCTCGGAGGACTTTTACTATAATTACCATCATTGTTATTATTATTATTATTATTATTGGGGTTTTAATTTTTTAATTCTTTGGCGGGGCAGCGGTTTTTTCCTCCTCCTTCGGCGCGGTGGAAAACACACGTTTTAGACCAAAATCCCAAAGCAGCCCATCCATCCTCTTTGCTTTGCGCTTCGCAGCAACTTGGAGCCCGTTAATTGCACTTGGCGATGGTAGGTCCCATGACACTTTCGTTTTCTCTTCTACTTCCCCCCTCTCCCCTTCACCCCCCCGTGTGCGTGTGTTTGCGGGTGCCCCCACGAGCAAAAGTTGCTGCCGGGGAGGGGGCGGCGGGGCGAGTTTAATACGGTGTCGGGGCGGGGGGAGCGGGCGGCGGGGGCGGGCGGGGGGAGCTCCGCCGTCTCTCCTCCCCCTGCCCACCCGCCCCCGGTACCGGGGGGCGGAGGCGGCGGCGGGAGCCGCCCGGCGGGGAGGTCGCGGCGCGGCGCGGGGGGAGCCTCCGCAGCCAGCGGAGGACTGGATGGAGCTGAAAATGGCCGCTAAAAAAGGGGCGGAGAGGCCGCCAGCCGCACCGACTTGAACTTGGAAGTGACGCCCGGGAGGGTCGCGCTCAAGTCCGCGCTGCGCGGAGCCGCCCTGCCCGTGCTGGGGTGGGCGACGGGAATCACCGCGCTCGGTGGGAGAATAAAAACATTTCCCCCGGCCCCGCTGTGCGGGGCTTCGCCCGCTTCTCCTCCCGCCAGGCCACGGGGGGAGCGCGGCCGCCCCGGGAGGATGCGGGGAGCGGGCCCGCCCGGCCAAGTTTGCGCGGAGCCGCCGCATCCCGCGGGGATGGGGATGTCCCTGCGGGGGGAGCGTGCGGGGCGAGCCCCAACCCCGGGCGGGGATGGGCCGCGGGGGTCGGCAGAAGTTGAGAGTGGAAATTTGTTGTGCGGGAAGAGGCGCTGCGGGGGCTCGACCCCGCAGAGGAAAAAGGGGGGGGGGGGGGGAAGGCCAAAAAAAGCGGTTTTCTTATTTTTTGGGGGGGGAAATAAGCAGCGCCGGAGCCGCAGCCCCACGCCAGGAGCAGCCGCGCTGCGGTCAGGTCCCTGAAGGGACGGGCGACCCCCGGTGCGGGAGCGGAACGGGGCGCGGCCCCCCCGGGCCGGGAGGTGCCCGGGGATCCCCTTTGTGTTCCGCCCGTGGCGCTCCCCGCGCGCTCTCTAATTAGCGTCATTAGCGCCCGCGATCGGCCGGGGCCGGGGGGTTGCGGAGCGAGAAATTGCGGTTTGGAGTTTGCGGCTCCGCTTTTTCCACCTCCCGCTCTCTTTGTGCGGGGGGGGTCGCGGGGCTCCCCGGGACGAGGGGGGGTTGCGGGGCTGCCCGTGGCTCGCTCTTCCCCCGTGGCACGGCGGTGCTGCCGGTGGTTGAATAAGGCGGGGGGTGGGATAAGCGTCGCCCCGGGATGAGCGGGATGCGGCGGGGCGGCCCCCCCGCACCGGGGCTGGGTGCGGGGAGCAGCACCGCTGCCCCCCCCCCGCGCCGGGGCCGCTGCTCAGAAGTTGCACATGAATCTGCAGGGTTTTTTCTCTCCCATCGCCGGATTGGCTCCGTTTAGTTAAAAAAAAAAAAATTAAAAAATAGAGCCCCCGAAACAAGCAAAGGGGGCGCGCTCCGCGCTGGCCGAGGGGGGATTCGCCGTCCGCGGGGGCCCCGTCCCTCCCCCGCCCCCCCTGCCCCGCAGCGCCTCGGCCCTGCGAGCCAAAGGGGGTTCCTACATCTTTAAATGGGATGTAATATTTTGGGATGGGCTTTTTTCATAACGTCACTTCATTCCTCGCTCTTTTTTTTTTTTGTCTTTTTTTTTTTTTTCATTTTCTCATTCTTTCTTTCCTCTCTCTCTCCGCTGCCTGGGTCTCGGATGGAGCCGCTTCCCTTCTAACTTCCCCGCCGCCCGTGCCTGCAGGCTGGGTGCGGACCCCCGACACCCCCGGGGCGAGGATGACCCTCCTGCCTCTTTAAACCGCCCCCCCAAAACCCCAAACAAACAACAACAACAAAAAGCGCTTTATTTTCCAAGTGGGGGGGGGGGAATTTTGCTTTTTATTTTTAATTTTTTTAAGGGTTGGTTTGTTTTGGTTTGGTTTCATTCTTTTTTTTTTTTTTTTTAGTTTTTTTGGCGGGGGGGTGGAAGTTGGAATCTTTTTATTTCCTCCTCGGCCCCCCCTCCCGCGGGGCCGCCCCCCCGTGCCCGGCTGCCCCCCCCCGGGCCCCGCAGAGCCGCTCCGGAGGAGAGAGAGAGAAAAAACGCCCGGACTGCTCCAGCCTCCGAAATGACTCAGTAACTTTTACGCCTCGAGTCTCAGCCCTGCAATTAGGCACTTTCCCAGCACGGCTCGGGATGTATTCGTCTCCTCTCTGCCTGACCCAGGTAACCGGGACCCCCCCCCGCGTCCCCCTCCCCCCAATTTGCTCCTTTCGCCGCAACAGACTTTAGCAGTTGCAATACAAAAAGAAAAAAAAAAAAAGAAAAAGAAAAAAAAAAGAAAGGAAAAAAAAAAAAAGAAAACCCAAGAAAATGCAACACCTCCCTCCCTAAAAATAATCATAACAGAGAAAGGCGGGTTGGGGCCGTGCAGGCTGCTCAGAGGAGCCGCGTTCCCCTCCTGTCCCCCTCCCTCGCCTTTTGCAGGGTTTTTTTCTGGTGTTTCTGGTGCTTTTTGGGTTTTTTCAGCCTTCACTTTCACTTGGGGCGTGGGGGGGTTGGAAGATTGCGTTGTGGTTTGGGTTTTATTTTTTGGTGGCTGCGCCCGGAGGTGGGTGGTGCGGGGAAGCCGCCGGCTCTGGGGGTGCGGGGGGACACCGTGGGGTGCGGGGGGTCCTCGGTGGGCTCGGGGAGCCCGGGGGGGTCGGCGCTGCAGCCTCGGGCTCGGCCGTGCCGCCTCTTGCGTAGCGTGAAACTTTTTCCTTCCCTCCCCCAGCCTGGCTGCACATGGTGGGGTGCAAGGGCTGGGGGGGCACGGGCATTTCGTTGGGAGCCCTCCAGCCCCGGGACAATGCGCGCCCGGCCGTGCCACGCCGCGCTGGCGGGCGAGGGGGCCGGGGGGGCCGTGCACGGCAGGATGTGGGGGCACCCCCCGGCATCCGAGGCCAGGGGCGATGCCAGCCCCCGTCAGGGTGTCGGGGTGACGAGGGGCAGCCCCAAGCCGCGCGTGGGGACACCGATGTCACCCCAGGCCACGCTCCGGTGGCACGCGGCAGGGCGGCCGTGCCCGGGCCCGCGGTGCGGGCGAGAGGGGCGTCCCTGCAGTGCCCCAAGAGCCGGGATGGCCGCGGGGGGAGAGCCAGGAACCCCCCCGCCCTGCCCACAGCGCGACCACTGCGGCTCTGCCTTTGCCTTGTGCTTATTGATCGCTGATATTTATTTAATTATTGAGCAGCAGCTTTCTCTGCCTCGTAACCTGTTCCCTGCTGGCAGCCGCTGCCCGCTCCGGGCCCGGCCTCGTGCGGCGCCCCCGGGCTCTGCTCTGGGGAGGGGGGGCTGCTGCAGACCCCCGGCCCTGCCGCCCCCTCCCTCGGCGCGGGGCTGCGGCCGGGGCTGGCTGTGCCTCGGGGCCGGGGCTGGCTGTGCCTCGGGGCTCGGTGCGGCTCCGCGGGGCTCCGCCGAGGTGCGGGGGCAGCGCGGGGTCCGGGCCCGGCTTCCCCCGGCCGCAGCGTGAGGCTGCTGAGGACACGGGCACGGTGGGCAGTGCCAGGGCTGCTCAGATGACCCTGAGGTGGTGCTCCCTGTTGTGTGGTTGACTTGGCAAGGGTCACACCTCAATCTGGCTTATTTACTTCTCTTTCTTCCTTTTTCTTTTATTCTTTTTCTTTTCTTCTTTTTTTAACTCTTTTTCTTTTTTTTTCTCTTTATTTTTTATTTGTACTTTTTAATTTTTTTACCTTCGCAATTTTTCTTTTTAATTTTTTTTCCCTTATTCTTTTTGTTTCTTGCTTGCTTTTCTCTCTTTTTATTTTCCCTGTTTTTCTTTCTTTTTTTCCCTTTCCTTGCCATCCCGCCTTTCCCACCCTGACTCCATCCCTCCCAGGGGTCCCAGCCCTCCAGTGTCCAGCTGGTGCTGGGCTGGCACGCCCGTTGTTGCCAGCTCGCAGTGCCGGTGTGATGTGGGAGCCGTGCGGCCGCTGGCCGGGCCGGGGCTGCCAGGAGCCCTTCTCCTCACAAACCCGCGCTGTTCCCGGCTCTCCTCCCGATCCTCCGCGGATCCTCTGCCCCCTGCCCGGGCACGGGGCAGGCTCTGGTGTCCTCCCCCTCACCCCGACAGAGGCTCAGCTCCGACCCAGCCCGGCTCGGACGGGACCGGCCCTCGTGCCCAGCTCCAGCCCAGCCGTTCCCGTTCCCATCCCACCCGCGCGGCGGGCAGGCTCGCCCGGGCTCGGGAGCTGCGGATGGTGATGTGGATACATTGGAACGTGCGCGGGAGCCGCCCTGCCTTGGCCTTTGCGCATCTCCCCAGCAGCAGCACCGCCGGCCCCGGGACCCCGCGGGCGGCAGGAGCCCTTCCCGGCCCGAACGGGCCCGAGCCGGGAGCCCAGCGGCACCAAAACAGCCCCGGCAAGGGGCTGATAGCCCGGGAAACGCTGCTGGCCACGGCCTCGGCCGTATCTCCGTCGGGCTAGAGGTGGCTTTGAGCCCTCCCAGCTCCGTGTCCCTTCTTGGGGACTTCCTCCCGCTTCCGCAGCTCACCTCTGTCCCCGCTCGGGGCCAGGCCGGGAAGTCAGGAGGGAGCTGCCGAGATTAGCAGGGAAGCAGCACCGGAACCGCCGCCACGCACGAGGCCTCACCCTGCCCACGGGGAAGCGGGGCGGGGGCCGGGGGTGTCCGGCTGCCCAGCTCCAAAATAGCCCTGGAGCTGAGCACCTGCCAGGGACCTGCACGTGTGTCCCCTGCGAGCTGCTGCCCAGCAGCCAAAGGGATTTCCAAAGTGGTAACAGTTATCCTTGGCTCCTGGATCCGCAGTGGGGGAACATTTGGGATACTTCTTGTGGGGGAATATTGCAAATTTTATGACTGGCAATGCTCCTACACCTCTGGCTCATGCCTGGTACCTGGCAGTGCCCCCAGCACACCCCCAGCCCCCCACCCTGGTTCCTGCAGGATGGGAATGAAGTGAGATGGGCGCCATCCTCCAAGGCTGCCACAATGCTGGAAGCCGGGCATCCCAGCAGGGTCTGGTCAGAGACCCTCTTCCCTCTGCCAGGCTCCATGCCTGGGGTGCAGAGCTGATTTTGGGATGGCAGAGGCAGTGCACCCGCACTGCCTGACTGAGATCAAGTGGCCAGGCACAGACCCCCGTGTGTGCCACAGGCAGTGGCTCGGGATCCGAGGGGCGTCAGGCTAAGCTGGCCTGGCACAAACCTTGGTACCAGCAAACGGGCACAGCTCCGGGCCTGGGGGGTGGAGCTGGGCTGCCAGAAGCATTGCAGCCACGTGGCACGGTCACAGCCACATCTCCAGGCATCCGAGGGGATCCCACCTCTCCCCGGCCACGGCCGGGCTCCACACATCCCTCGGCTGCCACCGCTGCTGCAGGCATGCGGGGAGCTGCTGGGCACGTCTCATGGGGCATCCTTTGGCAAGCCCCCTTCCCAAAAGCGCCGGGGCTTTTCAGCACCGGTGCTCACCCCCTCCACCAGTAGCTCCGGAGAACTGGTTTCCAGCCGGGAGCTCAGATCGGCTGCCAAAGGATGGGAGCAGCAAGCCGGGCATGGCGGGGGAAGAGAGGGAAGGTTGCAACACACTTTCAATTCTCCCATCTGCTGAGTATTGTTTGGGAAAAACAATGAGGCTGTTCTTTAAATGCAACCTTCGGGAGATCCTCGCTTTCCCCGCGGCGCCCGCCGTGCCCGCCTGCCCTGGCGAGCCCTGCCCCGCTGCTCCTGCCCGATCCCATCTTAAATCCTCACCCGGGAAAAACAGGTCCTGTTTTCAGGGAGGTTTCTGTGCCGGGTCAGAGGGCCAGAACGGACGGGGAGGATAAAGCCAGCTGTGTGAGGGGCTGCTGGCCGGCGCTCACGCTGCGCCGCTCTCCCCCTCATCACCTTGAACTTGTCTGGGGCCTCGTGCAGTAAATCAGCACACCTTTCTCCAGGTACCTGCCGATTTCTCCCTTCCCTGGACAGCTTTGCCATGCCCACAGT
Organism: Passer domesticus; assembly: GCF_036417665.1. Classification (NCBI taxonomy): domain Eukaryota; kingdom Metazoa; phylum Chordata; class Aves; order Passeriformes; family Passeridae; genus Passer; species Passer domesticus. The sequence goes on from NC_087494.1 coordinate 5,057,294, forward strand.
TCCCTCCCTGACCGTGGTTCAGGTCCCTCATGCCCACAGTTCCCTCCGTTCCGGGGCAGGGAGTGATCCGACCGCGTGCCCAGCGCTGCGGGTGCGCGCACGCCTTTGCAGACTGCTGAACAAAGCCCAGCTGCCAGAGCCCAGAGCCGTGCCCGGAGCTCTTGGAGCAATTGGGAATAGCTCCCTTTTCTATTCCCCTGAGCCTGGCAGGGCTGGGCATGGGTGCTAGGAGCCATACCCTGATCTTGTTTTGACCCGGCGGTGTTCCCCCCTTGCAGGGGTGGCTGTGGCATGGACGGTGTGGCCAAGGCGGTGCTGGCGTGGCAAGGCTCGCTGGGCAGAGGAACCATGGCAAGGGCTGGCCCAGCCAGCCCTTATCAGGGCACAGCAAAGAGCAAGAAAGGCGGCTCCCTGAGGAGCCTGGGCAGCCCTGGGGGAGAGCTGCCACAGTGGCACCGAGGGATCTGTCCTGACCCCGGGCCGTGCATGGTGAGGAAGGCCTGAATAGGGGTTTGGTACTCACAGGGAACAGGAGGGTCAGTGTGTCCTGCCTTTGGAGGTGGTGGAGGCACGTGCCTGCCAGGCAGGGCTCTCTGGGAATGGCCCCAGGGAAAGGGATGCCCTGTCTGCTCACCCACCTTCCTTGCCCGATGGTGCCTGTGCCAGCCATCCCTGTGCCTGGCCCCTGGACATGTCCCCGCAGCCCAAGGGGTGCCCGGTTTCCCCCCATCACTGCCGTTGTGCCTGCACCTGCTCTAGCCACAAGCCAAGCCCTTGGTGGCAGGATGGGGATGGTGACGGTGGTGGGGAGCATCCCCAGAGTCCCTCACTGGAGGGGAAGAAGGAGAGTTGTCAGGGAGGTAAAATCCCTCCCTGTGAAGCTGGCACGCTGCCTGCCACCCCCGGCCGTGCTGTGGCTCCTCGGCGCAGGGGTGGCGGTGCCAGCACAGAGCATCTCCGAGGGGGCTGGCTGCCCGTGGGAGGGGCTGGGGGGCTGCTGTCCCCGTCAGTCCTTGCACCCAAGCTGGGAAGTGCAGGCAGGTCCTGGGGTGGTGGGGATGTGCTCCTTAGGGACCCATGGGGAGAGGATTTCTCCCGCAGCACCTTGGGGTGTGCCGGGCAGGTCGAGGCAGGGTGGCGAAGGCGATGGGAGCAGCCGGGGCATCAGTGGGTGCCAGCCCTGCCAGAATCATGTGGCACCACTGGTGACGTCCACACCGCATGGCTGAGGGCTGCTGGTGGGGCTGAGTCTGAGTGGGGCAAAGCTTCATGGCAGGCCAGGAGTGCCCAGTGCCAAATCCTCATGGATTTTCAGTACCGAGATGCTTTTGGATGCAACAAATTGGTGCAGGCAAAAGCCTGAGCTCAGCCTCCCTGCCTGCCCTGGCAGCCAGACACTCTGAGATCTCACCCTGGAGGGGGGTATGCAGACCCCTGGGACGTGCCAGCTGCAGGGAGGGGATGCACAGGGTACCCCCGGGCATCCCGGGGCCTGGCTCGCACCCGGGCGGGCGGCTGGGCTCGCCGTCCGTCACGTCGGCCCTGGGCAGGCATCCCCCGCGGCCGGGCACTCTGTGCCAGCTTGGCCGGGACCCAACGCCCTGCGCCGGCCGCCAAGACCCGGAGCTTCCCAAGTCCTGGAGAGGAGCTGGGAAAGGATCCCGTGGCTCAGGTGCGGCAGTGCTCACGCGCTGGGGGACCTGGGGCCAGCCACTGCCAAGGATTGATTTCTCGGTTAACTCACCGCTGCTCTAAAAGCGCATTAATCCTCCTTCCCCGGCCGGCAGCCAGCGCTGGGCAGCGTTTTGGGCAAAATCCCCAGGTCTGGGCTTTGGGCTGCCTGCCGTGGACGTTGTCTTCCCCACCACCACCACTCCAGCAGCACTGCCTGGCACGGGAACACCAGGATCCGGCCCTCCTGCTGACCCCTCTTCCCTGGCAGCTCATTCAAGTCCATAGCCGGGTGGATTTTTTTTTTTTTTAACTGGGGGTTTTATTTTATTTTTTAAGAAGGTTTTCGCTCTCCTTGCAAAGGGCCCCTGCATTCCCTTCACGGGGAAATGGTATTTGACCGGCTGTTGTCCAAAAAAACCCCCAACGTGTTTCTGATCACGAAAAACCAAGAAATATTTTTGCTTTCAAAGGAAAAAAAAAAAAAGCCCATGAGAGAGAATGTTGATTTTCCACCCAGACATTTCCCCTTTCCCCAAACCAGCCTTGAAAAAGAGAGGCACCACTGCTCCCTCCGCACCCCAGGATGTCATTCTGGGGGTACAGTCCCACGGTGGATGTCACCCAGGGCTCATCTGGGTGCTGGCATGTGGTGGCAACGCCAAGTGTGTGCCCCCCTCTCTGCTCAGACCCCCTTTTCCAGGTGCTCCCACATTGCACAGGCACGTGGGGCTGCCGGGAGGACGGCGAGCGCCGGTGACCTGCCGGCTGTCCCCAGGGAGCCACCCATCACTGTGTGCTGCAGAGCCGCCGCCAACCCGCCTCGCCCCGCTGCCACAGGCGACGAGGCCGCTTGGTCCCACGGTTGCCTGGCGGGAGCTGTGATGTGCCGGATCCTGCACCCCCTCCCGCCGTCCCTGGCTGCTGCCCAGCGATTTGGGAAAGCGAGACGGCGCAGGCTGAAATGTGACCCCCGCCACGCTGCGCCGCAAAATCTCCTTTAGTAACCTGTGCGCCAGGACAGCGAGCGCGCGGCGTGAATACCAATGAGGGGAAAAGTGCCGAGTAAAGAGTTTTTGATGGAAATGGCATCGCATGAGAAAGAGAGCGGGAGCGAGCGGGCGGGTGCGCGCCCGGAGCCTGCGCCGGGCGCGGGCACGGCGGGGCGCGCACGTGTGCGCACCTGCGGCCGCGGGGCTGGGGCTGAGCGTGGCGGGGTGCCAGGGTCGTGCCACCCCGGCGAGCACGAGGGGCATGGCAGTGGGGGTGATGAGCGGAGGGGGCTGCGAAGCGGCGGCCGAGGGGACACGTGGCAAAGGGTTGCCACGGGCAGCGTGTCCGCAGGGTGCGGGCACTCCGCGGCACAGCGCGGCCCCGGCCGCGGGGAGCGGCCCCGTCCCCTGCGCAGCGCGCTGCTGATCAAAGGCGCAGGCGGGAGGGAGCGGGCCTGTGTGAGCAGCGCCCTGGCCCCGCGCCACCCCACCTTCCCGCTCCGCTCCCCCGGGAGTTTGTTAAACAAATTTCTCTAATTGCACAAGCCAAGGAGTTTGTTGGAGAAAAAAGCTGGGGAATTTCCCCTCCTCTGGGCCACCCCTTTCCCGCTTCCCCCGGGGCAGGCGGCGCAGAGCGAGCAGGTCCTCCCCGCGACCCCCGGCTCTGCGGGAGGCTGTGACCCCGGCGCCTGCGGGGCGCAGCTGCGGGGTGTCCTCATGTCACCCCTGCCTACGCAAGGACGTCCCCTGCTCGACCTCTTCGCAGCCGGGTCACACACATTCCCTCCCGTCCGGCCCCCGGGGTCAGCGCCTGTCACCTAACGCGGTGACACCCAGCACCGCCGGCTGGCGTTCTCCGTGGCTTGGCTGGGCACCCCTGGAAACGGCCTTTGTGAGCCTCCCGTGGGCAGCCCCTGACATCGAATCCCGCCGGATTAGCGAACGTACGGGATAAAAGCCTCGGCTTGGCGGCAGTTCTGTGCCGGGTGGGGGCCGAGGCGGTGGCCCTGCCAAGAAGGGACGATGCGCGGCCGGGTCCTGCCCCGGTTCTCGCTGAGGTCATGGCTATAGATAGCCGGGAGGGCGCAGCGCCGAGGGCAGATCCTGGCGCCCTTGCCAGCTGCACCGAGAGCCCTGTGGGCACCCGCTGCCTGGGAGGAGACGCTGCCAGGGCACTGGGGGTTGCTGATGGACGGGTTGGCTGGGACAGCCACTGGCCATCGCCAGGGGACAATCTGGTGCTGCAGGGTGTGACCCTACACCTGCAGCGATGCTCAGACCCAGCCACTCTCCATCCCTCGTGGTGAGTGGGGTCCTGCAGCCTCCGCTGATGCCATGACCTGGGGTGGCTTTTTCTGTTGCTTCCCATCATCTTTCTTTCTTTCTCTGCTCCCAGGTAAATGCCAGGCTGGGGCACCCCCACTCCCAGGGTGCACCCATGGGTGCAAAGCTGCTGGCACGGGAGTGCGGGGCCAGGGTTTGCCCCCTCCAGCTGCCCAGTCTGGGTGCAGCTCAGCTCCCTGCAGAGCCAGGCAGGTGTGTGCCCAGGGTGCCCCCGCCAGCCCCATGGGGCTCTGGAGCGCCGGGGTGGCTGGGAAAGGCGTTGTTGATGAGGGCACTAAAAATAGAGTGGGACTGGGATCTTAATGGGACTTTGTGGGAAACCTGGAAACATTTTCTCATCCCCATAAATGAGTCCAGATGCATTAACGATGACTGCATCGCATCCTGAGGTACCGCCGGAGGGAACCGGGACGCGCTCACCGCCTTCCTCGCCTTGCGGTGGGGAATTGGTTGGAGAGAGGAGTCACCAGCGGCAGCCAGGGCCGAGCCGTGACTGCTGCGTCCCGTGTGGGGACAGGGCCGGGAGCTCACCCAGCATCACCCTGGTGAGGACCTCACGCCCCATCCCGGGGTCTCTGCTGCCGGTGCCCGCGGGCGCTCACAGCTCTGCCGGCAGCGTGCCAGTGTGCTCGGCTTGGTCGTGGCACCGCAGCCCCACGAGCTCTCTGCAGCCCCCAGGCCCTGAGGTGGCCAGTGGGGGAGGCTGAGGTGATGCAGGAGGGCCCCCAGTCGCAGGGCCAGTGGTGCTGGTACCCCAGTGTGCCCTGTGGGGCATCAAGCTGGTGGAATCTGGCCTGTCCAAGGGTTTTTCCCGTTCCGTCGTGGAGTTGTGACAGGGGTATTGGCTCCCAAAGCACCGACCCCACGGCAGGACCTTGGACTCCCCTAGAGGATGGCTCGGGGCCAGCCTGGGCAAGTAGCCCAGGGCGGGTGGCTGTTGGAGCCCACGTCACGAGGCAGGTTGGCACGGCCGTCTCCGCGGTATGGCAGTGTCACTTAGCGGTTACAGCAGCACCCGGGAGGCAAGGGCAGTCCCGCCCCGGGCCTCAGCTTACATCCAGGTGGGGAACGGCACCAGCATAGGAGGAGGGCACTCGCCCCCTGCCCAGCCCGGCTGCTGGCCCATCACGTGGGGAGCAAGGCACCGGCCACGGCCACCGGCCTCCGTGCCGGGCACCGCCGAGCCCAGCGGCCCGAACAGAGTCCCTTTGTGCAGGTCAGCCCCCACCCACTTCTGTCACTTGGGAGGTGTCCAAAACCCTCCTGAAATAGGACCCAGCCGGGCTCAGCCTTTGAATCTGCCCAGGAAGGCTCTGCTGAGCTGCCGAAGGCGGATGAACATTCCCCTTCCACCCGTTTGAACTGGTCCCATCCTTCAGTGCTCGGCGTGCGGGGTCTGGCCAGGCTCAGAGCTGACCCTGTGGGGACACGCCCAGCCCCTTTGATCTCCAGGCACCACCCCGTGCCTCAGTTTCTCCTTCTCTCTGTGGAGGGTCCTGGCAGGTTGTCCCAAGCGCCGATGAGCTGCTGGAGGAGGGGCTGAGCCTTTGGCACATCCATGGCACAGCAAAGGCACTGGGGCCGTAGGGGGGCCGTGAACTCTTCACCTCCAGGCCGCCAGGGTGGCCGATCCCCCTGCGAGGTCGCTGATTCCACGGCAAAAGGCCGGGGCTATTTTTAACCACTGACTTGCTCCAGGGATTGGATTTGCAGCAGAGTGAGCCCCACAAACCCATCACAGCACTGCCCATCGTGGGGTGCAGAGGTACCCCCAGCGCCAATCCCCCCAGCAGGGAGCTGGGGACACCCCTCTGCACCCCCACACCTTTAATGGTGCACGATTCATCCCCCTCGGAAAGGCCAGGACAAAGCAGGCAGGGCTAAAAATATGTTGGGAGGGAAATAAAACCTCCTGCGTCAGGGGCTAAAGCCGGGCTCAGAGCCCTGGGCCTGGCACGGGGGGGCTGGGGGGACCCTTTCTGGTGGTGCCCCCTCCCCAGAGCCAACAGGGTGCTGCCAGCCCCAACACATCTCCTGCCTCAGTTTCCCTCTGTGCTCCTGGGAACAAATTCTGTTCCTAGGTTACATCCTGGCAGCTCCCAGGCTAAGAGCCTGGCATCTGGGATGGGCAAAGTGCTGGGTCTCAGACACTGCAGCCCCCGCTGTGTGCCAGGAGCAGGGATGGTGGGGACAGGCCACCCCCGGGCCCCACGCTGACGCAGGGCAGGGCGGAGGAGCTAGCCAGGACCCGTTGGCAAAGCTTTTTTTTTTTTTTTCCAGTTCCATAAAACATTTCCCTTCCTTGGAGCCCCGGGGGGGGTTCGGCTGGGAAGCCACGTGGCTCTGGTGCTGCTGGCCACGGGATGCTTCCCAGGACGAGGGGACATCTCCGTGGCCATGGGCTGGGTCCCCCGGTGCTGCTTCCAGACCTCTCCCAGACCTCAGCAGTCACTGTCGCATCCTGCCTGGTCTGTGGGCTGGCCTGGCAGGTGACATGCCTCAGTTTCCTTATTTTTGGAAAGGCAGCGCCTCACCCTGGGGGCAGGTGGGGTCACCCTGGGAAAGTGACTGAGCCGTCGGCTCCCAAACCCCAAAGGGGACGTGCAGAGACGGCACCTGAGGAACCTGAGGCACCTGGGGAGTCCAAGTGTCTTCAGGAAGGCAGTGAGTGGCTTTGGGCTCTCACACTTTCGAGTCTCCCTCAGCAGAACCCTGCTGGCTCCTCCACCACCCGTGTTGCTGGCGGGTACATCCCTGGGGCATCCCTACCCCTCCCTGCATGCTGGGCACGCTGCTCCCCACTTTGGGGCGCATTCAGGAAACCCGGGGACCGGCAGTGCCAGTTGTTGCTGGGGCGGGGGTGCACGCAGGCAGACCAGGGGCGGTGCTGGGCACGGTGTCGGGGCACGTACCGTGCCGCCGGAGAAGAGAAGCCCCCTCCGGCTCCATCCCACCTGGGCCACCCCCAGCTGCCGTCTGCGGGGCGGGCTGTGCTGGCTGGCGGGGGCCCAGGCAGCGCTGGCACCGGAGCCCGGGGCTGCCAAGAGAGCTGCTTTTCTTCCTGATGTTTTCCAAAGCAACTGGCAGGTTCTCTGCCGCCGCGGCCTCCTGTGACCCGCGGCCCCGGCGCGCTCCCCGCGCCCCCGCTCGCAGCCGCAGCACCTGCGAGGGCGAGCGCCGGCACCGCTCCCGCCCCGGCACGTAGGCGCGGGCAGGTGGGCACCGGCCCGGCCCCGGGGTGGCTCAGAGGAGGTTTTGGGCAGCGCCAGGTGTGGGGACCCCAGGGCGGCTCAGTGAGGGGCGCGTGGTCACCGTGGTTCCGGGTGCGTGGTGAGCTCCAGGGGCTGTACGAGCCCACCCCCCGCTCCTGGGCTGATCCTGAGCGGGGCTGAGCATCACGGCAGCCAGTGAGGCGTGGGAGCCCCTCTCTGCCCCACTTCTGCTCACCCTTCCACCAGAACCCGCAGTGGGAGCAGTCCAGCCCACCCACAGCCCGCAGCCGTGCGTGGGTGTTGGCTGGGGGATGCTCTTGGCTCTGGGGGGGAAAAAAACCCGCAGGACCTGGAGAGAGAAACTGCGAGGAGGCTGCACAGCGTCCTGCCTTCACCTCCACCTGTGCCGTGGTGCCAGCCAGATGCCCTGGGCGCCGAGGCTCTGTGCCCCGGCGTGGGCTGCAGGAGGGCTTTTGCAAGGGAGGGGCCGGGTCAGCCAGGAGCTCGGGGAACGCGTGGCTGTAACAGAGTGTTCTGCCCCACGGGCAGCTGTGTCGCGGGGCCCGGTGTGCACAGGCAAGGCCCGCGCAGCTCGTAGCGGCCCCGGGAGCCTCAGCTGCCCCCGTGCCCCCTCGCTGCCCCGCCCCAGCGCTGCCGCGCTCCTTCCCGGCCGGGGAAACGCGTTCCGATGCAGAGCAGGCCGGGACGCCCGGCCGCGCCACACCGGCGAGCAGCAAAAATTATGAATAAGCTCTTGTTAATAAATACTTTATGATGAATCCAAATAGATTTCCTCCTCTGGAGCAATTATTGCAAAATGGGCTCTAATAGGGTGCAGGGCGGCCCCGGGAAGGGCTGGGTGCCTTTCAGGGCCTAAGTGCCTCCTTCCATCCCCTCTAATGAGCACTTCCCAATCATTTGCATCTGTCTCGGCAACAGGTCTCATTACCAGGTTAACTCATTACCCAGAGCCGCTTCGGCGAACAGTTATAAGCGGCTACCGGAGGCTCCGCTCCACGCCAAGGGCATCTGTGGGCTCTGGTGAGGAGAAAGCAAGTCCCCGCTGTGCCCTTTTAAGGTACCGGGATTTTCAGGATTACCAGAACCTCTGTAGTCGCATCCCCCCCTGCCACCACGCCAAGGCTTCCCGTGGGGGCACGGAGCCCGACTTGCCAGCCCCTGCCCGGGCTCGCAGGGCCGCGGGACCTGGCAGGAGGCGGCCGTGGGAGCCGGCGGCGTCCGGAGGTGTGCGGCTGCTGGAGGGGCGGCTGGGCATCCTTTCATGATGTGTGCTCCCTGCGGGGCTGCCGTGCAGCGAGGCTGTCCCGCGGTGGGGATGGCATCCCGCTCCTCCCCGCAGCCGAGGCCGCGCTGGTGGCAGAGCAAAACCAACTGCCGAGGTGTCTGACCCCTCCCGTCCCGCTCCTCCTCCTCCGCCCCTCACCCCAGCGCCTCCCCCGTGAAAACTGCTCGGGAATTTCCTGAGGAAACGGGTTTTTTTCATTGGAAAATTCAGGCTGTTTCACTGAGCCCGACCTGTTTGGACAAGGCGCTGGAGCGGAGGATGCTCGGAGGGTGGCCAGCCCATGGCCGGTGCCCGTGCCAAGTGCCGTGTCCCAGCGTGGCAAGGAGCGTCCCCTCTGTCCCCGGAGTGCGGAGCCGCAGTGCTGCCGAGCCGGCGGCAGGAGCACGGGAAGAGGCAGCGCCTTAGCTGTGCCCCTTCCCAATCCCTGGCGCTGCCAAACCCCGGGCTGCGGAGGAGTTAATCCTCCATGGCATGCCCAGCTCCACGCAGAGTATCCCTCCTTCCTCTCCCCGCTCCACCGCAAGACAGAGCCGGACTTGACCCGTGCCTCAGTTTCCCCTCACAGCACCTGGCATGGAAAGCCAGCGCTCCAGCAGCCCCTGGAAGGGGGTGCAGGGGGGCCCGGAGCGGGGCCGGCAGCACCCGGCGCAGGCGTGCTCCTGCCTGGGTTGCAGGGCTTTACAAGCCTGGGTTGGATGAGGCCCAAGCGCAGGCTCTGCTGCCAGATTCCCATCCGGAAATGCCCCGGGAGCAGCCTCGTCTGGGGTATTGCAGCACGTCTCTGCTTCCCAGCCCCGCAAAGGAAAAACAGCAGGAGAAACACTTAACCAGTCTTTTGCCGGCGCTCGGGCTGCTGGGCTGGGGGAACCCGGTGGGAATCTGGGGCTGGGACGGACAGACAGACAGTGCATCCCTGCCTGTGCCTTCCCGAGTGGATCCGGCTGGTGCCAGCCGGGATGGTGTGCCCGGCTGCGGGGCTCGCTGCCTGCACGGCTGGGGACGGTCCCCAGGTCCTTTGGCGTGTCCCTCAGCCCCGCAGCAGCCGTTCCCGTGTGCTTGTCCCGATGCCCCCCAGCCGCCCTCGCCTGCCCCGCTAAAGCCGCTTAACCGCGGCATCGCTGCGCGGGTTAAGCCGGGCGGGAGGGAAAGTTGGCGAGGGGCTGATTGGCTTTGGGAGCAGCTCCCGGCCTGCCGTAATCCCGGGCGAGGCGGGGGGGCTGCCGCGGCTCCGGGGGCTCCGAGGGCTGCGGGGGCTTCTGCACGCAGCGGGTTTTTGGAGGGTCTCAGTTGTGGGTCCAAGTGAGAGCTGCGAATTCTCGGCACCGTGGCGGGGGAGGGCACAGAGGAGGGCACCGTGGCCGAGGCACAGCACCCAGCAGCCCCCGACCCCCACAGCGAGCGCAAGCAGCGCCCGAGGGTGCTGCCTCACCCACCCCAACCCGGATAACCGGGTTCCTGCCACGCTTCCCTGCAGCGGTGCCCGGGGTGGCACTCCCCAAGCGGGAGAGCAGGGATGGGGACAATGGCACGGTGTCCCCCCGGCCCTGCGGCCAGCCCTGCCGCCGGCTGCCTGGGGAGGGTGGCGAGGCCAGGGGATGGCAGCAATTTGTCGAGCTCGTCTGAATAACCGGCCACCAAGGAAGATCAGCCGCCCACCGCCCCGGCCAAGTATTGTTTTTGGAACTCACTGCTGCTTTTTTCGGCTCCTGTCTTACTTTTCTTTGACCTTCTTCCCTGATTTAAGACACATGCCCAGCCCTTGCCCAGCTGCACTGAATTAGCGGCTGCTGCTGGGGAGGGAAGAGGGAACCAGACCCTGTGGCGTCCCCGGGAGCAGCCGGTGGGGACAGGTTCCCCAGGCACAGTTGGGTCCTCCAGGCAAAGAAGGGTTCCTCTGGCAGGATGAGTCCCCTGGGCAGGGACGGGTCCCCAGGGTTAGGATGGGTTTGCGTGCAAATTTGGGTCTCTATGGGCACAATGAGTCCTCTGTCCCTTGTTGGGCACGGCAGGGACACCTGTGGGGCCACAGCTCTGGGTCCAGAGAGGAGCTGGTGACCCCCAGAGGTGGCAGGGTCTGTCCCATGAAGAAGGATCTGTGTGTGCAGGGACTTTTGGGGGGTTACTGGGGTTGGGGCTGGCAGTTACTGGTGTCTGTGCTGGGTGCAGGGACAGTGGGGTCTGCACTGGGATGTCTGTGCCAGGTCACAGCAGAGTCTGGTTCAGGGGGTCACTAGTTCAGCAGACACCCAAGGACCCACGCTTGCTGTTGTCAGGGTTTGTGCTGGGGGAGCAGATTTAGGGTTAATGGGATCTGTGCTGGACTTGAGAACAAGTGGGAGTAGCAGGGTCTGTATGGGGCCGATGCTTGCCGGGAGCCTGTTTCAGGGGACATTGTTCCCTCCAGGCAGGGTTACTCTGGGACACAGCTGCTTCAGCCAGGGAATGGCATCGCTGCTCTGGGATGAGTGGGGCCAGATCTGGAGTGCTCGCCCCATCCCACAGCCACAGCTCTGTCCTTTCCCAGCTCCTGCCTGTGGCCGCCTCCTCACCTCAGAGCAGCACTTGCCTTTGGCATTCTCCCCAGGCATGACCCTGTGGCATGGCAGTGGCAGTTGTCACCAGCCATCCCCCTCTCAGCCCTGGCAGGAATCCAGCTGAGCTCCTTCCTCCTCCTCCTCCTCCCCACAGTCATGAGGGACCCCAAGGGCCAAATCCTGCCCTTGGAGGGCAGATTGGTGCTGCCCTGGCTACACACAGGGATGTTCAACCCTCTGCCTGCTGCCTTCCAAGCTGTGCTGCTCCTCACCAGGAAGGCTCCCAACACCTTTCCATCCCATGGTGGGGTTGTGGGCCCCCAGCCAGGAAGCACTGATTTTCCAAATTGGAAAAAAAAATGGGATGCGGGAAGGAGGGGCCAGAGTTGGGGATGCATTTTCCTTGTTTTCATTTTGGGGCTGGACTCATCCAGCAGCGCTCACCAAATGGAAAAAGGCAGTCAGAGCACGTCTTGTATGCCGGGCCAGGCGCCAGCCGCCGAGCTGGCTGCAACTGGGGCAAACTGGGGGAGTTTCTCACTGGTCCAGAGGGAGTGGAGAGGTCCAAGGCACCCACAGCTCGAGTGGGAGCACCCGGCATGCTGCAGGCATGGGGCACCCGGCACTGGGGTGCTGTGGTCTGGCAGCGCCTGACGCCTGCACAGCGGCTCCGGTGGGCACAGCGTCAGCTGGGATTTCAGGTGGGATTTCTGCACCTGGTGGGAGCAGATCCTGGCATGCAGATCCTGCAAAGGGGAGAGGGTCCAGGTGCTGCTGAGGTGGCCAGCCTTGTGCAGCAGCCTCTCCCCTTGTGGCACGGGCTCCAGTATTGCCCAGCCACTCCCTGCAGGTTGCTGGCCCGGGGAAATTGCAGCCGGTGGGATTTATGGAGGTCTGCTGGAATGGGGATAACCTCGCTGGGTGGTGAGAGGATCCGAACCCTGGTGGGCATGTGCCTCTGCCACAGCTTTTTCTTCTGGTTGCACTGGAATGCAGCCCAGTGGGAATGAGCCTGGCAGGTCCCCAGGGCTCCACAGCCACTTCGGGAGGGAGCTTGGAGGGACTCAGCCAGGAGTGACCCCCTGTCCCTCTGCTCCCACAGGATGAGTTCCACCCCTTCATTGAGGCGCTGCTCCCCCACGTCAGGGCCTTTGCCTACACCTGGTTCAACCTGCAGGCCCGCAAGCGCAAGTACTTCAAGAAGCATGAGAAGAGGATGACGAAGGATGAGGAGAGGGCGGTGAAGGACGAGCTGCTGAGCGAGAAGCCGGAGGTGAAGCAGAAATGGGCCTCGCGCCTCCTGGCCAAGCTGCGCAAGGACATCCGGCCCGAGTGCCGCGAGGACTTCGTGCTCTCCATCACGGGCAAGAAGCCCTCGTGCTGCGTCCTGTCCAACCCCGACCAGAAAGGCAAGATGCGCCGCATCGACTGCCTGCGGCAGGCGGACAAGGTGTGGCGCCTGGACCTGGTCATGGTCATCCTCTTCAAAGGGATCCCGCTGGAGAGCACCGACGGCGAGCGCCTGGTCAAGTCGGGCCAGTGCACCAACCCCATCCTCTGCGTCCAGCCCCACCACATCAGCGTCTCTGTCAAGGAGCTCGACCTCTACCTGGCGTACTTCGTCCGTGAGAGAGGTGGGTGCTCGTCTGCCTGCAGGGCAGAGCCTGGCTGTGCCCTGCCACAGCCAGCTCCGGGGGTTTGCTTTAGCTTTCCCTCCCCGTCTGTCCCATCCCCGTCTCCAGCTGGGGACACTGCTCCCGAACACCTTTCCCACTGCAGACCTTGCAGTGCCTCCCTCTCCAAACTGCTTCGCGGGTGGGTGCCCCCCACCCTGGCCCCTCTCCCCCAGCCAGGGCTGATCCCAGCTGCCCAGGAGCACACAAAGGTCCCTGAGGGTGCTCCTGTCTCTGGGCATTCCCAGCATGGAGTTTTGGGGGTTAAACCCAGAGCTAACCCCACATCCTGTGCCTAGCTGAGGAGTGGGTGGGCAGCCTGGGCAGGGAAGGAGCAGCCTGTTCCTGGTGCACCCCCAAGGGCTGGAGCTGGAAGAGGTCCAGCAGTGCCCATTTGCCATGGATTATGGTGCCAATCCCTTGATGCCAGAGCAGGGACGGGGCAGCAAGGCCGACTGGGGAGGGCACAGCAATAGCATTGGTGGGGGCAGCTCCTGCTGTGGATACTGGTCCCAGCCCTTCACCTGCCTCAGGGTGCCACGGACTTGCTGGGAGAAGTGGCTGCTTTCACTGCAGCAAGGAGGGTCAAACCTGCTCTCAAAGCCATCAGTCAAAGGGGGAAACTGAGTCACAGAGTGCAGCGTAGGCAGCAGCTCTCCCTTTGGGTCCATGAACCATTGTCCTCTCCACCAGCTCACGTCACCTCCCCACATGCTGGGAAGGGGAAGCTCAGAAGCAGGGATTTTACCTGGGCAGGTTTGTTGTCCCTGGCTGGTGACATGCTAGCACAGACACCCTGCCAGCAGCTGGGGTCCCCCACACACCCTGCCATCCATCCACCAGCACCCTCAGGCGTGTTGGTGCACCCGTAGGAGCCAGGGAAGATGCTGTGTGATCCCAGCCAAGGGCTGGGCGGTTGCAGGGCTGGTTCACAGACAGCAGGGTCTGTGACTTGCAGCCCTAGGGGGAATCAAGGGTCTCGTGGCCACCTCTGGCCAGGCCAGGCTACCCAGGTGTGCGGGGGTGGCAGGATATGGGTCCCCTCCTGGCAGCACCTCCTGCCCATGTCCACAGCACGAGGTGATGTCCCCCGGCCCCGTGAGCCCACCCTCATCAGCACCACGGCAGGGGGAACGTGGGGCTGTGGCTCTTTGCCTGGTACTGGCCAGAGCCTAGGGACAGACAGTGACACCACAGAGGCCACTGGTGCCAGCAGTGCCAGCAAATCAGGTGCCAGTGTGGTCAGTCGTGGTGTGCACACGCTCTGCCCAGCCAGCCGTGGGATATGCTGGGTGTCACAGGGGAAACTGAGGCAGGGCAAGCATGTGACCTCCCCCACTACCCAGGGAAGGGCTTGGCAGGACTACCAGGCCCTGGTGGCTTTGGGGCACAGCCTCCAGCAGGGAATAGCCAGGGCCAGACCCTGCCCCAGGGCCCAGGTGGGACGCTGGGCTGGTGTGGGGCACATCCCTGGTTGCACACGCGTGTGAGCCAGGACCTGCCCGCCCAGCCGTGCCCCTGGTGTGTGAACACGTGTGCTGCCAGCACCCGTGCCCACGCACGTGACTCACCCGCTCCGTGGCACCAAGGGACCCAGCAGGGCACTGGGAAGGGTGGGTGCTGTGCTGGGAACAGGGGTGCAGGGTGCAGGCTGGGGGTGTCCTGTGCACCCGGACAGGGAGTGGGGTGTCATGTACTGGGCTGAGACGTGGCCATGCTGGGCTGAACTGGGCTGCTGCACGCTGTGATTGGGGGCACGCTGTGCTCACTGGGATGGGGTTGCTGCATACTGGGCTGGGCTGGGGGCACCCTGTGCTGGCTCAGCTGGAGGTGCAGTGTCACACTGGGCTGGAGTAGCCTGGACTGGGCTGAACTGGGAGCACCCTGATGCTGGACTGGGAGCCCTACAGTGGCCAAGCTGAAGGCAGGGACCAAAACCCCCACAGCCTCTGCAATGGGGTCCCCATTGCCACCTGGTGTGCCTCCCTGGCCACGCCGTGTCCAGCCGCTGTCCCCAGGAGGTGGCTGCCCCTCTCCCACCCCCCGCCCCTCCACCGGCGACCTTGACCCCGGTGTCTGGGTCCCCAGCAGCCGCAGTCACCTGACTGTCTAATTGGGAACACAGCGGCTGTAAATACTCTCTGATAAGGCCTGGCAGCCTCTCACTTTCACTGTTAAGGTCGCTCTGGCCCTGGTTAAGGGGGACCAGCATGGGCCAGGAGCATTAGTGTGAGACCCCTGGGGTGCTGCAGGGTGCTGGGTGCTCGGCATGGCCTGGCCCCAGCCCACAGTGGGCATGTTCAGTCAGGCTGTGGCTGATGGGAGGGGTCTCCAGCCTCCCACCTTGGTGGGGAAACTGAGGCAGGGAAGAAGCCACCACATCGATGGCACCCTGCACGGCATGGCCAGGCTAGTGATAGCACTCCAGGGGTGCCGGGGATCACTGCACCACAGCCTTGTGGGCTCAGTGAGCTTCTCCCTGCCCGACATGCTGCCCTCCTTCCCTCCTACCTGCTCCTGCCCGGCACACTGCCCGTTCTTACGTGCCCCCTCCTGCCTGATTCTGCCTCCTCCCTCCTTCCCGCTCCCTCTGCCTGCCCGCTCCTGCCCTCTCCTGCCTCCTCTCACTTGCCCGCCCGCAGCATCCCCAGCCTCAAGGGCGGGGGCTGGGAGGGTCTGTCCCGCGCAGGGCCCCCCCGGCCGGGCGGGCCGGGCTCCCCGCAGCCCCCGCAGCTCCGTTATCAGCCCGAGCACGTGCGCCCGCGCTCCCCCGCCCCCGCCGCCCGCTTTTGCCGGTGTCAGCACAATTTCCCAGCCGCTGCTCTGGCAACGCCGGGGAACTGGGGGGATGGAGGAGCCCCCGGCCCTGCGCTCCCCACCCGCGCTCTGGGGCAGCCTTGGCAGGGGCTGAGCGCCCAGACAACTCCCCCGGGCCCATGTTAAAGGCGAGCTCTGCCCCTCGGATCTTCCCCCTGTCCTCGGCTTTCCGTGTCCCCGGGTGGGCAAACTGAGGCAGAACCTGTGCCGGGCTGCGGGGAGGTCCCGTCCCAGCCCTGCTGGCCCCGGGGGTGGCCGTGGGGTGCAGGGAGTGTCGGGCGCCTGGGTCCTCCCCGGAGCAGCACCGGCCCTGCTCCCATCCTGCACCCAGCCCTGCGACCGGCACCCCGGTACCTTTGGGGCAGGATGGGATCAGGGTGGGTGCGGGATGGGAGCAGGGCTGGGTGCAGGATGAGTGCTGGATGCAGGAGGGGTGCGGGATGAGTGCGGGGCTGGGTGAGGGCTGGGCTGTGCACACCGCAGTGGGGGAGGGGACGGCGCTGCAGCCCAGAGCTGGGTGTGCGGCGGGGGGGCGGGGGGGCTGGGGGGAGCTCGGAGGTCGCTGGTGAAAGTCAAAAGCATTGCAGTAAAATGGTAATCAATCTCCCCAGCCGATGGTGCCAGGACCTTCGGAGCATTACGGAGAGATTCCTCCCAGCAGCTCCTGTCGGCAGCAGCCAGTCTGGGGGCGGGGTGGGGAGGTTGGGGGACGGGGGACAGTGCCCCCCTCCCTGCACCTCCCAGCAGTGCTCCCCACCTCCATGGGCTCCCTTGCTGAGCCCTCACCATGGTGCCTCCATCCCTGCAGCCCCATCTATGCATCCTTGTATCCCCATGCTGGCAGCCCCCATCCTTGGACCCCACCCTGCTCCCACCCAGGCTCCCCGAGCCGGGGAGAGGCAGAACAGGGGCGGTGCTGGCCCCTCACACCCGCTGAGGTTCTCTGCGCCCCCCTCCCCAGCCGCATGCTCAGCAGGGCAGGGGGTCCGGGCTCTACCCTGCACTGAGCTTTTCCCGGCAGTGCCCCTTGGCTGAGCCCCCGGGCCGAGCGGGGCGGGAGCAGATGGGTGCCCAGGGCAAGCAGGCAGTGGGCCCCAGAGTGGCATCGAGCTCCTGGCAGCCCCGGCCATGCCGCCGCCAGTGGACAGCACCTGGGGGGAGGCAGGGACCCCCGCGCTGTGCCAGCATCTGCGTCTCCCTCCGCCTGGCAGCCCCTTATCTCCCCCCACCAGCCTCACCGCTGGGTGCGGTGCGAGGCAGATGGCACCAATCTGCCGGGGAGCCTGTGCCAGGGCTCTCGTCCCAGGCGCGCTGCGGCCGTGCCAGGCCGGCCGTGCCAAGCGTCTGCTCAGCCCCTCCAGATGGAGGGGCAGGCGTTTCCCCGGGCACCGCCGCTCCGCCAGCCCCCGCGCAAATATTTATCGCCAGGGTCACGAGAAGATTGATGGGGTTCACAATATTTGGGATCTGTCATTCGCAGAGCTGGGCACCGGCGGGCAGGCAGGCTGGAGAACCCCCCAGCACACAGATGAACACGAGCAAACCCTCCTCTTGTTGCCGGTATCTCTGCTCCCGGCCAGACAGCCAGGGAGGCCGGGGTTGAGGGGAACGGGGTAGGCAGAGCCCAGCAAGCCCAGGAGGAGACCCCCCGGGAAAGAGCACAAGGGTACGAGACAGCAGAGAATCCGCAGGGGCTGGGTTCCTGCCCCCACGGCTGCGTGCTGCAGAGGCGGGATGGGAGGGGGCTGCCCAGGGTGCCACCCCCCCGCCACCCCTGTCCTCTGCAGCGTCACTGCCCGGGGTGCCGCTGCTCCTGCGCCCGGCCCCGCTGCGAGCCTGGCGCTGGCACGGCCGGGGCGGTTTCCATGTGCTCGAGCTCTCCGGATCGATGTGCCGGCGACCTTGGGGAGGTCAGGGCTTCCCCGGCTCTCCCGCAGTGCGCCGAGCCGGCGGCGTGCCGGAGCCGGACGGCTTCCCCGCAGTGCCCGCTGCCAGCCCCGGCCTCGCGTCACCGCTGAAGCGAGCTGCGCCCTGCGCAGCCCGGCGGCCCCGGCAGCGTGAGCCGTGCCTGCCGGGGACCTGGCACGGGGTGCCACGTCCTGCGCCGCCCGAGGGGACAAGGGGCCAGAGCGGTTCCGCGCACCGTTAGGCACCCGATGAATAAAAGATGAGCGAGCTCCTCTCACGAGCACCTGCCGTCCCCCGCCCTCGCCACCCGCCGTCCCCCCGCGCTGGCAAGCGCCGTGCCCTCCCCGGGGCCGCAGTTGCCATCCTGGCCGGGTGCCCGGTTCCGTGCTGCGCTGGCAAGGGACAGCTGGGGCGGCAGATGCCCACGGTGCTCCCTCCCGCCCGTGGCCGCGGGAGGGGGGGAACAGACGCCGGCAAGCCCCCGGTGTGCCCCTACACCCCCGACCAGGGTTGGCACTGCCAATTGGGGCATGGAGACGGTCCCCTGTCACACTGGCCCCTGCACTGGGGTCTTGGCCAGTCCTGGGGAAGGGCTTGAAACTGCTGCCTCAGCCCTGCGTAGTGGCGGTGCAGGGGCTGGTTTTGGGGGAGCATCGGAGGGGCCATGGTGGGTGTGCATTGGACTCGGCGGGGAGGCTAGCTGTGTTGTGGGGCTCTGCCACGGGCTGGAATTGCTGGCGCAGCAAGATAGTGGCAGCATATTTCCCTTTCCCTTTCTCTCCACCTTAATTTCTTCCTTCCTTTCTCCCTCCCTCCCTTCCTTTCTCTCCTTTCCCTCTCCCATCCGTCTCTCCTCTCTCCACTCCCTCCCTGCACTGCGCCCCCAGGCACCCCCAGCCCAGCGCGCAGGGGCTGGATGCCAGCACCCCGCAGGGGAGAGTCCCGGGGAAGGGGGGGCTCAGCCTTCCCTTTGTCTGTCCCGCTCTCCCCATCCCTTTCCCCGCTGCCATCTGTCCCCGCTCGCCTCCGCGGACGCTGGCAGCCCTGGATGGAGCCCAGGCCTGGCAGGGCTGAGCGAGGGGGCGGCCGCGCCGCCCTCCTGGGGGGGTTCCCCCCGGCCGCTGCCATCTCCCCGTGCCGGCCGGGGTCGGCCGAGGACAAACCCGCTCGCTCGCAGCGCCGCTCGCTCGCAGCGCCGGCCAACGTGCTCGCGCCTCCCAGGCTCCCGCCCGGGCCAGCTGGCCGCGGCCGGCGTACGTGGCAGCGGGGCGCGTCCGTTCCCCCCGCCACCGCCCCGCCACCTCGGGGGATGCCTCCGGCCAGGACCTCCCCGGGGCTCCGCTCGGCAGGGGGAGGAGGAGCTGCCGCCCCCGCAGCGCTGGTGGCCGAGGCCCAGCAGAGCCGCCTCGCCCCGCGGCCCCGCAGCGCTCCGGGCACGGCGGAGGGGGGTCCCGCGCCCCAGCGCGCCGGCCGGCCCGGCTCAGCCAGGATTTACCCGGCACACGCGGCGGTTCAGGGTATTATATAAAGGAGGTTACACAAGCAGGACTGTTCCGGGTTTATGTAAGGGCCACCCCGCTCTGGCGGCAGAGGGATGGACAGTGGGACGGGCAGCGGAACGGGCAGCGCCGCTCGGACCTGGGGTCACTGTGAGACTGGGATGAGGAGTTCTGGGGGTCTGACAGTGCAGAGCCCCTAAATCACACCCTCACGCAGCCTCGCTCGCCGCAGCCATTGCAGTGGGGTCTGCCCCACGGCACGTTGGCTCCCTCTGGTTTCCAGAGGTCTTCCACCCTGAGCAGGCTGCTCAGTCCGGGCCCTACTGATCCACGCTGTTGCCGTGGCCAGCCGGAGGAGTGCAGTGACACCTGAGGAGGTGCTCGCGCTGTGGGGCCACGGAACATGAGGCAGGGGGGCAGTTCCCCCCTCCCCCCCCAGCCAGCCCCCAAGGGAAACTGAGGCACGGGGCAGAAGCCTGCAGGTAGCAGTGCTGAACCCTCTCCCATCCCCTGTCCTCGGCTGGCAGAGCTGGGGAAAAGGGGGAAGGCTGCTGCCCTCGATGTGGGGCTGGGACTGCTCACACCGGCGCCAGCAGCTCCCCCAGCCCCCGGCATCCTCCAGCCTCTGCGCCTGCGCCCGCGCCGCTGCCGGTAACACCGTGCCCTGTTACCGTCAGGCTCGGGCACCGAGCCAGGGCTCTCCCGCAGCTGCGCCAGCCCCGGGGGGCACCCGGCCTGCAGTGACACCCCCCAGGGCCGGCCCTGCTGCCCGGGGGTCGTTCCCACGCGCTGGGACCGCGGGCGGGTGTCGCTTGGGGCCCGGCGGCACCGTGCCAGCCAGCGGGGCCGGGGTGCGGGAGCCGTAATTCAATGGGTGGCACGGGGCCAGGCTGCCAGCGCGGCCCGGAGCCCAGGCAGCCCGCCCCCCCGGGCACACACTTGGCTATTTTTAAAAGAGATTGGATCGACCTGTTTGGGCACTGAGCACTCTCCTCTGCCTCGCCGGAGACGACCCCGCACTGAACCCCTTCCCCCTTGAGCTCCCCACGGTTTGGCAGCAGGACCACCCCCACCTCCATCCCCCATCCTGGCCTCCCGGAGGGGTGGAGGGTCCAGGATC
Source organism: Passer domesticus (assembly GCF_036417665.1). Lineage (NCBI taxonomy): Eukaryota > Metazoa > Chordata > Aves > Passeriformes > Passeridae > Passer > Passer domesticus. Next base: position 5,077,370 of record NC_087494.1, read on the forward strand.
AACTCAGCAGCGGGGGCATGGGGGAGCTGTACAGGCTTCTTTCTCCTCTCTGGTGCAGTCGAGCCACTTGTTGGGTCCTGGGTTGGGAGTCTCCCGCGAACACCCTTTGTGTGGAGCGCGGCCCGTGAGCCCGGGGCTCCCTTCGCCATTTTAGCGCGCCAGCCGGCGCAGGCGGCCGTCACATGGCGGTGAGAGCAGCGCTTGGCCCGGCCGCCCCGCGCCGAGGAGGCAGCCAAAAATCTGCTGGCGAGCTCACCCGCCCAGCCACGGGAGCGCCGGGGGTGCCGGGCCCCGGCCCCGGCCTCGCACCCACGGCCTCCCTCAGCCCGGACACGAGGGGGCAGGGAGGGGCCGCGCTGCTGCCAAACCTCCGAGCTCGGGAAAGTCCCGGCTCTGCTCGGGCTGCTGCCGGTGGGAGCGGAGTGCCCGGGCTGGGGTCCCCAAGGCGTCCCTCAGCAGCAGGGGTCGGTGAGGGGGCACTGGTGCTGCCGGGTCAGGGTGGTGCTGTGGGATGGTTTGGGGGTACAGGGACGTGGGGCCCACCCAGGGCGAGTGATGGCCCTCCCGAGCGCCCTGGGGGAACGGGGACCAGGCTGGGGTGGTTTGCTGTGGGCAAAGATCCATGTGGGCACCTCAGGACGAGCGGTGCAGGTCCCTGGGCTGAGTCAAAGGTGTGTGGGCACCTCGGAGGCACCAGGCGAGGGCACGGCCTGGGAGCTACCCCGAGGCCAAGCACCGCAGGGCTGGGCAGGGGGGTCCCAGGGAGCCCTGAGGCCACGGTGGGGGCTGTGGGGAGCCGGGCCGGCCTCAGGCTCTGACCGCCAGCCTCCGTCCCGCGCCTTGGCCGGGCTCCACGCTAACCACTTCCAGAGCCACCGCCAGATTTGTTGTTTTTAGAGGCGAGGAGGGGCCGTGTCCGGCCACGCGGTGCCCGTGGGTGCACGGGGGGGTCCCCAGCCACTCCCCCATCCCTGCTGCTTCGTGCCCGGCTCGCTCCCACCACTCACACCCCAGTGCTTGGGCACGCAGCCGCTTCAAAATGGGGGAACAGAGCTAGAAAAAGAGAAATGGAGAGAAGGGAAGGAAAAAACCCTGCGCCCGTCTCCAGGGGGAGTTTCTGCTCCCTAAAATGGCTGCCTGGAGGGAGCCTGGGGTGCGGGCACGGGGGGGTCTGCTGGTGGTGAGCAGCATCAGGGCAGGATGCCGTGGTGCTGCCAGCGTGGTGCCAGGCTGGCACGGGATGCGTGGAGGGGATGGCAGCAGCTGGGCAGGGAGACAAAATGGCTGATTTGGCATCGGCCTTGAGCAGTCCCTGGGGGATGTGGGCACACGGGGGTGTCAGGCTGGGAGGTGGCACAGTCCCACTGTCCCCATGGACAGCCTGCCTGGTGGGCAGCACGCAGGGGTGTCAGGGTGAGGGGTGGCATGGAGCCCACATGGATAACTTGCCCAGCCAAGGATAACCAGTCTGGGAGCCACATGTGAGTGCAAGGGACTTGAGGGAAGAAAAAGGAGGAGAAAGACAGGGAGAAAGGGAAAAATCCTAAGGCAGGCACATGGGCTGGCAGTTGCAGTTGCGTGGTTTTGTTGGTGTTTTTGGATTGTCTCAGCCCTTTCCTGACATCTGCCAAGGCTGCCAGAGAGAAATGCCGGAGGCCAGGGGGTGGGAGGAGGAGGAGAAGAATGGAGAAACAGGAGGATGAAGGAGTATGGGGGAGAAATACATGGCAGAACTTATGGAGGGGCTTTGGGAGCAGCCAGGTGAGGAAGGATGCTCCTGACTGCAGGGTCGCGGCTGTGCCAGGCTGTGCCAGGGCTGCTGAGCTCAGCGTCTGAGCCAGGATATTTTTAGCCAAGAGGGAGCAGGGCTGGACAGGGCTCCAGGAGTCAGAGCAGGTGCTGTCCCAAGCCCTGCTGCCCTGCAGGAGCTGAGCAGAGGCGGGACAGGGTGCCACAGGTTGTGCCATGCTGTGGTGACACTGCCTGGTGGGGCAGCACTGGGTCACGGCTGTGGCTGGAGAGAGGAGAGGAGGCAGGAGCAGGGCCAGGTGGCCATCACCCAGCCCTGCCCTGGGGCTCCCCTCCTGCGGGGAGCAGTGCCAGGTCCTGCATGTGGCGCTGTCCCTGCTCCTGTCGCTGGCAGGGCTGGTTGGTGACTGTTCCTCAGTGGCTGGGGACATGCCAGCTTGGTGGTGGCCCTGCTGTGTGGTGAGAGCTGCTGGGCAGCCTATGCCTCAGTTTCCCCCGCAGGGCAATGGCGGGGGCAGTCAGCTGGTGGCAACCCTGGCTGACACTGGCACGGAGGCTGCCCCTGCACGGGGGGCTCACCCTGGGCTTTGCCTCTTGCAGATGCAGAGCAGAGCAGCAGCCCCCGGACAGGCATTGGCTCGGACCAGGAGGACAGCAAACCCATCACGCTGGGTGAGTGCAGAGGGCAGGGCTTGGGCAAAGGACAACGGACACCCCAGACTGTCCCCAGGGTCCCTGTCATGGCAGAGGAGGGGGGACCCATGACATAAAGGCATGCTGCCAGCCACTGCCTGGCCCCTGCAACGAGCTGGGCACAGCCTTAGCCTTGTCCTACAGCCAGCAGAGTCCCACAGAGGCCACAGCCCTTGGGAGCAGCAGCTGCCATGGAGGTCCCATGGTGGGGGTGAAGCCTCAAGCCCTGCCAGCACTCTCAGCCACAGGGAAACTGAGGCACTGAGCAGGTCCAGGGCATCTTCAGCAGAGAGAACCAATTGGGGTGGTGTCTTGCTGGAGCAGGCAGTGGAGTGGAGGCTAAGGAGGGGGACAGATGGGGTTTGGGGAGCCCTCAAGCATCGCCACAAGGCAGTGCAGGGTGGGAGGGGTGGTCCTGTTGCCCCCTCAGCACACCCTCCTCTCTCCCACACAGATTCGACAGACTTCCAGGAAAGCTTCGTCACCTCGGGGGTGTTCAGTGTCACCGAGCTCATCCAGGTGTCCCGAAGTGAGTGTGACTGTGATGCCACAGCCCAACCCTCGGCTGCCTGGGCACAGCAGTGTCCCAACAGCCCCCCCACCCCACAGTGGGTGGGACTCCCCTCCCCACAGAGCCCCAGTGACCCCCCTCTCTCCCTGCAGCACCGGTGGTGACGGGCACAGGGCCAAACTTCTCCCTGGGGGAGCTGCAGGGCCACCTGGCCTATGACCTGAACCCCTCCAGCACCGGCATGAGGAGGACACTGCCCAGCACCTCCTCCAGCGGGTAGGTGCCACTGGAGCTGTGCCAGGGTGGTGCTGGGGCCAGCCCGAGCACGGCCGTGGGGAAGGCAAGGGGCAGCCAGGTCCTACCACGGGCTGGCACTGACCCATGACAAGCTGGGAGAGCTGGGGCTGTTCAGCCTGGAGAACTCCAGGGAGAGCTCAGAGCCTCTTCCTATGCTGAAAGGGACTCCAAGAAAGTTGGAGAGGAAGCATGGACAAGGGACGGAGTGCCAGGACAAGGGGGGATGGCTTCCCACTGCCAGAGGGCAGGGCTAGATGGGTTCACTTCCCTGGGAGGGTGGGCAGACCCTGGCCCAGGGTGCCCAGAGCAGCTGTGGCTGCCCCTGGATCCCTGTGAGTGTCCCAGGCCAGACTGGCCAGGGCTTGGAGCAGCCTGGGACAGTGGAAGGTGTCCCTGCCCATGGCAGGCATGGAATGGGATGAGCTTTCAGGTCCCTTCCAACCCAAACCATCCCATGACTCTGTGACCCTTTCCTGTCCCCAGGAGCAAACGGCACAAGTCGGGGTCCATGGAGGATGACATTGACACCAGCCCTGGGGGCGAGTACTACACCTCCTCCAACTCCCCCACCAGCAGCAGCCGCAACTGGACAGAAGACATGGAAGGGGGTAGGTGCCACCTCCTCACCAGTGCCCTGGGGCCCCCATCCTGCTCCCAGAATTCTGCAAACCACTACCATCCCATGTGGCCATCTGGGCACTGTCCATGCCCCAGTGTCCCTGTGGGCCTTAAGGTCAGGACACGCTGGCCATGGGGGCTGTGGTGCCACCCTCAAGTCCCCCAGAACATCCCTGCTGCTTTTCCATGGGGTCTGTGGGGTTGCTGTCAAACCCCCCTCATGTAGGCACAGGCTTTCCATAGGTGCCCAGGTGTGTCTGTGGCCTCCCACTTTGGGCAGGGCTCTGTGGGTGTTGCTACAGGGATCCCCACTTCAACACAGGTTCTCTCTGTAGGGCCAACCCAGCCTCCAGCCCCATGCCTGGTCTGGCAGCCCCACGCCAGCCTCTCCCAGCTCCAAGTCAGCTCCCCCAGCCCCACATCACTGTGGACAGCTTTCTGGCTTGGTGGTTTTTTTCCCTTTCCTGTCTAGACAAGCCCCAATTAGCTGTTCATTAAGAAAGGGGGGGCTGGGCTAATTAAAGCGATGCTGCAGGGCTGGCACAGCAGCTCCCACACCCCGAGGTGCAGGCAAAGAAGCTGCTCCTCTTCCTCCTCCCTTGTCTCTTCTCCTGCCTCCCCCAGCAGCAGGGTGGGCTCCACACCAGCCCCCTAGCCCTGCCAGAGCCTGGGGTGCCCGGCTGGGGGGCTGGAGGCACCAATCCTGTTGGAAGGAGGTTTGGGGGATGCAGATCCAGCCCCCAAAGTGTGTCCCGTGTGTGCAGGGACTGTACCCCCTCCTGCCCCGTGGGGCTGGTGCAGGGGGGGTCTTGGGGAAGGTGCAGCCCCCTCCCCAAAATGGTGCATGGAGGCAGGAGGGAGCTGTGCCAGGGCATCTGTCCCCTGCCAGTGGCCTGACCCGGGCAGGGGTGAGGGTGGCTGGCGGGGGGGCTCAGCAGCCTTGGCGGGGGGAGGGGGGCTTGGCAATCCTGTACAGGATGTTCTGGGAAATCCTCCTAACGCCCGACTGAGAAAGGGCTAAACCCATTACCAGGCCCGGGCCAAATGGCCAGAGCTAAAGCCACGGCGGCAGGGGATTAATGTGCCTGCCAACCCCCCTGCTCAGCCCCATGCCCTGGGGTGGCCTCGGGGACCGGGGCAGCCACTGCTGCCAGGAGTCTCTGGGGTGGTCACCCCCATGCTGGCATCTCTCTGCGTCCCCAGGAGCTCCTATAGCCCCCAGCCCCATGTACCAGGGGAGATGGGTGCCATGTAGGGGCTGCAGAGCCACAGTGGCATCTGTGAGGGCACCACTCTGCCACCAGGGTCAGACACACAGGCACAGAACTGTGTGCACCTGTATACACACACCTGCAGGAGCACACAGCTGTGCACAGCTGTGCATGTACACACACAGGTACGGAGCTGTGCTGGTACATACACACATGCACACACATTCGTGCACACAGTGTGCCCCCAGAGGTGCCCACCCTCCTGCCAGCACACACACATGCTCACAGCACCACCCTCCCCATGCCCACCCTGACCCCAGGGTGCCCCTGCCCCCAGAATGAGCTCCCACAACACTGCACTGAGATGGCAGTAGCCATGGGATTTGGGGTCCCATGGCAGGTCCTGCAACCACCCTGCTTTCCCCAGGCATCTCCCCCACTGTGAAGAAGACAGAGATGGACAAGTCCCCCTTCAACAGCCCATCACCCCAGGACTCCTCGCCCCGGCTGAGCAGCTTCACGCAGCACCACCGTCCCGTCATCGCTGTGCACAGTGGTGAGTGTCCTGCCAGGGAAACCGAGGCACAGAGCGAGCGCTGAGGGGTCAGGGGGCTGCGGCAGCCACTAGCTAGTGACACAGGTGTGTGTCCCCTTTTGCTGTCACCCGCAGGTATCGCCCGAAGCCCGCACCCATCGTCTGCGCTGCATTTCCCCACCACTTCCATCCTTCCCCAGACGGCCTCCACCTACTTCCCGCACACGGCCATCCGGTACCCGCCTCATCTCAACCCGCAGGACCCGCTCAAAGATCTCGTCTCGCTGGCCTGCGACCCGTCCAACCAGCAGCCCGGACCGGTAAGGACGCAGCCTTGGCCGTGGGCACCGGGGGCTGCTGCCAGCCGGGCTGCCCGAGGAGAGTCCCCTGGACCGGCGCTGCCGCTGTCACCTCTGCCGCCGCACGGGGGGGATCGGGGTCGTCGGTGGCACCGGCGGGATGTTCTCTGGGGCTGAGCTGCAGCCGTGCCGTGCGTTGGTTCGGGAGCTGCTGCGCCTGCTCCGTGTTGGCACCTCGTGTCTGTGGCGATGGAGGTGCTGTGCCCCGGCCCAGCACGGGGCACTGCCGGTGTTGGGGTGCTGGGGCTGAGCCGTCAGCTGGTGTTGGGGTGTTGGGGGAGCAAGGTGTCTGCCAAGGGTGTGTGACCATCTCCTGGAGTCACCGTCTGCCAGCGTGTCCAGGAGAGTGATGGGCTTGACGTGCCCCATCCACCTGCAGAGCCCACGGGTGATCCGTCAGCTCCTCTGGAGCTGTACCCGTGTCCCCAGTGTCCCAGCACAGAGCCACACTGTGCTGCTGTGGGCCTTCCCTTGCCACAGTGCCCTGCACCCCCATGCACCCAGTGCACCCCACAGATGTGGGACCCCACACACTCCACACAGCCATCACCCCACACCCCATGCCCCCATCACCAATCTCTGTAACCAGCACCATGCACATGCAGCACCCAGTGTGTGCAGCAGCCAAACCATCACCCCATACACCCAGACCCCCAACACACAACACACCCCACACCACCAGCACCTTACACACGCCATGAAGGGCACCCTTCATATCCAAAGCCAGAGCCTGCGGGTGTTCCTGCTCTCATACTGTCCTGTGCTCCCCAGATGCAGAGCTCTTGGGGAGCACATTTGACCTCTGCCCACCACTTGCCTGTTTCCCCTCACCATCAGGGGCTGATGCCAGGGTGAGGAGCATGGCCACTGTTCCCCTGTGCCGTGGCTCAGTGCTGGGCTGATGAATGCCAGATCAGGAGCAGCCCATGGCCAAACTGGGCATGGAGCACTGGTGCAGGAGCCTTTGGAGGCTCTGGGTGTCCCTACCCCTCCAGGGAGTGCTTCAGAGACCCTCCTGTCACTGTAGAGAGGGGTCCCAGCTGCAGCGTGCGCCACTCTGGGTCATGGCCCCCACGGAGCATGGCCTCCAGAGCCCCCCAACCCCTCCTGTCCCGCCGTCATCTCCTGCCTGCTGCCAGCGCCGACCGTTCAGGGCTGCTCTGAGACCCACCAAACTCATGTCTGCAGTGAGGGACACCCCGTGCCTGTGCCGAAGGTGTCCCCGGGGCTCCCCAGCCGTGCTGGTGTGCGCGTGCATCCTAATGGCTTGTGCTGTTTGTTTTTTGTCTGTGTTGTCCCCAGTTAAATGGAAGTGGTCAAGTGAAAGTGCCCAGCCACTACCTGCCCACGCAGATGCTGGCGCCGCCACCTCCCCCCGGCATGCCCCGCTTGGCCGTCTCTCCTGACACCAAATCCACCACGACAACTTCCGAGGGAGGGACGACCTCGCCGACATCACCCAGTAAGCACCCGCCGCGCCCACCCTGCTCCCCGGCCCGGCTGGCCCCTCCTCTCACAGCCCCCCAGGGTGTCCCCCTGTCCCGGTGCTGGGGGGATGTTGGCGGAGGTGGCCTCCCCGCAGCCGGGGAGAGGGCGGCAGCTGGCACGCCATGAGTTTGCTGGGTCTCAGGCAGGTCGGAGCGGACAGGGTTTGGGCAGGTGGCCGCTGAGCCGAGGGGTTGTGTGCTGGTCCTGGGGACCAGCTCGGGCCCCTTGTCCCTCTGAGCGTGAGTGGAGCCATGGCAGGGCTCTCCAAAGCAAAGTCCTGCCCAGACCCTCGCTGTGGGCAGTGCTGTGGGGGAGGCCATGGCCTCTCCGTGTCTGTTTATCCCACCATGGTGGTGGCCGTGCTGCCGGGAATGGGGAGCAGCTGGCACGCGGGTGGCACTGGGACTAAGGACAGTGTGCCTGGTGTGTTGTGTAGGCTGTCATGCTCATGCTGGCGCCGGGGATTCTGGTCTTGTTGGGGGTGTGAGGTGACACCAGAGCAGGGACTGTGTGCGGGTCTCCCAGAGCCCTGGAAGTTTGTTAGCACGGTGGCTGATGAATTCTTTGCCCTCCCTCCACCTCAGGGGCCATAAGTGCCTTGGCCAGGAGGGTTTTGGTTGCTGGACTCAATAGCCAGAGGGGAGCTGGTGTCGCCCCAGACTGGCACGGGGGTGTGTGCTGCAGTGGTGGGACACTGTGCCATCGCCACACGCTGCGAGGGGGTTGTTCCTGTTCCTGTTCCCATCCTGGTACCGCAAGCGTCTGCCATGTCTCCACAGAGCCCAGCCCTGCCTGATCGAGCCATTGTCCCTGGGTAATGGGCCGTGGCTGATTGCCAGTAGCTGGTCAGCAGGTGTGGAGATCCCATGGCATGGAGAAGCCAAAGCCTGGACAGTCTGGGGCGGACAGCATGGGATAGCCTGGCTGATAAGGGGTCACAGCCTTGGGGAGGGACAGAAGAGTGCAAGTTCCTGCAGGCTCAGGGCAGGATGTGTTAGGAGGACACTGGCTGTCCCCGAGGGGTGCAACTGGCTCCAAATCCCCCATTCCCCTTGGCAGCACTCTGCTTCCTGCAGGGCTGAACGCAGAAGCTCAGCAGGGCTGGAAGTTCCACTGCTGGATCCCCAGCTGAGGGATGGAGGTGGCAGCAGGGTGACGTGGCCAAGTGGAACTGGTGGCTGCCATTGTTCTCGCCTTGGCAGCTCAGCTCCGGGAGCCACAGTGCGGGCACTGCCAGGGGCACCATCTGCGCCTGCACCCCGAGGCACCTCGCCCCTCCAGCCTCAGTCATCGCCCTGAAGCAGGGGTGGTACCATCCGAGCACAGCACCCCTGGGTGCAGCACCCCTGGGCTCATTCGCCTGCCATCAGGTCACAGCCAGGGACGTCTCCTGGTTGCCAGCACCAGGTGCCAGGGAGCTCCGTCCCAGCAGTGCCAGGGAGAGGGCCGGGCCTGGCCCCTGGGGGGACAATGGCAGTGCCACCCACAGCCCCGTTAATGAGCTCTCATTTGTTCCCCAGCCTACTCTGCACCAGGCACGCCCCCTGCGAACCGTTCCTTCGTGGGATTAGGACCAAGGGATCCTGGGAGTATCTATCAGGCACAGGTGAGAGCGGGGATGCTGCTGGGGGGACCCTCCTGCCCTCGCCCCGGGCACCCTCGCCATGGCATCACCGTGGGCATTGCCGTGGGCATGGCCGGTGCTGGCATTGCCATTGTGGCTGTCGCTGATGTGACATTGCTGATGTGGGCTCCCCGCCATGGTGCCCCTGCCGTGGCATCACTGCTGTGGCATCACTGCCGTGGCATCGCTGCTGAGGGCATTGCCACCATGGCATCACTGCCGTGGGCCTTGCCACCGCCATGGCATTGCTGCCATGTTTATTGCTCCTGTGGGCATTGCTGCTGTGGGCACTACCGTGGGTATCGCCACTGTGGCATCACTGCTGTGGGACATTGCTGCTGTGGATGTAACCTCCGTGGCCATCGCTGCTGTGGCCTTGCCACCATGTCTGAGGCCACAGGGAGTATCACCACAGCAGTGGCATCACCGCTGTGGGCATTGCCACCACTGGCGTGGCCACTGCAGACATTGCTGTTGTGGATGTCCCCGCCATGGCATCACTGCCGTGGGTGTTGCTGCTGTGGGCAGTGCCACTTGGGGTACCACTGCTGTGTACATCACCACTGTGGGGTTATTTCCATGTGCAGTGCCACCATGGGCATCACCACTATGGCACTGCAGCTCTGGCACTGCCACTGCCAGCTTTGCTGCTGTAAGCATCACTGCCTTGGCATCACCGCCGTGGCCCATGGGCATTGCTGCCGTGACATCCTCACTACGGGCACCTGGTGCCAGGGCTTTGGGCACTGTGGTGGCTCAGGGCCACCACGAGTCCTCCATCATAGAGAGAGGTCACTGCCGTGCTCTGGCTGTGTCCTGCCTGGCACCACCTGGCACCACCCTGCCTAGGTGCCCAGAACATCCCCAAAGGAGCAGCTCCAGGGCCGTGGGTCCCTCTCTGTGTGGGCACGGGCACTGCTCTCGCTCGGCTGTGCCCATGGCCACTCCAGCTGCAGTGGGACATCGTGTGTGCCTTTCCAGGGGCTTTCCATTAGTCCTGGATTCTGGAGCTGGCGCTGGTGCTACAGGCAGTACCACGGTGCCAGGACAGGGGTGGCAGCTTCTGGCCTCACTCGTGGCATGAGTGGTCTGGCCTCAGCATTCCCTGCAGGGGCAGCTGCAGTCCTGCCTGGCAGGTGGCACAGGTGACAGGACAGAGGGATGGGGTGTGGATGGTGCCATGTTGGGGCACCCTGGGGTGCTGCCCTGGCTGAGGGGAGTCCTCAAGGTGCTGTGCTGTGCTGGGGTGTGGCCTTGGGGGCCGTGAGCAGTGACACAGGGTACCTGGGGGTGCTGTGCTATGCCAGGCTGTGAGATTTGGGAACCATGAGCTGGGACACCCGAGGGTGCTGTGCCGTTCCAGAGGAAAAACACGGGGGACCCGGCTCTGATCACAACCCCCACCCTGCCTCAGTTTCCCCATCCTGCACATGGGGTGGGCAGCACCCCAAGGGCCTTGGGTCCCTAAAGAGGAGACCTGAGGCAGCACCTGGAGAACCCTGGAGGAGCAGGGGGCCAGAGTCCCTGTCCAGAGATAGGGGTCAGAGCCACTTGCAGTCCCAGGACTCCCAGGGTCCCTGTGAATGGGTGTCCCTAGCCATGCTCAGGGAGGCTCTCCAGGGCTCGAGGATGCTCTGCCTGGGGAAACTGAGGCACGGGGGAAGGAGGCGGTGTCCCAGAAGGGGCAGCTGAGACCTGCCACGCTCTGGTCATGTGTGGCGGGGCCTGGAAGGGTTAAGGGAAGCAGCGGCCCCGAGCTGTCTCGTTTCCAACGGAAACCAGACATGAGGTAATCGGGAATGAACTTGAACTTGGGGCTGGGGGGAAACAATGAGAGGGTGGCAGGGGGCCACCTCGCGGGATCCCCGGCCGTGCCCCCCCTACCTGTCCCCAGGCGGCACTGGGGACAGCCGTCCTTTGCCGCGAGGGTGCAGAGGGACCGGCCCCAGGGGAGCGCGGGTGGCCGCGGTACGGGCAAACTCAGCGCAGGAGTGGGGACAGCAGCCCCGTGCGCCGAGCGGGGACAGCGCGGGGACAGCGCAGGGACAGCGCGGGGACAGCGCAGGGACAGCGCGGGGACAGCTGTCTCGGGCTCCGGGGACCGGCGGAAGGACGGGGCAGCTCCGGGGGCAGAGCACTAACGCCGGCCTCTCTCCTCTCTCCCGGCAGTCCTGGTACCTGGGATAACCGCCGCCGTGCCGCCCCTTCGCCTCCCTTCTCCTCTGCTTTAGGCACCCCCAGAGGAACATCCCCGTCCCCGAGCACCAGGCCCAGCCTTGCGGTGACGACGGAGAGCGCGGCCTCATGACGACGACGACGACGACGACGACGACGACAAGCAAAACCCACACCCGAAGGAAAGAGCAAGGGAAAGGAAGAAGGAAAAGGGTCAAACTGTTTTAAAATGGAAAAAAAGAAAAAAACCCCACAAACAAAAAACAAACAAACCAACAACCCATCCCAGGAGGACCTTTCCCCCCACCCCGGCGATGCGCCAGAAAACAAAGAAACAGGAAAAAAAGAAAAAAAAAAAGAAAGAAAAAAACACTATTATTTACCCCGTCGGCCGGCGCCGCGCTGAGACCTGACCCAAGCGGTGCCAGCGATGCCTCCCGGAGCGGCCGCGGGGCCGCGGCGCCAGCCCCGCCCGCCGCTCGCCGAATATGCAAACGGCTTTGACTCTCGTTCTTGCCTCTATGTGAGTAAAAAAGATCAAAACCTCCCCGCCGCCCCCCCCGGCCCCAGACTGACGGGGGTTCCCGGGGCTGGGTGGGGAAGCCCTCCCGCTGCCGCAGCCCCGCACTGTGCGAGCGCGCCGGGGCCGGTGGCACCGTGCCGCAGTGACACGGTGACGGCCGTGCGCTGGCACAGCGGTTCGAGCGGGTGGCACAGGAGGAGGGGGCTTGTGACCACAGAGGGTGCACGGGCACGGCCAGAGACGGTGGCAGCGCGGGTCCCGCGCGGACACGGTGCCGGGACGCTCCCACCTCGGCCCCGAGCGGCGCAGCGGCGGTGGCACCCCGATTGCGTCGGGGACACGGCACGGGGACTGTCGCAGCCCGGTGGCCACCGTCGTGCCGAGGTACCGGTCTCCATCTCTCTGGTCGCCTTCCTCCCCGAGCCTGCACCGGCCCGGGCCCCGTGTGTCCCCACCCGTGTCCCCGTGTCACCCGGCATGTCCTCGCGCCCGGGGTCCGCGGGGCTGGGGGCGAGGGGGGCGTGCGTCCGTGTGTTTGAGCTATGCATTCCTGTGGACAGGTACCAGGTGGGAGGCAGGGTGCGCTCGTGTTGCACATTTTGTAGGAAATGCACTTTTAAGAGGGAATCATCAAAAAAAAAAAAAAAAAAGAAAAAGAAGAAGAGAAAAGAAAACAAAATCACAAAAAAAGGAGGAAGAGGAGGAGGAGGTGGAGTCCCCGGCACCGGCTTGCCGGGACATCTGGTTTGGGGTTTTTGGGTTTGGTGGTTTTGTTTTTTTGGGTTTGGGGTTTTTTGGGTTTTTTTGGTTTTTTTTTTTTTTTTGGATACAAAAGGATGGAGCAAAGAAGCCCGAGCGACGGCGAGGGCAGAGCCAGCCCCCTGGAGCCCCTCGGAGTCCCCAGAGTCCCCCGGAGCCCCCCGGAGCCCCCGGCCCCGCGTCAAGTGCCTGAACTGCGGCGGGGAGGGGCCCCGGCCCCCCGGAGGAGCCCCCGGCCGGGCAGCGCGGGACGAAGCGCTTGGCAGTCCCCGTCCCGTGCGGGGACAGCGGGGCCGGGAAGGGGACGCGGGGACGTGGCAGTGCCTTAGAGCAGAGGAGCCCCCGCCACGGCCGAGGCGAGGAGGAGGAAGAGGACGAAGGTGCCTCGAAGGTCGCCAGCGAGATGAGGAGACTGGTCCCCAAAGGATCTTCGGCCCAGGGGACACCCGAGGGGTGGTGATGGAGAGAAGCCACCGTGGGATGTCACCGTCGCCACCCGCCTGGCCCCACCCAGAGCCGCCCCGAGGACCACCGGCATCGCATCCCCCCCGCTTCCCACCCCCCGGGACGGCACAGCGAGACACCGGGGAAAGGGCTGATGCAGGAAATCCCGGGAGACAGAAAAATAATAAAAAAGGACAAGAAAAGGAGAAAACCCACCGAAAAAAAAGAAAAAAAAAAGAAAAGAAAAAACAACAAAAAAAGCGCTTGGCGGAGAGGGAAACCTGTTTTTTTTTTAAAGATCTGAGAAAAGAAACACATAAAAAAAGACAAAAAGACAAAAAAAGACAAAAAAAAAAGACAAATAAACTGCATGGTGCTTTAACAGGATCTGGTGACCTGGCTCAACCCAGCCGCGGCTGGCTGATGCTGTGCATGGCAGACTCTTATTAACCGGCTCTACCTTCCCCTTCAGCAAAGAAAAAAAAAAAAAAAAAAGAGGAAAAAAACCAACAAAAAAATCTGTATAAAAGAGAAAAAAAATCCGTTAAAAAAACACACAAGAAAAAAAAATCCATGTTTTCCTAATTTGCACGAAATTTTATACCACATGATGTGCCTTGCCTTCGAAGCCTAAGTATTACTGGACCCGATATCAGTGCGAGGGAGTCGCTGCATGCCCGGGGCTCCCGGGGGGCCGGGGGGCCGGGGGCCGCTGCCCCCCCCTCGCCTCCTGCATGGCTTCTTCTCGGCCGGAAAAGTCCCTTTTTCTCTCTATTCTTCTTCTTTTTTAACCGATTTTCCCCCTCAGAAACGTCTTCCAGTTGGTAATACCGATGCATCCTCTGCGCCAACACACCGGAATATGCAATAGCTGCGGGGGGGGCCGGCCGGGGGGGCGGCCACCCCTTTGCTTTGCCTCTCTTTTCTTTGTTTTCCTTCCCTTTTTGGGGGGTTTTGATTTGTTCTTTCTGCTTCCAGCAACCAAAGGCAGCGGGGCGGGAGGCGGCAGGGCCCCCCGGGCCAGGGGCCGCGCAGGAGCCGGGGGGACGCGGCGGGGCCGGCCGGGAGTGCCGGGCTCCGTGCGGGGCGAGCGGGGCTCCAGCCCGCAGGGCCGATCCCAAGGCTCCCCCCGGGACCCCCACTCTTTAATGGGTTTCCAGCGGGGCGCAGGGCCGGGAGGGCCGAGCCCGGTTGCTCTCGTGACAGGAATGGAACCGTGTGAATGTAGCTGTGCCCCCGGGCTGGTGTGGGGGGTCGCAGCCTCCCCCCGCCTGCACCCCACCGGCTTCGCCCCGGCTCCGCCTGGCGCGGCAGGGAGCGGCAGGAGGTGCCTTCTTGCCGCCTCTCCCTGCTGTGCCCGCTGCCGAGCAGGGGCCCGACACCCCCTAAAAACCCTGAATTTGCCTTAAAACCCTAGCGTTCCGCGGCTGGAGACCCCCCGAGCTCCCTGCGGCTGAGAACTGACGCGGGCTGTGACAGCGGTGGGCGGGTGGCACGGGCATCGCTGCTGCTCGGGCATGAAGAAACGTCGTCGTCAACAGTTTTTAATTTTTGTTTGTTTGTTTGTTTGTTTTGGTTTTGGTGGGGTTTTTTTCTTTTTTTTTTTCTTTTTTTTTTTCTTTTTTTTTTTTTTTTTTTTGGTGTCCAAAAGTATTAGTGGGGGGTGACGGGGTGGTCGCGTCCCGCCGGGTTTCGCCCGCAGTTGAGGCTGGTTTGAGGGTCCCAGACCCTCGGGGGAGCCTTGGGAGACGCTTCTTTATGCAAGGTGCAGTATTGATTTCTGCAAGGACAATGCAAGGAGGGAGTGGGGGCGGCGTCCAGCTGGGGGGGGGGGGGGGGTGGTGGCGCAGGAATGAAAAATAGAATTAAAAAAAAAGACGGGGAAAAGAAAACAAAATTTTTTAAAAAGAGAGAGGTTTTTTTTAATAGAAAAAAAAAAAAAGAAGGGGGGGTTAAGGCTGTAAAAGACAGCTCAAAGCAAAAAATCTTAAAAAAAAAAAAAAAGGATTTTTAAACGGTGACAGTGACAGCGGAGGGAGGGAGCGGGGGGCACCGGGGCAGCCCCTTCGGGCACCCCGGGGAGGCGAGGGGCGCTGGCGCCCCTCGGGCCTGGGCCCCCCCGCCCCGAGCAAGCCCCGGAGCCCCCTGTCCCCGCGGGGACCCCGCCGGGGCCGTCCCCTGCCCCTCTTTGCTGCCTCCCCCCGGGCCGGCTGCAAGTCCGGCCGGGCTGCGGCCGCAGCCCCCCAAAACCCGCCCTCGGCAAGAAAAGCACCTTAAACCAAATTTAAAAAGGCAAAAAAGAATCAACTCGACGCCCCCCGCCCGTCGGGCGGCACTGGGGGGGCGTGCCGGGGGCTTCCCTTGCGGGGCCGGGGACCCCCCGTGCCCCGGGGTCTTTGCACTGCTCCCCCGACACCCGCGGGCCGCGCCCCGCCTCTGCCCAAAGGGAATATGCAACACCCCCGCTCCCCCCGCGGGGGAGGGGGACACCACTCATTTCTATTAGTTCTATTTTTTTAATCATTCTCCCTTCTTTTTTTTTTTTATTATCTTCTGGCGGCCTCGATGGCCACGGTCGGGGTGAGCGAAAGGCGGGGTGAACAGCCCATCCCCGGGGAAGCTCTGGGGGGTCCCCCGCAGGATGGGGATACGAGGGGGCTCCGCTCGACAATCACCGCGGGGGTTTCATGCACTACAGTCTCTCCTAGAGGGTTTTTAGTCGGGCTCGTCGGCTTAAAAAATGAATTAAAAATAGTCCTTGTGACCTATAAATAAAACAAATAACCTGTACATATATATATATATATATATATATCTCCACATATATATATATGGGGCTGCAGGGCCGGGGGGGGGGCGCGGGCCCCCACACAGTTAAGGTACTTCAAATTGCAAAGGAATATATAAAATCTCATATATATATATATATATATGTGTATATATATATGTATATATATATATGTGTCTTGTTTGGTGGGGTTTGGGCTTTTTCTTCTTTTTCTTTTTTTTTTTTTTTTTTAATTTTGGTTTTTGTTTGGTTCTGTTTTTGTTTTGTTTTGGTTGGTTTTTTTTGTACTCGGAGTTTGGAATTTGCTGCTTTCTGCCCCCCCCGGGTATCCCGCCACCGGCTGGGATGGGTGCCCGCGGTGATGGGTGCCCCGGGAGAGACCCTCTAGGTGCCCTGTGGTATCACTGTGGGTGCTCCAGGTGATACCCGGGGGTGCCCCACCTGCTGCCCATGGGGTCCCACGGGTGTTGCAGATGATGCCCCTCTGGGTGTCCCCTGGCACCCCAGGTGATGCCCACGGGTGCTCCTCTGGGTGCCCCGCAGGGTGCCTCGAGCAGTACCCGCCAGTGCCCCCCCCGGGTGCCCAGGCGATGCCCGGGGTGCCCCGGTCCATGGGTGCCGCTCTGGGTACCCGCGTGCCCCGCTGGCAGGCGGGAGGTGGAGCCGGGGCTGGGGGAAATCCCACCCCTGGGCAAAGAGCGGCAAAAGGACAGAAACCGCCCCAAAAAGGCGCCGAGGCGGCAGCCGGCCGGACCGCGCCTCTTACCCAAACCAAAAATCCCGCCGCAGTGCCTCCGCGCCGCCGGCTGCCCCGCCCGCCTTTTGGGGGTCCCCGCTGCCCCGGGGCCGGGGCTGCCCCCTCCCCGCAGTTATATTTTACTCGTTCGCCGGATTCTCGCTTCGCTTTGCCGCAGCCGATACACACCAGGGCCGCGAGCCGGGGCCGGGCCCCCGCGCCCCCCGCGCCCCGGCCCCGCACGACCCCCGAGCCCCCGCTCGCCTCCCTGGTGCTTCACGATATTTGATTATACCATTGTACGCAGCCATTACCGATAGCGCCGCTCCTGCCTACATACACTTACTGACCCTGATACGGATTTTGGGGGTGGTTTTTTTTTTTTGTTTTGTTTTCTTTTTTGTTTTGTTTATTTTGGTTTTTTGTTTCTTCCCGTTGTTTTTTTCTTCTGTTGTTGTTGTTGTTCCCCCCCCTCCCCTATGCAAAAAAGAGAAAAAAGAGACAAAAAAGAAGAAAAAAACAAAAAAGAAAAAACTGACACACAAAAAAAAGATTAAAAAATGAAAACGAAAAAAAAAGGACAAAAAAAAAATGTATAAAAATTAAACAAGCTATGCTTCAACTCCAGCTCGCCTCCGCCCTTCCTTCGCTGCCCCGGGGGAACTGAGGCACGGTGCCCGAGGGGGGAGAACACGGGTGAGGCGGAGGGCCCGGGGGCCCTGGGGAGAGCAGAGCCCTGCCCGCGGGGACAGCCAGCGCCCCGCGGGGGGACCCGCAGCCGTGGCCGCCCGTGGCCCGGCAGAGCCGGGGACGGAGCCGGGAACCCGCGGGGCGCAGGCGGCACGGCCGGGACAAAGGGGACAGGACAGGACATGGGGGGGACAGGACGGGACAAGGGGGGGACAGGACGGGACATGGGGGGGCAGGACGGGACAAGGGGGCACAGGACGGGACATGGGGGCACAGGACGGGACATGGGGGGCAGGACGGGACATGGGGGGGGCACAGGACGGGACAAGGGGGCACAGGACGGGACATGGGGGGGACAGGACGGGACATGGGGGGCAGGACGGGACATGGGGGGGGCACAGGACGGGACATGGGGGGCAGGACGGGACAAGGGGGACAGGACGGGACATGGCGGGGGCACAGGACGGGACAAGGGGGCACAGGACGGGACAAGGGGGCACAGGACGGGACATGGGGGGCAGGACGGGACAAGGGGGCACAGGACGGGACATGGGGGGCAGGACAGGACAAGGGGGCACAGGACGGGACAAGGGGGCACAGGACGGGACATGGGGGGATAGGATGGGACATGGGGCACAGGACGGGACATGGGGGGACAGGACGGGACATGGGGGGCAGGACGGGACATGGGGGCACAGGACATGGGGGACAGCGGGAGTTCGGAGCTGCTGCCACTTCTCTGCTTCAGAGCTCGGCCACGGGACGTCACCACCTCGTGCACGTGACGTCACCGCCCGGCGGAGTGACGCCACTGTCGTCACCCACAGGTCGGCGCTGGCCGAAGCGACGCTTCAGCCCCGCGCTGCCCGCGGTCCCTGTCCCCAAGCGCTGCTCGGGACGGCCTCAGGGCGAGCCCCCCCACCCCCCGTGTCCCCTCGGTGCCCACCTCTCGGTCCGGGCTGCTCCGGCAGCGATGTGGCCGGACAGCCCCTCCCGCCCTGCCGAGGTCGCCGGGGTCTGGCAGCTTGGAACCTGCCATTGTCCCCTGCCCGAGTGGCACCCAGGGTGCCGGACGGCCCCCTCCCCGCACCGTGACACGACACGCTGGACGCCGGGGTAGGCTGGGGAAACCTTTAGTTGGCACGTCTGGGGAAGGGGCTGCCGTTGTCCCCCCGGGCGGGACCCCGCCGGCCCAGGGTCGGGGGCACGGGGGGGCCCCGCGGCCGCCGCCCTCCCGGCTCGGCTCCGGCCAGCGGGCGATCCGCGCCGGGTCTTGCTCACAGCCGGGCCGGCGGCGGGCGGGAGGTGCCACGGTGGCCGCGGCTGCCGCCGAAACCCGGCGCGGATCCGCGCCCCCGGACGGGGTGAGGGTGCGGCGCCCGTCAGAGGCGCTCCGGGCCGGGGGGCACTCAGAGGGACGTGGCCGTGGCCTTGCTCTGCTGCTTGTCGTCCTTCAGCTCATCCCAGTCCTCAGCTGCCTGGTTGACGTGGCCGGAGCGCTCCAGCCTGCGGGAGGGACGGATCGTCGGTCAGCCGGGCACGGCACCGGCACCGCGGCACGGCCGCCTCCAGCCATGCCGAGGGCGCAGCCGGAACGTGGCCACCCTCGAGGAATCCGAGCCCCAATGTGGGGGGGTCCCGGTGCTGCCCCGCACACCCGGCTGTGGTACCTGTCAGTCTCCAGGGTCTCCGGGGTGTCGTTCTCCTTCCTGCGAGGGGAGAGAGGCTGAACGGTGCCCGGGGACAGCCCTGCCCCAGCCCATGGCAACCTTCCACGCAGTTTTCCCCTGGCCAGCGCCCCCCGCCCCCCACACCAATCCAACCTCTTCTTCCTGAGACTCCAGAGCCGGTTAACGAGCAGCACGACGAAGACAGCAAAGAGGAAGACGACGACGGCCGTGAGGCCAATGAGCCATGGCTGCAGCACCTTGGGGCCCGTGACTGCATGGCCAGGGGACAGGCAAGGGAAAAGA
Source organism: Passer domesticus (assembly GCF_036417665.1). Classification (NCBI taxonomy): domain Eukaryota; kingdom Metazoa; phylum Chordata; class Aves; order Passeriformes; family Passeridae; genus Passer; species Passer domesticus. Next base: position 5,096,543 of record NC_087494.1, read on the forward strand.
CAGGGATGGGGACAGCTTCAGGGGAGCTCCGTCCACCAGGGGATGGGACACCCCCCACCCAGGACATGGGACCCCCCCACGGGATGGGACATTGGCAGACACTCACTGTTCGCCCTTCCCAGTGTCCCAAGGAAGCCACTCCCGACACAGCTCACCTGTCCCTGGTGCAGTGGGGAGCACTGGGGCAGCAGGTGGGTGTCTCCAGATCTTTCTGCTCTACCCCCAAAAGTTACTGTTGGAGCACCGGGACAGACTGGTCCCACTGGAAAGGTCTCCCAGGAGCTGATCTGATGCCTGAGGGGAGGCCTGGCCACCTCCCCAGACATCCCAGGGCACAGAGGGGCATGGGGGCACCTACCAGTCTGTCCCTGGGCGGTGGAAGCGAGGACGAGCAGGAGCGAGAGGGGCTGCAAGAGCTTCGGCATTTTTGGGCGGAGGCGCGTCTGGATCCTGCTCCTGGAGGTGAGCTTTTGTCACCTGCTGCTATCGTGCCTGCACTCTGCACCCAAGGCAACGGGCGCCTTTATTGGCCCCGAGAGGACAAAGTGGCACCAAGCACCATGGCAACGTGACTGCTGTCACCCCTGGCAGGTGGTACCACTCCCCTGGCTCAGGCACCGGCACCCCACCGCACCCAGTGGCCACCACCTCCGGGAGCACAGTGGCAAAGGACAGGCATGTCCCTGTGCCCAGGACTGGGGACCACCCCCAGGGTGGGCAGGTGGATGGAGGCAGAGACAGACAGACAGACAGGCAGGTGGGTGGGTGCACATGTGGAAGAACAGATGGGTGATGGGGTGGAGAAGCGCCCACCCTGCCTGGCTCCCCCTATCCCAGCTGGCAGGGCTGGGGCACATCCCATGGGGATGGGGCGGCACAGAGGGGTGGGCAATGCCAGGCCACCCCCAGCCCTCCCCTGGGCACGAGCCAGCTGCCCCCAGACAATCTCGGGTGGGACCCCACCATGTCCCCAGGGAGTGTGTGCCTGCATACTGTCGAGAGTGAAATACTGACAGGGTTAGCTCAGGGAGACCACGGCAGGGTGCCCACCCACCAGGGCACAAAGAAAGCTGAGGCAGAGAGTGGCCACCATCACCCCAGGGAAGGACAGTGGACTTTGGCAGGGCCACCCTGCCTGTGGCAATTCCTCAAGGGCTTGAGAAGACTGGGGGCACAGGGATCCAGCTTCAACCTGGGTTTAAGACAAGGGCTGCAGGTCCATCAAACAGCCCCCATGCCCAGTGCCCTCATCCAGAACCCAAGTGAGGCTTCAGGGTGCTTTGTCCCCCAAGACTGGTTTGGGGCCACCTCTGGGTGCCACCGAGCATGGTCTGGCAGTGCCAAGGCACTGAGGGGGTGGTGAGGGCACACAGCCAGCATCAGCATCCAGCTGTCCATCCATCTGTCCCTACCCATGTGCCCACGCTGACGTAGCCCATCCAGAGGGGTGTCCATGTTTCCATGTGCATGTGTGCACCCGTGTCCATGCCCCCTGCCACCATCGGCTGTGCCCCCACACCATGGGTTTGCACCCCCAAGCACCTCCTTTATACACCCATGTTCCCATGGCCAGGGGTGGCATGGCTGTGCCAAGGGGTGCTGTCACCCCAGGCAAAGGTTGGGATGCCCCAGCCCTGCCACCCCCCACGCTGTGCTGGGCCAAGGGGTGAGCAGGGCTGGGGCAAGTGGCTTTATTGGTGTGATAGCCCAAGAGAAGCCCTGAGAGCAGCGCCAGGGCTGGGCAGGGAGGGGGAGGCTCTGTGCCAGGGCTGGGCAGTGCCTTTGGCCAGGGCCACGCCGTGACACAATGGTCAGGCAGGGCTGCAGGGTCCTGCTGGTGGCAGGGGTGTCCCCTGACCCTAGAAGAACCTCTTCTCGGGGGAGTTGGCAAAGGAGACGGAGCTGCGTGGAGCGAGCAGCTGCAGCGGGATGTCCGTGCCGGGCAGGAGGCCGCTGCCTTCATCCTCCACCTTCTGCTCCACCAGCACCTCGTCGTCCTCCAGCCACTCTGCCTCCAGCACCGGGCCTTCGGCCATCCCTGCCTTCTCCTCCGGCTTGGGCCCAAATGCCCAGTCTGCAGGGGCAGAGACGGAGCTGTCAGCAGCACCAGCCCTCCCACAGCACAGTCTCAGGTGGGGGATCCCCCTGGCCCCCTGCCCACCCCAAAGCCCGACCCCGCTGTGGGTAACACTCACCGGCAAAGTCATGCACCAGGTCCTTGATGAGGTGCCCCACGATGGCATATGCCACCACCAGCACCAGCGTTGCTGCCATCATCAGGTACAGGACATAGCGGGGCAGGTGGATGCTGTCCAGGGCAGGGGGCTTGTAGTCCACGTAGAGCACCCCGTCCTCCTCAGGGGGGGACTGCAGCAAGTGCCGTGGCCCTTGTGTCCCTCCGGTGCCAGGGAGGGGGATACCCCCTGCCAGGGCCATGGCCAGCTATCCCTGCACTCCACCCTAAGCCACTGAAGCCTCTGCCACGCAGGGGACTGCAGGGGGGGAAGTGGCATCAGGGTCCACAAAGCTCCTCGGTGCTGGCAGCTCACAGGGACAGCAGTGTCCCTATAGCTGGTGGCAGTGCCACTCACCCAGCGACAGAGCTGTGTTGCTGAGGAGCTTAGCACCTGCTAATCCAGGCACAGCCTGGCTGCCTCAGCATGGGAGGTGACCAGCAGGCTCCAATGTGGGTCAGGGTCCCCAAATCCTGCCCCTCTGGGAGCACCACTGGTACCCCTGCCCCCCTGGGAAGGGGGAGTCACTGGAGCAGCTGGAGAACTCCCAAAGACAGGAATGGGGAGGGATGCCCAAGGTCTTTCTCCCTCCCCTGGGCTGGGTTAAATCCCTCAGCAGGCCCCGGATCCCTGCAGCAGATGGCTGAGATCACAGAGGACACAGGAGCTGGAGGTGATGGGCAGAGGGGATGGGGTGCAGCCTCAGCCACGGGGCTCCCACAGGCCCCCTCTGCTGTACAGGGAAGCAGCCCATGACAAGAGGCTGTCACCTTCCCAGATGGCTGCCACGTGGCCTCGTGTCACCCCAGCACCCAGTGTCACCTCCCCAAGGCAGAGCAGCCTGCAGTGGGGGGGCCGAGTCCATGCTTCTCCCAAAAGCAATTTCCCCCCCCACCAAGAGGGTGCAGGTTTTAGCCCAGACCAGCAGCAGCTTTGAAGAAATCCCAAACCCTTCCCAGCACAGGTTGAAGGTGCTGGTGGAGTTCAGTGCCAAGTCAAGGCTCAAGGCTGCGCCCTGCTCTACTCCAGCACCTCCCAGCTCTGCTGCACCAGGTCACCCCCGCCCAGATCCCAGCCTCAGAAATGCATTTTATTCCAATTTTGTCTTAAAAAGGCGTTGGGGGTGCAGAGACAAATGTTGGCACATAATGATTGGGAAAGAACCCTGCAAGGTCTGAGCGAGTCACGCATGGAAAAGCTGGAGAGCAAAGGTGGGGGCAGCCAAGGTGATAAGTGGGGACAAACAGCCTGGCAAACTGCAGGGTGCTGGAGCTCACGTGCCAAGGGAACAGTGGAAATGATAACGTGGCCTGGGGGAAGTCACCCATCTCACTGTGCTGGGGATGATATGACACAGGGACACCCCAGAGCCCAAAGTGCCAGCTAGGTCCTGCCCATCACCGAGGGGCTATGGAGGGTGAGGGAAGGGGCACAAGCAACCCATAACAGCAGCTGACTCCAAACAGTGTGAAAACATGAGATGTTGTTTGTCCCCAGTGCTGGGGAAGTGCAGTCTGGAGCCCCTCACCCTCCCCATCACATACACGTCACCCTACCCACGTCACTTGATTTAGTGTGTACAGGTGACCAAAACTGGTCACATCTTGACTAAGAGCCCTTTCCATCGGGTCCTGAACTGGGTCAGACTGGGCCATGGCCAGGGCTGCCCCTTGGCTGTGACCCTGAGCACCAGAGCTCTGAGGATGCTGAGCTGGCTTCAGGGACTAAGAGGATTGAGCCTGGGAGTGACTCACAGGGAGCCCTTGGACAAGGGGAAAAGGTATGCCCAGCAGGATGCCAGGCCCTGCAGGGCAGTGGGACCTACCAGGGCACCCCAGACAGATCATCCTCCTCCCCAGGGCGGGGGGTTTCACCTCATGCCATCAGGGACCCCACTCCCTGCTCTTCCCAATGTGGCTGGACTCGATTTTAAAGGTTCTTTCCCATCTCAATGGTTCTATGACTTAATTTTGGCAGCCCCCAGCCTCGTGCCCAGGGCTTGACCCCACTGGGTGCACTCCACACCTGGGCACAGGTAAATCACAGCTCAACTCACTCCAGCTTCCTGTGCCAGTGCTTTATTCCCTGCCAAACCCCAAACCCCATTGCCCAGGCTGGGCTGACTGAGGGATTTGGGTGCCAGCAGCAGCCTCAGCCCTCCTGGCCTTGGTTAAACACAGAGGAAAGCTCAGGCAGGCTCTGCCTCACCCTGCCCACCCTAGTGGCAGCGCCCTTCCCTGCAGAAGAAACCCCAGCCATATCTTCCCAACGTTGCCATGAAATATCCCCCACCCTAGGGCAGAGGCTGCCACAGGCTCAGCTCCAGCTTGTCCCAACAGGAGAAGCCAAACCCACTGCGCGGGTGAGGAGGGCCCCGCTCGGCACCATCACCAAGAGCAATTTTGAAGCATCCTAACACCACAGCCCACAGAGTGGGTGCCCAAAGCCCATCCTAGCCCCCAGCAAAGCTCAGCTGTGGAGAATGGAGCTGCCGACGGGGCAGCGCCAACCCAGGGCAGGCCCAAGCCCTGCAGAGCTGCAGCAGGCTCTGACATGCCAAGCAGAGCCCACCTGGTCCAAGCCCCAAGCCATGCTGCGGGCAGGCAGCGCTGATCCTGGCAGGGAAAAGGGGCAGATCCAGGAAACAGTAGCTGGCGAGGAGTGCTGGGGAGGCAAGTAGCAGCTCAGCCTGGATTTGGAGGGAAAAGGTGGCTGTAATTGTGCCAGAGAGCAAACCCAGTCCCTCCTCCGGCTCTGCGTGGCAAGGCACGGATCCACCATTGGCAGGAGGGGGTGGGAGGCGGCACAGCCCCCTCAGTGCCCCCAGTCCGGGCTCAGGAGGAGGCCCGCAGCTTGCAGAGCCCGTCGGCGTACTGGAACTGGGCGCCGTTCTCGTACTCGTACATGTCCAGGGCCACCTGGCAGCTCTCGCGCACCACGCGCTCCTCGTCGCCGGCGAAGGCGCGCAGGGCCCGCAGGCACGAGGGCCGGGCGATGGAGCCCAGCGCCTCGGCGCACTCGTGCCGCACCATGGGGCTCTCGGCGCGGCTGCGCAGCGTGGCCGTCAGCTGAGGGACGCACGCCTCGTCCTGCAGCTGCCCCAGCACGTACCCGATCTCGTGGCGGAACAGCGCGCTGCCGCAGCGCAGCCCTGCGGGGAGGGCACAGTGAGCCGGGATGCCCCAGAATCCACCAGGATGCCTGGATGGAGCCCCCACCTGAAAGCTGGGGATGCCAAGGGTCACCGCCCCAGTCCCATGCACAGGAAGGGGTATCCCACCCTGCTCCCTGCTCCCACCCTGCTCCCTGCTCCCACCCTGCTCCCACCCTGCTCCTCGATCCTACCCTGCTCCCGGATCCCACCCTGCTCCCACCCTGCTCCCTGATCCCACCCTGCTCCCTGATCCCACCCTGCTCCCCGATCCCACCCTGCTCCCACCCTGCTCCCTGCTCCCACCCTGCTCCCACCCTGCTCCCTGATCCCAGCCGAGTCCCAGAGCCTCCTCTGATGGCAGCACCCACCCCCCAGCAGAGCTGCTGCTCCATGCCTGCCCAGGTTCTGCCCCACCACATGATGTTCCAGGGGATGGCAGCATGACCAGGGATTCCAGTGCTCCAGGACCAAGCAGCTGGAGCAGGAGCTGACAGATCCCATCTTAGGGACCTCAACAGTCCCAGATGGCTGCAGGGCCTGACCCACTTCCCTCGGGCTGGGGTGGGTCCAAACAGTTCCTGGGCTGTGGTCTGCCCCTTTCCCACTCAGGGACATTCCCCTCTCCAGAACTATTCCCAAACACCAGCAGCCCTTGACCTTCCAGGCCAGGAGAGCATGACCCCAAAAACCCCAGGCCAGGTCTGACGATGGGTCAGACCAGCTGGTCCCAGACCACGCTGGTCACAGCCGTGCCCTCCCTCCCTCAGGGAAGGGGGTCTGGAGGGTGGCAAGGGGACTCTGGAACAGCAGAGACCACCCAGCACTCTGTAAGGTAGCAGGGAACAGCAGCCCTAGACACAAACACGTGAGAGCAGCTCTGGCAGTCCTAGATTTGGGAAGGGCTCGTCCCAGATTAGCCTGGACAGACCCACAGCAAGGACAGGCCCTCACCTTCTGCCAGAGCCAGCACAGCAGCCTGGCCCCCCACATTGCGCAGAGCAAACATGGCCCGGTAGCGCTCAAACAGCTCCTGGGACTCATCCAGGAGGATCTCCCGGAGCTTGGCCACATCCGTCTCCTCAGCGGGGGGAGCAGGATCCACGGACAGGTACGGGCTGCTGCCTGGCCTCTCCTTGTTGTTCTGCAGCCACTCCAGCCTCCTCACGGCCAGCTGACACGTCTCTGCCACCTGTGGGGACAGGGACACGGCCCTGGCTGCAGAACAGCACTGGACAGCGCCAGGAGAAGCCCAGCACACAGCAGGATGTCACTGCCATGTCCCCACCCACCTGGCCAGCACGGGAGCCGCCTCCGAGACCAGCAGTGCTGCATCCCAGAGGAAATGACCCCTCGGGAAGCTCACCTCGACCACAGGGTCCTGGGAATAGCGCTTCAGGATATCCAGCACGTCAGGGTTCCCAATAGCACCCAGGGCTTCACCTGAAGGAGGCATCAGGATGTTATCAGGGTGTCTGTGTGAGGAGAACCCTGCTGTGTGCTCTGGCAATGCCTTGCCTTGCTCTAAAGCACAGGCACAGGCCTAACTGACCAATCCCAAATGGGGCCAACGTGGACACAGGCGGGACTGACCAATTCCAAACAGGACAAACACAGGATGGGAGAAGCCTGTCCAGCAGGAATAGCAGAGCCAACCTGTCCAGTCAGGTGTGGCCAGGGAAGGTGGTGAGATGTTACATGACTCAGGGTTTGACATCCAAGCCGGATCAGGCCCCCACGAGCTGCTCTGTACAGTGGGGGAAGCACCCCCAGCCCCACTGGCCAGGCAGCCCCCTCCCCTGCCCCCGGAGCCGCAGGAGCTGCTGCCGTACCTGCCTCGTGCCGGACCATGGGCTCCTGGGCCGTGTCCTCCAGCACGCGGATGAGCACGGGGATGGCCGCCTCGTCCTGCATCTGGCCCAGGCAATAGGCCAGCTCGTGCTTCAGCAGCGCCGAGCCGTCCCCAAAGGCGCGGCTGATCCACTCCACGGCCGCGCGGCCGCCCAGGTTCCGCAGGGTGAAGAGGGCCCGGAACCGGGCGGGCAGCGGCTGCGCCGCGTCCACCAGCGTGCGGCCGATGGCCTCCACCTCCTGCTCCGTCACCATGGCGCGCACGGGGCCGGGCACGCTGCGGGCTCTGGGGGCTCCTCGGTCACACTCCTGCGTCCGGGGAAGGGAGTCAAGGCGCGCCCGCAGCCGCCAGCGGGTCCCGTGGCCGGGGGCAGGGTGGGAGGGAAGGGCCGCGGCCCGGCCTGCGCCGGAGAACCGGAGCTGGGGCCGGGGCTGACCCCACGCGCGTGTGCTCGGACACTCGGTTTCACCGGATACCCGGGCGGACACAGACCGCCTGCCGCCACCACGCTGCGCGGAGCCCCCGAGTCAGCGGGGCCGAGGGATCCCGGGGGATCCCGGGGGGCTGAGGGGGGGCCCGGGGGGCTGGGGGGTGGCCCGGGGGGCTGGGGGGGGGGCCCGGGGGGCTGGGGGGTGGCCCGGGGGGCCCGGGGGGGGGCCCGGCAGTGCCGGCGCTGCACTCACCGCGCGCCGCCATCTTGCTGCTCCGCCACGTGACCGCCCGCCGGCTGCGCCTGCGCCATACGCACGGCAGGTGCCCACGAGGGGGCGCTGCCTCCCCTCCGCCTGAGGGCGCGGCGGCCGCCAGGGGGCGCTGTCCAGCATGGCCGGGCCCGGGCAGCGGCCGCAGAGCCGGGCGGGGCCGCGGGGACTGAGCCACTGACCCCTCCGAGAGGGGCTGGGCTGACAGCCTGGGCAAACACCACCCTGAGAGGGGCTGGGGGTGTTCCAGGCTGGGAGAAATCCCACCAGAGAGGGTTCAGGCAGTGCCAGAGCCCTGAGGCAAGCATCACCCTGAGAGGAACCTGGGGTGCGAGACTGGACAAAATCCCTCAGGAGAGGGGTCAGGGATGCCAGGCTGGGCAAAATCCCACTGGAGAAGAACCAGGGGTGTTCCAGGCTGGGCGAACCCCTCCAGAGAGGGGTCAGGATGTTCCAGGCTGGGTGAACCTGTCTGGAGAGAGGCCAGGTGTGCTAGGCTGAGCAAAACCCCTCTGGAGAGGGGCTGGGGGGTGCTAGGCTGGACAAACCTCAGGGCAGCACATCCCTGAGTTTGTGGGTGCAGTTTAATTCCAGGCTGGTGTCAGCCCTTGCAAGCCACTGCTCCGCCTCTTCCTTCCCTCTCCTTCCCATATGTGTTTACGCAGCAAGTTTCAAACCTCCGAAGGAGTTTTGCCTTATTTCAAGGCTCCTGTTGATTTTGGTCTAATGGAGAGGCTTTGAGACAGAGGAAAGAGAGATCCCAGCAGCCGCCCCCTCCCAGCGCCAATCCCCACTGTACTCCCACAGCACACAACACACCACCAGACAGTTCAGATCCTGGGAGAGAGAATGAGAACAAAATACATTCCACTGCCTGAAACTTCGACAGCAAACCCAGGACGAGTGTGACACGGCCGCCCCTCCCCGCCCTGGGCCCTCTGGTACAGCTGGCAGCACCGGGCCGGTTTGCCAGAGTCCACGGTGAGTCTGCAAGCAGGGATGTGCAGGGCAGCTGCTCCCCGGGCCCATCAGCCCTCCCCGCAGCTCTCGAAGTACTGGCACATCAGCTCCCGCACCTGCTCAGCCCGGTTGTCCTCCATGGCGGCCGGCGCGGGCTGGCAGGGCTTGGGCAGCTCGGTGGGCTCGGTGCCCTCCAGCCACTCCTCGTTGAAGGGGTTGTCGTGGGCCTCGCAGACGTTGTGCAGGATGCAGCAGGCGAGGACGAGGGTGGGCAGCAGCTCCAGGCTGCAATCGTCACACTTGAGGAGGATCTGCCAGCGCGCCTTGAGGCGCAGGAAGGCGTTCTCGATCACGCTGTGGGCCCGCTTCAGGCGGTAGTTGAACTGCAGCTGGCGCTGGGTCAGGTTCTCGTCCTCCTGGTAGGGCTTGAGGATCCAGTCTTGCAGGGGGTACGTGGCATCGCCCAGCAGCACGTACTTCTGTGCCTTCCCCATGAAATGCTTGGGAGGGTTGGGGCACAGCCGGCCCTCCTTGGCCAGCACCCACAGGCTGGAGCTCTCCAGGACCGCGCTGTTCTCCATGCTGCCTGGAAAGGCGGTGGAGACGTCCCAGAACTGCCCCAGCCCATCCACGGTGGCCTGCGTGAGGATGGAGTGCCAGCCCTGGCCGTTGCAGTAGTCGGCGGTGAGGCGCAGGGGCGGGTGGATGGGGATGTGCAGGCTGTCCAGCGCCCCGATGCAGTGCGGGAAGCCCCAGCGCGTGCAGAAGATGCGCGCCATGTTCTCCAGCTCCTTCTCGTCAGGCAGCCGGAGGTAAAGCGGCTTCAGCAGCAAGACGACGGCATAGCTCACCTCCCGGACACAGCTCTGCACCGTGGAGGGCCCCACGCCAAAGAGCGGGCTCAGAGTCTGGTACTCCACGTTGGTGGCCAAGTGCCACAGGGCCACAGCCACCCTCTTCTCCAGTGGCAGGGTGGGGTGGAAGTGGGCGCTGTGCGGAGCCAGCCCAGGCCGCAGCTGGTTGCAGATGTAGAAGAAGGTCTCCTTGGACATCCGAAACTTCTCCAGCCAGTCCTGGGGCCCAAACTCCTTCAGGACCACCTGCTCCCACCAGTCCGTGCTCCTGAGGCTGGGCCAGGCGCGGGGGTAGAAGCAGCAGCTGGTTCTCCTCCGGTGAGCGATGAGGAGCTGCAGCGCAGGGGGGAGACAACAGCGGTGTGAGACAGCGCTTCCCTGCACTTCACTGGGACCCCCTTCTGCAGACCACCCAGCTCAAGAGACTTGCTCAAGGCAGGATGGCCAGTGCCAGGTAGCCAGTGGTCCCGACTGGTTTAACACCAGTCAAATCTTCCTGTACCTGGGAACACTCCCTGCAAACCCACCAGGCAGTAGGTGTGACTCCAGACAAGATGCTCAGGTGTTGCATATGGAGTTTTCTGGAAAAGGCCTTTTTTGGGGTGGCCATTCTCTCTGGGGGTTTGTATTTTAATGAGCATTGCTGGATTTCCAGCCGCCGAGGGAACTGTGGGCTAAGTCCTGATTTAGAAGGGGAAGAGAGCATCCCTCAAAGGTGGGAATCATTATTTGGAAGGGGAAGCTCCTGGCCTCTCCACCGGAATTGTTTTTCTGTTATTAAATTCTACAAAGCCTCTTTTAAGCTAAAAAGAGGCTTTAGTCACCTTCAGCCGCTGCCCAGGCCAGCAGGCTCCTCATGTTCCACCACAGCTTGTCCTTGCAGCCAGGGATCCCTTGTATCCCCCACTTTTGATGTCACCCCCATGTCCGCTGCATCCACCATCCTTTGTGTCCAGAATCACATCCCATGTCTTTCAAGTCCCATTCTTTGTGTCCCTGTCTTTGTGTCCCACAGAACCCCCACAGTCCTCATCCTTTGTGATCTCTGCGTCCATGTGTCCTTTCTGTTCCACATCCTGTCTTTTGGGCCTCACATGTCCCCCACCCTTTATGTCCCCCTTGTGACTTTCCCGTACTCCCCATCCTTCCCACTGTCCTTTGTATCCTGCACCCCCTGTCAATTTTTTCTGCTCCTGTGGCCTGTGCACCCCGTGCCCCAAATCGCCCATGTCCATGTGTTCCGTGTCTTCCGTCCCCCATCCTGTGTCCCGCATCCCCCATCCTCCATGTCGCCGTGACCTCCGCTCGTCTCCCGTATCCCCCACCCTTTGTGTCCCCGTGATTCCAGTGACCCTCCCATCCTTTGTGTCCCCACGATCTCCACGCACAGCCCCGCACGCTCGGTCACGCTCGGTCCCCCACGGCCCCGTTCCCGCGTGCGGTTCTCCCCGCGTCCCGGCCAGTGCCCCGCGGCCCCGCCCCGGTCACCGTCATGAGCCGCTTCTGCCGCTGGCTGTAGTAGTGCCGGAGCCAGGCGCGCCGCTGCGGCCCGTCCCAGCCCCCGCCGCCGCCGCCGCTCCCGCCGCCGCCCCTGCCGCCGCCGGTGCCGTTCCCGGCCATGGCCCCGGCGCGCCGCCGCCGCCGCCGCGCCAGCGCGCACAGCAGCACCAGCAGCCGCTCCCGCATTTTCAAATCGGGAGCCGGGGCCGCCCTGGAAGTGATCGGCGGCGGGGTCACGGCGGCACCGGGAGGCGGGACGGGGTGGTGCCGCTCCGCTCCGCGCGGCGCGGCTCTGCACGGCAGCGTACGGACACCCCCATCGCTGCCTGCAGCTCACCGTGCAGACATCCCCGTCCGCACCGCCCTGCCCATGCCCATGCCCCTGCCCACGGCACCACCATCCCCATTCCCATTTCCGTCCCCATGCCCATCTCCATCCCCACAGCACCACCATCCCCATTCCCATCTCCATCCCATCCCCATGCCCATGCCCACAGCACCACCATCCCTATTCCCATTTCCGTCCCCATTCCCATCCCCATCCCCACAGCACCACCATCCCCATTCCCATCCCCATGCCCATGCCCATGCCCATCCCCATGCCCATGCCCATGGCACCACCATTCCCATTCCCATTCCCATCCCCATCCGCTCTCTCCACACCGTTCTGCACAGCTCTGCCATCTCCATCCCCACCATCCTCACCAACTCAACAAACCACACCGTCCCATCATCCCCACCCTCACCATCATCCCCACCATCATCACCATGCCCATCCCAACCCACTCCTTTCCCACCTCCAGGCTGGGCTGGAAAAGCGTCACTGCTCAGCTGGAGCAAGGACTGGTGCTACAGAAACAAGGAAAACCGCAGCAACAAAATCCCAAATCTGCCTTGGATTTGCAGGAAGGCTAGAAAAGGCTGGAAAATACTGGACAAAGCTCACTGGGTTCAGCTTGGGCAGGGACTGGCACCAGAGGGACAAAAGACCCAACCACAGACAGGCAGTGCCAGCCTGACAGTGCCTGGTGAAAGGAATAAGATGAATGTGTCTTCACAAACCAACTGTGAATCTGCTTGTAGATAGGGCCAGGGACTTGTAGATAAGAAAGTAACTGGAGAAACTATCAGTTTTAGAAAGTGTTACTAATTCACAAGGACTGCTGCTCAGCCAAGGTCCTGCTAAATTCCTGAACTTGGAGAAGAAGAACAAAGACAATAGAGCTATGAATGTCCTATGTTAAACAAAGGCATGATGCATATTAGAGGGGGACATACAGTAGGCAATTCAGGAAGTTTGCACTTTCCAAGTACCTCAGCCAGTGGAGAAATAGAGAGGGTGATGTGACCATGAAAATTAGGATAAAAAAGAGGCTGCATCACCCAACAATTTGAGAGGCCCCATGGGAAATGCCCCATGGTCTCTCCCTTTGTTCATGAATAAAGTTACAGGACTCCTCTGTCTCCTTTCTGGACATAAACCTCTGGTATCTTGAATTTTTCCGTACACCAGGGAGTAATGGCAGGGCCTGGATGGTACCCCAAAAGTGGAGCCTACTCTCCCAAAGTCTGTTTGTTTTCTGGATGTGCCATGGCACGGCAGATCCCACAGGTCTCCTGAGACAATGGAGAATGTGGGAATGCCTGCAGGGAAGTTGCTGAGTTCCTCATGGCCTGAGCCCAGGATCTGTTAGAGGGAATCATCTTCAGTTCTGGAGGCACTTTGGGCACCTCAAGATCAGAAGGATCCAAAGGTCCATCACCATAAGGGTGTTGGAGAGTGTCCAGAGGAGGGACAGGAAGCTGGGGAAGGCTCTGAGGAGCGGCTGAGGGCCCTTGGCTCGTTCAGCTGGAGCACAGGAGACTGAGGGGAGGCTCCTGGGGCTGCAGCTCCTGCCCAGGGGAGGCAGAGGGGCAGGGGCTGAGCTCTGCTCTGGGACAGGGCCAGGAGGCCATGAAGGGCTGGAGCTGTGGCAGGGCTTGGCATGGAGCTCAGGGCAAGGCTCTTGCCCCCGAGGGTGCTGGCACTGCCCAGGCTGCCCAGGGAATGGTCCCGGCCCCAAGGCTGCCAGAGCTGCAGGAGCGTTTGGACAGCGCTGCCAGGGCTGCTCAGGGTGGCTGTGCAGGGACAGGGGCTGGGCTGAGCATCCCTACTCAGGATATTCTAGAAGTCTATGAATTATTCTGTTCCTTCTCAGGACTGCAGTTATCAGCTGTTTCTTATTGAAAATAACATACAAGGGAGCCTTAAAGAGAAGCTTGATTATTATGGGAGGCTGAGCTGCATGAGTGATAACCCGGCAGTCCAAGGTTAATATCAGGGATTGCATGCAGCTCACTGCACTGCTGCAGTAGGGCCAGAACGGGTGCTGTGCTGGGTAGGGTAACAGTGAGATGGTCACTGGGTCACCAGAGCATGGCAGATGGACAGTCTGCAGGGAGACACCCCTCTGGCCCCCAAGAGGCACCCCGGGCCCCTGGCACCAGCCCCTCTGGGGCATGGGCAGGAGCTGGGGGTGCCAGTGCTGAGAAGGGCACAGTGAGTCCTCCTGCAGCGCCCGCTCCTGGCTCCTCCCAGGCCATGCGGGGCTGAGCTCTGGGGCAGCAGCAGCCCCAGTGCCCTCCTGGGGGGGGTGGACACGCACCTGGCTTCCCCCCACTCCCCCACAACTCACTGGGAAGGGCAATGGGGATCAGAGACCAGGAATGGCACAGACACTGTGCCATCGCGGGGGTCCTACGCTGAGGCACAGACAGTCTCTGGGGGGCACAGGAATGCCACACCCTCTGCAGGGGACAGGAACAACCCCAGAGCCCAAGGGCCCCCAAGGCCCCGAGGAGCCCCCTTAAGGACCCACGAACCCCTTCAGGGACCAAAACCTTCCACTAAGGAGCCCCCCAAAGACCCAAGCACCCCTTAAGGACTCAGGGCCCCTCAGGGTCCGGCAGCCCCGGGCCCGGCGCCCTCCCGGGCGGGACACACAGCCCCGAGCGCGGCCGTGACGTCATGTCCCGGCCGTGACGTCAGCGGGGCCGTTGCCATGGCGCCGCGCGCCGCCGCTTCCTGTGTGTGTTCGAAGCGGCGGGCGGGGCGCGCTCCCGTCGTGCCCCGCGCGGGGGCGGGGGCGGCCGCCATGTTGTGGAGCGGCGGGGCCGGCGGGCGCTGACGGAGGAGGCGGAGCTGGGCCGGGCCGGGCCGGCTGCTGGCACCGGCACCGGAGCAGGTACGGCCGCGGCAGCGCGGCTTGGCACCACACGGCGTGGCGAGGCGCGGGGCCCGCGGCAGGATTGGGCCTCGCACTTTTCCCCCCTGGGGGCACGGGCCTGTGCGGAGGGGCCGGGCCGGGCCGGGCGGGGCTGGGGGTGCCTTGCCTCCTTTAGTCCCTTTCTCCCTCCCTCTCTCCCTTGGCAGCCGGTCACCGAGCAGCCCTGCTTCCCTCTCCCCGCCTGCTGCGGCCGGGACGGGCCCGGTCGGTGCCGGTTCCTGCGGGCCCGGGCGGGCTGGGCCCCGTCACGGCGGGGCCGGTGAGCCCCAACGCTCCGGTGTGTTTGGTAACGGGCATCCAGCACCTGCAGCCGGGGCTGGGGCTGTGCAGAGCCGCTGGAAGCTCGCGGTGTGAGCCCTTCGCTCCGTCCGTGTCCCTCGGCCGCTGGGGAAAGACGCAAAAAGCCGGAGCCTGGTTTAACTCTGGTTCTTGATCAAGTCGATAACACAAACGGTAACAGAGATTGCAGTGGTGCGGATCTGCCAAGCAGCAGCAGAAGCTCTGGCCAGCAGTGTGTTGTGTATGTACAGCACGGATGGATGTGCCCCTGCCCACCCGATGGGTCTGAGGGAGCTGTTGTCGCTGTGTGTTTCATCAGGGTGTTTGTAACCCGTTGTTGACATTTTGCACGAGGGATTTGTATGCAGGATCAGCCTGAGCTGAAGGTTCTCCAGGTGGTGAGAAGGTGCTGCTGGGGCAGGGAGGTTTCTCAGGTCACACTGGCGTCACCTCGGGGAGGTGTTGTTGGATTCATGGCATGCAGGATTGTTTTCTCTTGATTTGTAGCTCTGTTGAAGGCTTTGTGCCCATTTTCTTGTGAGGTGCTGATTCTTCCTGCTTGTATTTCATGATAACATCCCAGTATTTTTTGCTGAAGGTTCTTCTAAGGGCAGTTGTGCTGTGATCAACAAAACCTTGTTGCAGACTTCTAGAACCTGAAGGAGCCAACAAAAAAGATGGAGAGACTCTGTACAAGAGCCTGGAGGGACAGGACAGGGGGAATGGCTTCCCACTTACAGAAGGCAGGATCAGATGGGAGATTGGGCAGGAATTGTTCCCTGGCAGGGTGGGCAGGCCCTGGCTTGGGGTGCCCAGAGCAGCTGTGGCTGCCCCTGGATCCCTGGCAGTGCCCAAGGCCAGGCTGGGCAGGGCTGGGAGCAGCCTGGGACAGTGGCAGGGGTCCCTGCCATGGCAGGGTGGCACTGGGTGGGCTTTGAGATCCCTTCAACCCAAACCATTGTGGGATTCTATAATCTTGTATTAGTCTGAGTTTTTATTATTATTTTTATAGTTAATACAGAAGCAGAGTTTTCTGGGGCTGTTGACTGAGGCTGTCATGTTTTGTAAGTTCTATAGTTTATTTTTGTAGTTTGTCCAGGGGCGTCGTTGCATCTTCAGTACTATAGGTGTTATGATGAAGCAGAGTTTTGGATGCCTGACCTTTCAGTGAAGCTCTGAGGACAGGGGCTGGTAAATTTTTAATCTTTGCTTGTAGTGCACTGACTTCTCCTTTACTGGAAGCCCTACCAGAGCGTGTATCTGTAAAACTGCTGCTTTTAGCTGTCTTTACCCATTTGTAAGTACAAGATAATTGGACAGCTGTCTTCTGTGGATTTTTTGAAGGGAAACTGGATGTTATTAAAGTCAGTAGCCATTTGAAAAGTGTGCTTAGACAGAGAATAGAAACTACTGAACAGAAGCAAACAAAAAGCCCTGAAGGTTCTGTAAGTTGTTATAAAATGTAGACTCTTTAGCCTTTTCTTGTCCTTTTTACTGCTTGTAAGTCAGTTCTCTTTGAGTCTGGAGAGACCAACATGTAAATCCTTACTAAAAAACTTCTATGAACTCTGTGTCCCTAAGATCCAAGTACTTCACTCTCTCCATCCCCACTTCCGTTTTGTTAGCCCCTCCAGGTTGAGTCCTGTGCCCAGTGGTGTTTAACTCGTCCCTCAGTGGTTGGATGAAGGGGTTGGTGCCTCCCCGGCTGACACAAAGCAAGAGCAGTGGCCAATCCCCCCCAGAGCTGTGCAGCCCTGCAGGAGGGCCTTGGCAGGCTGCAGAGGTGGGCAGGAGGAACTGTTAGAACTCAACAGGGCAAGTGCAGCATCCTGCACCTGGGGAGGAGTGACCCCAGTCCAGGCTGGGGGCTGGAGGGCAGCTGCAGAGAGCCCTGGGTGTCCTGGGGAGCAGCAGCCGTGTGTCCCAGGGCCAAGGGGCCAGCGAGAGCCTGGGTGCATTGGGAACAGCACTGCCAGCAGGCTGAGGGAGGTGATCCTGCCCCTCTGCTTGGCCCGGGTGAGGCAGATCTGGAGTGCTGTGTCCAGGAGGGGCATGGAGCTCCTGGAGTGGGTCCAGTGGATGCTGCGGAGATGCTGAAGGGACTGGAGCAGCTCTCTCTTCAGGAAAGGCTCAGTGAGCTGTGTCTATTCAGCCTTGAGAGGAGACACAGCTGAGGGGAGCTCAGCCCTCATCCTCTCTCTCGGTGTCTGCAGGGAGGGCTCAGAGTAGAGACCAGGCTCTGCTCTGTGGGCCCAGCAGTGGGACAAGAGGAAGGGGCAGGGGCTGATAGCCAGGAAGTTCCAGCTGAGCATGAGGAAGAACTTCCCTGTGCAGTGACAAGCATTTTAACAGGCTGCCCAGGGAAGGTGTGCAGTCTCCCTCACTGGAGATACTCCAGAAGCGTCTGGACACAATCCTGTGCCATGTGTTCAGGGATGACCCTGTTTGAGCAGGGAGGTGAGACCAGATGATCACTGTGTTCCTTCCAACCTGTCCCACCCTGTGATTCCATGTAACACTGGGATATGCAGGGCAGTGGTGCAGTCCCCATCCCTGCAGGGATTTCACAGACATGTGGATCTGGCACTTGGTGGGGCATGGTTAGTGGTGGCCTTGACAGTGCTGGGGGAACAGTTGAACTCTGGTCTTAGAGGGCTTTTCCAACCTAAATGATTCTTTGAATCTATGCAGAATAATTAAATAAGTCAGTGTCTTTTAGGTGATTACCAAAATAGGTGCCATTATATGCTGGTTGAAAGCAGAACCTTTGTTTCTCCTGTCTGTCCAGCATCTTGTACAAAACGTGTTTGTGTGGGGAAAACTGCCTCCAGGTGGAAGCAGAAGTGCTGTGGCTGTAACTGGCCCTCTGTGGAGGCCAGTGACTACCCAGAGTTCAGCTCCTGTATCCAAGGGGAGTTCTGGAGGCCAGGCAGTGTGGAGAGAACTGTGAGCTTTGATCGGGCCCTGCCTCGTGAGAGGCACGTGTTTGGCACTGGTTAAACCTGGACTGAGATGAAATCTCAAAGCAGAGCATTGTAAGGTTAGTGCATGTCCTTTCCTTGGCAAGAAGTACCTTGGGGAAATCATACCCAGCCCCTTCCCCAGTGCAGGCATTAGCCTCCAGCCCCTGCAGAAGGGATGGGGTCTGGGCTGTGCTGCCTGAGCACACGGGGACCAGCAGGAGCCTCTTCCATTGGCAAATGAGAGCAGCAGAACTTGCTCAGCACTTGGTGTTTGTCAGGCAAGACCTGCTGGAGCTGAACCTGCTCTTCACCCAGCCCTTGGAGCATCCCCGAGCCAGGTGATGGCCAGCACAGCCCAGGGCTGCAGGTGCTGCTTCACCAGGTGCCTTGGCCAATTACTGCATCTCTGAAACAGAAGTGTTCCTGCTGGTGCCTCTTGTTTGTTTTGCTTTTGTAGCAGATAAACCTCTTTAAGGAGACTTCCTGTTAATTAGGGTCCTTTTGGCCCATGGGCAAGAGGTACCATCAAAGTGACCCCATGTGTTGTGCTTTGTTTTCCAGTGCAAGGCTTCCTGTGCTGCTGAGGGCTTCATGCTGTATTTTGTATTTCCTGGGAACAAGTGTGTCCCTGTTATTTACAGAGCATCATGGTGAAAAGGTGAAATAATCACCACCTGCAAGCAATAAAAAAGGAGCTTAATAGTGGTGATTTTCTGAGAAATCCCCTGCTGAGTGCGTGGTTGTCATGTCTGCTTGGATAAGCTCTGCATTGCAAAGAGACAATGGTACTCTGCAGTGGGATGTGTATTGAATGAAAACGTCATTTATGAAGGTAAAATAACAGCCCTACAATTCTCCTGGCTTATTAAAAACTGACTGAGGCAGATTTGGAACCCCTCAGCAAGGGGCCTGGCTGCTGTGTGGCTGCATCAGTGGGGTGGCTGCTGGTTCTGATCACTGTAGTTGCCATCACCTGTATTGAAGTTTTAGTTGAAAGGTTGAAAATAGCCTGGTCTTTGGAGTACAGACTTGACTGTCATCTTCTCTTTTTTTTCCTCTAGTTGTGGAGAAAAAAGGGATTTAGGAAAAACATCTATGCTGAAAGCAATGGTGATACCTGAGCATCATCTGTGTGAAAGGCAGCAAGAGTCATGTTCCTGGTGGGCTTTATGGAGTATCCTCTTCAAGGAGCACTTGCATTTAAGAGCAGCTGTTGTGCATACAGAAATCCTGGTGAAAACCTCTTGGGCTTGTAATCGTGTACTGAGATTTATTAGACATTAGGAAAAAATTGTTCCTTTTGAGGGTGGGCAGGCCTGGCACAGGGTGCCCAGAGCAGCTGTGGCTGCCCCTGGATCCCTGGCAGTGTTCCAGGCCAGTTTGGCCAGGGCTTGGAGCAGCCTGGGGCAGGGGATGAAACAAGATGAGGTTTAAGGTGCCTTCAAGCCCACACCATTCTGGGATTCTGTGATTAGTGCTGGCAGTGTTTATCTTTGGTAAAGGCCCTCCCAAAGACAGAGATTTTGCTGTTTTCTGAAGGTCTTACAACCCTGAGTTTCTGCTGGCTTGTGATAGTCCAGGCCACAAGCAGAGTTCTGTGTCATGAGCATTACATCCTTGGCTCCTGCAGGCTTCCTGCAGCCTCAGTCATCAGAGTGCCCTAAATTTTTGAGGTTTGCTAGTCAGAGTTTCTCTGTCATTGTGGTGGGATTGTGCATTGCTTTGGGGTGGTGAACGTGAAGCTTTACCTGACCTTCTGAAGTTGTCATGGAGAGCTGTGGGAAGTCTTGAAGCTTTTCTGTGAGTGCAGGTGGAGGTACAGAAGGTCGAATGTTTGTCACCTCTGATCTGGATTGCAGGTTGGGCCCATGTCTGTGAGGAAAGGGGGATGTTTTCTGCCTGTGAGGAAGGAGAGATGTTTTCTGCTGTGGGAAGTGAAGGAGGCACGGATCACTGTGCATTTCACTTACATTTCCAGCTTCTGTACTTTTGTTCCAGACTGGGTGGCTGAGTGCAGGCAGGAGATACAGTCAATGTTTTGGCTCTGCCCTTGACGCACTCTGCCTTCAAATGAAACTGGAGTTCAGTTTGTGTGTATTGCTGGTCACCAAGAGTTGGCACTTTTGGAACAGGGGCATGGTAAGGCTGATGGCAGTGAGTGCATAAAGGCATTTCTGAGTGCCCAGGGCAGGAGGTGCCTGGCAAGATGCTTTGGAAAGGCAGAAAAAGGCAGGAATTTTGCAGGACCTTCAGTGAAGAGCAGTCGCCTACATCTCATGCTCTGAAGAATACTGCTGTGGTGTGATGGCTCTTGCCATAGTCCAGCATCTTGGATTTTGGTGGAATATTGCATTTTCAGGAATGTGAGGACTAATGGTGAAGATCCCGTCTGACACCATAACACTGGAGTAATTTTTTACTTGTAATTAGTGTGATCTCTGTCGTACAAAGCTGTGAACGTGCTTCTCTGATGAGGGCAAGGCAGCAAAGGTTGTAGTTTCTTTTGAAATAAAGCTTTAGCTGCTCCTGTTGCATAGGGGTAAATGGCTGATTTTGTAAATTATTCTCACACTGTACCCTAGTAAATTGCTGGGTAACAAATTATATCCTTGTAACTTGAAAAAGGTAAATATTGGTAAAACACACAACTTTAACTTTTTGTGCTATTGCTGATTTGAAAGGAGGCCAGTTCCTGAAAAGGCTTGCTTGGTTGGTGTAATGTTCCTGTGGGTTAAATGTGGACCAGTTCTGCTTGAGCTTGCCCAAGCACAGAGTATCTTCCTCATTCCCAGTGTCTGTCCTGTGAAGCCTTGGCATTCTGAATGCATTCCTAATAGTCTTGACTATTACACAGCTAAAACCTATGGCCTAGCTTTTTTTGTTGGTGATATTTTTCCCTCTTTTCCCTTACAGCTTGTTCAAGAGGCTGTAAAGGAATCTGTAACAGGTAATACTCTGCAGTACTCCAGGTTGAGGAGGAGGAGATGCTTACTAAAGCAGCCAAAAACATCAACCCTTTGGGGCCAAGTTAGGTGTTTTGTGTGACGTGGTCAGTACCTGGAGCAGGCACGAGGGGCAGGACACTGCAGCTGCCAGGGGTAGAGGAACTGCCACTTCTGCTGCCAGCTGAGGGCTTGGCCTTTTTGATTTGCAAGTATTGTGATTGGGTTTAGTGAAATCAAAAGAGGGTGAAAACTTTGGATTTGGAGAAGCAGGACATCTAGGTTTGATTTCAAGCCCTGCTGGTCATGACTTGGAGGACTAAGTACTTGTGTACTTTTCCCCTTGGCAAATGATGGAGTATTCCAGAGAGCTCGGAAACATTTAACACCTGAGTAGTGACATGCTTGTACCTTAAAGTCTCTGCCATTTAATACAGGCCCAAAGAGCAGGCAGCATCTCTGGGTGTGGGTAGGCACCTGCTGACTGTAAATTTGGGATCTATTTAGGACTTACTGGTAAGAAAAGCTCCAGGCAACCTTTTTCAGACTTGAGATGCTTCAAAATAAAGCATCAACGTAACATTGATGGTATTTAAGTTACCAAGGCATTCTTCATCCCCCTTTGGCCCTATGTAAATTAGGAAATGTATTCAGCTTTACATCTACATTTACATCCTGTCTTTGGTATTCCAAGTCTCTCACTTTCATCAGCACCTCTCGTGTTAAATGTTTACCCACCCAAATACCTTCCAGAAGAGAAGGTACGTGAACAATTTCTGGAATAAAAAAGGGTCAGTAATCACTCAGCTCTTGAACTGCTTGAGCAGAGCATGTCTGAATTGACAGAACCAACCTGCATCTCTTACACCTCCCTTAGTGTGTGCTGGAGAATCCAAACAGGTACAGCCTGCCTCAAACCACAGAAATAATTTTGTAAAATTACTGCCCTTGTTTCCCTGCCAGGCCTGGTGTTCTGCAGGCTGGCTTATTAAAACCACGTCCATACCAAGAAAAAACACTTTTGTGTTTGAATGCATGAAGGTTGGGTCAATAAAAAGAACAAAAGGCACTTGTTCAGCTCTATAACTCTGCCTGTAAGTATTGTTCTGAAGGTAATGACCTGTGAGAGAATCCAGCCACTTCAGAGACAGGACAGAACGTGCATGAAAAACATAAAGTCAGAATACAAATTCTTCTCACGGAATCCAAACCCTTCCACTAAATCCCACCTTTCTTCTCCAAGCATAAACTGCATAATTAGTGACAAAATAATGTCTGAAGAATATGTAACACATGTAGCTCCTCAGGATCTTTTATTTCTTTAACTTAATGGCAACTTCAAGCCCACATATCACAGGCTCACAGAATCATTCAGTATGGAAAAGCCCTCTAACATCAACTCAAACCATTCCCCCAGCACTGCCAAGGCCGCCCCTAAGCCATGTCCCCAAGTGCCACATCCACACAGGTGTTAAATCCCTGCAGGGATGGGGATTCCACCACTGCCCTGGGCAGCCTGTGCCAGTGTTGGATCATGCTTTCCTTGAAGAGATTCCTCCTGATGTCCCCATAAACCTCCCCTAGCACAGCTTGAGGCTGTTTCCTCCTGTCCTGTCCCTTGTTCCCTGGGAGCAGAGCCCGACCCCCACCCCGCTGCACTCTCGTCAGGGAGTTGTGGAGAGCAAGAATGTCTCCCCTGAACCTCTTGTTTCTCCAGGCTGAGCTTCCCTTCAACTGCTCCTGGTCCTCCAGCCCCTTCCCCAGCTCCATTCCCTTCTCCAACATGTTCCAGCCCTCCTGTGAGAGGCTCAGAACTCTTGCCAGGATTCGAGGTGGCCCTCAGCACACAGTGACGGTCACTGCCCTAGTCCTGCTAGCCACACTGTGGCTCATACAAGCCATGTGCCATTGGCTGCCTTGCCCACCTGGGCACACACCAGTTCATGTTCAGCAGCTGTCACCAGCACCCCCAAGTCCTCCTGGCAAAGCCTTTTTTACTTGCTTTGGGGGAAATGGACTCACTTCCCACAGACAAATGTAGAGACAGCACGAGCATACCACAGACCAGAGGTGCTGCTTGCTCTCTGGGCCTGTGCTAGTGGCACAGGTTTTGGGGTAAAAACATGTCACTACTCAGGCGCTGAGCATTCACTGCTGTGTTCTGCTTCTCTGTTGAACAATCTGTGCTGTGTTTCTGAGTGAAAGTTGTAGGTGAAATTTGGGCAGATGGGAACTGAAAAGCTCGATAGTCAAATGTGTTTCAGATGCAGAATTTAAAATGTCTCTTTGCTGTGTAACTGGATCTGGATCTCACGAATACTGTGCTGAGCCATTTTGGGAGGACACTTAAAATGTGTGGTGTTCCCTGGCTGATCACGCTCCTCATGTGGGTTCTGCAGGCTGAGCTCTCTTACTCATGGTGTTAAACAACAACACCCCAAAAAAAGAAAAGGGGGGAGGGGGAATTTTGTTGAACTGTTTCATTTGAGACACACATTTGGTAGCTTGTGGGTCGGTAAGGGCGGTGGTAAGTAAACTTCAGAATTAGGGAGAGTGTTTGATATGGCATGCGCTAATTTTTATTCTCTAAATCTGCTTTATTAATAGCATCACAGACTTTTCTAACTTTTCACTGCAATTATGTCGTCTCTGACTCTTTGCTTCATTTGGTGGAAGCTGATCACTGTTAAATTTGGGAGCTTTCTCCAGCTTTGACGCTGAAAGAACATATGGGAGTAATGTGTTAAATTAAAAAAGAGAAAAGCTTGTGGGAGGAGGTGGTAGAGGTAAGCAGGTGTGATCAGAACCAGCTTGGCACTGTCTATTTCAGGGATGCTCCTGTAAAAGTGTTGGCATCCTTAATGTTAAGGAAGAAAAGCATTTCAGCATTTGTAAGAAGTCCAATTTTTGGTACTAAAAAGTGGCATAGCTCAAAGAACCACAGGATCTCCTGAGTGGGAAGGGACCCTCAGGGATGCTCAGGGCAGCCCCTGTCCCTGCACAGCCACCCCAACAGCCCCACCCTGAGCAGCCCTGGCAGCGCTGTCCAAACGCTCCTGGAGCTCTGGCAGCCTTGGGGCCGGGACCATTCCCTGGGCAGCCTGGGCAGTGCCAGCACCCTCGGGGCCAAGAACCTTGCCCTGAGCTCCATGCCAAGCCCTGCCACAGCTCGAGGAGCCTCCCCTCAGTCTCCTGTGCTCCAGCTGAACGAGCCAAGGGCCCTCAGCCGCTCCTCAGAGCCTTCCCCAGCTCCGTGTCCCTCCTCTGGGCACTCTCCAACAGCTTTGGATCCTTCTGATCTTGGGGTGCCCAAAGTGCCCCAGCCCTGGAGGTGAGGCTGCCCCAGTGCAGAGCAGAGTGGGACAGTCCCTCCCTGGGCCTGGTGTCCCCAGGACAGGGTGGCCCTTTGGGCTGCCAGGACCCAGCGGTGACTCAGATCCAACTTGCCCCTGACCAGGACCCCCAGGGCCCTTCCCAGGGCGCTGCTCTCCAGCCTCTCACTCCCAGTCTGTCCCTGCACCCAGGGCTGCCCCATCCCTGGGCAGGATCTGACACTTGCCCTGTTAAACATCACACGGCTGGGGAGTTCCCAATCCTCCCATTTGTCAGGGTCTCTTTGTGTGGCCTCTCTGTCCTTGAGAATGTCAGCAGTTCCTCCCGAGCGAACCCACTCAAGACCTTCCAGTCCTTGCCCCCAAGTCACTTACAAAGACATTTGAGAGAACTGGCCCTAAGATGGAGCCCTGTGGAACCCCAGTGGTCACCACCTTAATGTCACCCCATTCCTGTAATTTTCTGAGGTGCAAGGCCATCATCTCTGCAGTGTGGAGTCTGTGTGCTTTGCCTTGTTTCCAAGCTATTTCACAAAGTATTGTAAAACTCCATCACATCTCACTGACCTGCAGCGTGTACTGCTGGACCCCTTGTAGCTCGGTGACTTGCCCCCAGTTTTTGGCTGTAAAGCCCGGGCAGGGCTGCGGTTCCTGGAGGCAGCCTTTTCCCGGGAGGGAGCAGGAGCAGTGCAGGGCTGTCCCTGAGTGGGGCACTGTGCAGCTGCTCCCTGGGCGGCCTCCTCCCAGCACAGCTTTGTGTGCAGTTGCCTCCAGGATTTTACCACAAGTTTGTATCTTGAGGCGCCTCCATTTGTGCAGCTGGGACTCTGGCCAGGTGCCATAAATGTTTATGCAATAACAGGAATGAAGAACCCTTTATGTTCTGCACAGCCTCCAGATGCCTGTGTGTTGTGGGAATTTGCTTATGTGTTAGCTGTACCTTTGCCTTTGGACATGTTTATCTTGGGTTGAAAGACCAACTTGATGTCTCCTGTGGTGTTTTTGTGCCCATGTCAGCTGTGGACAAGGCACACGAGGTGTGTGGGTAAGGCTGGACCCTGGGGGTGCTGTTCTCTGCCCTTGGGGCTTGGCAAGGGCTGTGACTGCGTATTCTCACACAAGTGTCAGCTCATTTATTTTTTATTCATGCACATGTTAATTTACCAGGCAAATCTCAGCTATGAAGCAGCCCTGTCCTAAAATATATGCTTTAAATATGTGCTTAAATGATGTTAACATTGCTTATAGACTGTATGGCTATACGAGTGAGCAAGCTTTGTGCCAGCCAGGAGGAGTATTTGGGATAGTGCAGGCATCAGACATGGAATGTTCACTGGGATGACTAGATCCCTAGTGTGTTCCTCCAGTGGGTGCTGTTAAAAGTCTGCAGTACTTCTGACATGGCTAAAAATATCCCACCTTCATCACTGCTCCTGTGCCC
The DNA here is from genome assembly GCF_036417665.1 of Passer domesticus. Taxonomy (NCBI): domain Eukaryota; kingdom Metazoa; phylum Chordata; class Aves; order Passeriformes; family Passeridae; genus Passer; species Passer domesticus. The sequence goes on from NC_087494.1 coordinate 5,122,018, forward strand.
CTGACCTGAGCAGTGGGACAGGCTGTAGTGGGATCACAGAATCCCACAGTGTTTTGGGTTGGAATTGACCTTAAAGCCCATCTCATTCCACCCCCTGCCATGGGCAGGGACACCTCCAGTACCCCAGGTCGCTCCAAGCCCAGTGCAACCTGGCCTTGAACACTTTTATGAATGGGGCAGCCACACCTCTCTGTGCAAGTGGTGCCAGTACTTGGATTTTTCATGCTCATGTCCTGAAGGATTGCCAAATTCTGCTGCAGGGCCCGGGGGCAGTCCCTGCTCCAGGTGGGGTGGGGACTGAGTGTCCTGTCGGACACAAAATACCAGCTGCCTGCATTCTTCAGTGTCACACAAGTTTGGCACCAATGCTCTGGGTAGGAAAAGTGGTCTGAAGGTCAAAGAACAGGCTTAGGAGACTTTGGAGAGGCTGTTTCAGCAGGGAGGAATGTAACATTTTGTTGTTCTTCTCTTGTCTGTTGCAGCACACTAGTTACTGCTTGGACTTTGCAAACATAAATTCCTGAGCCGGCTGATCTCTCCAGCCAGCTTCCCACCATGGATCAGGACTATGAGAGACGTCTCCTACGCCAAATCAACATACAGAATGAGAACACAATGCCTTGTGTGAGTGCAGATGGGCTCAGGCTCACTGTTATGTTGTCTGTGTCACTTGTGACTGTTTTCCTTGAGCTTTTGAAAGACCTGGCACCTCCTCAAAGCAAACCACAGTCTTGTTGGGTTGTGAGCAGGTGTGAACTCCTCAGCTGTTCTATGAATACCCAAATAGCTTAACTTTAAGAGAGCTTTTGAATATATAACCTCAGTTCAGGTTGCAAAAAGGGGTGAAGATATTTTTGTGGAGTTCAGTAATACCTTTTTAATACATAATCTCAGCAACTACACATGTAACATAAAAAATTGAGGCCTAACAAACTAACCAATTCTAGGGCCTGACAAGAGTAAGTTCAGTGTCTTTTTTTCTTTAATTCAGGTAGCAGAGATGAGAAGAACCTTGACACCTTCCAATTCTCCAATGTCTTCTCCTAGTAAGCATGGTGACAGATTCATTCCCTCAAGAGCTGGGGCCAACTGGAGCATCAACTTCCACAGAATAAATGTAAGTTTTGCTCCCTTCTCCTACAGCTCAGCCTTGGAACTGAGGAAGTGGTACCTTTTGTTTTGGCTGGCATGATTGCTCTGCTTTCCTTCTGCACCATGCTCTTCTGCAGCCCCAGAAGAGTTCCACTGAGTGTGTGTCCTCAAACCATATGCTCCCTGCATTTGCTATTTCACCATATACCCTGAGGTTTCTGTATGGTGATGGCATGTTTCTCCATTTCAGGAAAATGAAAAATCACCAAGCCAAAACAGAAAAGCAAAGGATGCTACATCAGACACTGGCAAAGGTGAGACCACCCTTCTACTCCTTGACAGTGCCCAGAGCTCTTATTGCAAACTGCTGGGGAAGTTAAGACCATGCTGGCACTTCCATGCTTACGCCAAAACTCATGCCAGTGTTTTGGGAAATGCCCACATGTAATGAGTGAGTACCAGGTCACTGCTTTTGGTGGGTGTCTGGAGGCAAGAGGCTGTCTCTATGCCTTGGTTTATTGTGTCATAAAATCACTTTCCTGATGGAGTGGAAGGAGGGGAAACTTGCTGCTAATCTTGATTCTAAATGGGGGCCCCAGGCTTATTAAGAGACTCTGTGAGAGTACAAGTTGTAGAATCCCAGACTGGTTTGAGTTGGAAGGGACCTTAAAGCCTATCTTCTTCCACTCCCTGCCATGGGCAGGGACACCTTCCACTATTCCAGGTAACTCCAAGCCCTGTCCAGCCTGGCCTTGGGCACTGCCAGGGATCCAGGGGCAGCCACAGCTGCTCTGGGCACCCTGTGCCATGGCTTCCCCACCCTGCCAGGGAACAATTCCTTGCCAATCTTCCATCCATCCCTGCCCTGTGGCACTTGAAACCATTCCCCCTTCTCCTGTCCCTCCAGGCTTTTGTCCCAAGTCCTTCTTCAGCTCTCCTGGGACTCCTTTAGGCCCTACAAGGGGCTCTGAGCTCTCCCTGGAGCCTTCCCTTCTCCGGGTCAGGCACACGTGATCCTGACACTCCCTGCTGTTCCTGCTCTGAGCTCTCTGCTCAGTGCCTGTTTGGGTTTACAGATGGCCTTGCCTACTCTGCCTTGCTGAAGAATGAACTCTTGGGAGCAGGGATCGAGAAGGTGCAGGACCCCCAGACAGAGGACAGGAGGCTGCAGCCATCCACGCCAGAGAAGAAATCTCTCTTCACTGTAAGTTGGTTACTTGCATTAGCACCAGTGGAGGTTGTGTGTGTGGCACAGAGCAGAGCACAGGGCTCTGCCAGGCTGCTCGTGCAGTGACTTGGTGTTGGGGCTTGGCCTGCAAAGGGAACCTGAGTGTGCAGCAAGCAGTGTGCTTCCTGTGTTTGTGCTGGCAGGAATGCTGGGTGGAGCCAGGCTTTTTGGACAGTGTGGTGAGTGGCCAAATGAGGCTTTTGGACTTGAGTGTTGCTGAAGGGTTTTGTATGGTTTTGGAGCACCTGGGAAAGGCAAAACTGGTTGTTGGAACCAGCTTTGCACCAGTGAATGTTGGTAGTGATGCCCCAGGCATACCAGGGTCCTCACAAGATGTTTCTTTATGCAGTACTCACTCAGCACAAAACGCTCCAGCCCGGATGATGGCAATGAGGTCTCACCCTATTCCCTGTCTCCTGTCAGCAACAAAAGGTAACACTGATCCTCTGCAAACTAAAAGAAGGGAAGGGCTGGGGCAGAAGGGACAGAGGGTTCAGTGAGGTTCTCTAGGACTTCTGTCGAAAGATCTAAAATAAATGTGAATTTGGTTTGGAAATCTGGAGAGATAGTAAATAAAAGAGTCAAATTCTAAGAATTTCTTCAGGTGCCCATCCTGTCTATGTGCTTGACATGTCTTGGTCAGCTCTCAGTAATCAGTTTACCTTTCTGCTTCATAGCTCCTTTGTAGAAGCAGAACCTAATTCCTTGTGCAGTCTTTTTGTGTCTGCATTTCTATAGAAACTTCAGAGTGCTCTATAAAGAGTGGCTGCACCTGTGCCTCCCATCTGCTATGATGTGCAGATTCCTGTAGTTGTTTTTCTGTGTGTTTTTGTAAACAGTCAGAAGCTGCTAAGATCACCTCGAAAACCAACTCGGAAAATCTCCAAGATTCCTTTCAAAGTGCTGGATGCTCCAGAGCTGCAGGACGACTTCTACCTGAACCTGGTGGACTGGTCCTCTCTTAATGTCCTCAGCGTTGGCCTTGGGACTTGTGTTTACCTGTGGAGTGCTTGTACGAGTCAGGTAAATGGTCATGGGTGTCTGAAGATTGAATTGCCCATTGATGTAGGGTTTTTCCAGCATTCCAGGGCTATGGAATGTGCTGTGTGAGGGCTTCAGCACTTGTCACGCTCTATCCCAAGCACAGCTCTGGTTTGTGAGACAGCCAGTGGTGCTGTGTGACAAAGCCACGTTTCTTACCCCCTTCTTCTCTCTGAAGGTGACGCGGCTGTGTGACCTCTCTGTGGAAGGCGATTCCGTGACGTCCGTGGGCTGGTCAGAGCGGGTCAGTGTGACACTGTCAGCAAGGACAGCTGAGACATGGGTCACGTAGGCGCTGTCATCATAGCTGTAGTTAACTCCCTGAGCTGGTTTTTCTCTGCTAAAAGAGAGGGGATGGAGAGCAGCCTCTTGTGTCTTGAGGTTCTGGAGGCGTTGCTAAGAGGAGTGGGAGGGAGAAGAAGCCAGTTTGCTTCTTCAGCTCTTGACAATAAAATGTTACAATAAATATATTCCAGACAGGCTGCTTGGGCCCCTCAGTAGGGAAAAACATGTAAGATGGAAGAACTCTGGATGCTTTCCATCTTGTGGGATTTATGTCAAGTCTTCTCCTCAGCTTTCAGTTTTCTGACTGTACTTCCTGGCTGTACTAATCCTGGCTCTCTGTTTGTGCAGGGAAACTTGGTGGCCGTTGGCACTCACAAGGGCTTTGTACAGATCTGGGATGCAGCTGCAGGAAAGAAGCTCTCCATGCTGGAGGGACACACAGCCAGAGTTGGTAAGGAGTGGGGAAACAGAGGGTTCTAAGGGGCCTCTCCTTCCTGATGGAACTTTGTTAGCCAGAGATCTGCTGGAAATAGAGAAAACTCAGAGTACCAGGATTGATACTTATCCCCTGCTGTCCTCCTGAGCAGGTTCAAAATATTATCATCTCATAACTCTGGTGTTCTGATCTGGGTGTGATGATGGTGGGGTGTTGCAGCAGGTGTTTCCTACTTGCTTGAGGCTTTTTGGGTTTGGTTACAACATCTCTTCACTGCTGCTGGCTTCCCGTTTCAGCCCTGCTGGCAGCTTCATACTGAGATTTCCAGTTCCCTTTTTTGGAGGGCTGTTTTTTTTCTACTCAGAGATGTTGTGAATCTAAGCTCTGGGTTGAGATTTGGAAAATCCATGCACATTCCAAGATCTGTTCCTGTGCTTTACTGTACTGTGAGGTGAGGTTGGTAATACCTGCAGTCTGTTCAGGGAACCTCTATTTGTGCCCTGATCTAGGACTCCAGAGAGTGGATGTAAGGGAGGTCTGTAAGGAGTGGTTTGAGGTTTGTTAGATTTATTTTTTTTTAACCCTGCCAGCTGTGATGGCTGCATTTTGCTTACCAGCTGCTGCAGGACTGGAAGGGTTGGACTTGATAACGTGGCCAGCAGGACCAGGGCAGTGACCATCCCTTTGTGCTGAGCACTGCTGAGGTCCCACCTCAAATCCTGGAGTCAATTTTAGATCTCTCACAACAAGAAAGACATTGAGGGACTGGAGCGTGTCCATAGAAGGGAACAGAGCTGGGGAAGAGACTGAAGCACCAGAAGCATTTGAGGGAGCTGGGGGGACTCAGCCTGGAGAAAGGAGGCTCAGGGGGACCTTTTGGCTCTGCACAGCTCCCTGACAGGAGGGTGGAGCCAGGTGGGAGTCAGGCTGTGCTCCCAGGGGTGAAAGGACATGCCCTCAAGCTGTGCTAGAGGAGCTTAAGATTGGATATTGGGAAAATTTCTTCACAGAAAGGATTACAAATTATTGGAACTGGCTGCTTAGGGCAGTGGTGGAGTCACCATCCCTGAAAAGTGTTTAAAAGACGTGGGGATGTGGCACTCAAGGACGTGGTTTGGTGGTGAACGTGGTGCTGAGTTGAGGGTTGGACGTGGTGACCTTAGAGGTGTTTTGCAGCCTCAGTGACTCCCAGAGCAGCCTCTGAAGCTGCCCTGTTGCAGGTGCCCTGGCGTGGAACGCGGACCAGCTGTCGTCGGGGAGCCGGGACAGGATGATCCTGCAGCGGGACATCCGCACCCCGCCCCTGCAGTCCGAGCGGCGCCTCCAGGGACACAGGCAGGAGGTCTGTGGGCTCAAGTGGTCCACGGACCACCAGCTCCTGGCCTCTGGAGGGAACGATAATAAGGTACGTTCCTGCCAGGGGGTCAGGGGAAATGTCACACCTCCTTTCTTTCTAGGGCATGGGGAAATGTCAGGTTGCACCAGGGGCGGTTCAGGTTGGATGTTATTGTATGGCTGGAGGTGTCCAAGGCCAGGCTGGACAGGATGTGCAGCAACCTGGTCTAGTGGAAGGTGTTCCTGCCCATTGCAGGGGATGGAACTAGGTGGGCTTTGAGGTCCCCTCCAACCCAAACCATTGTATGATTCTAAGATTAGGGAAAAATTTCTTCACTGAAAGAGTGGTTAAGCATTGGAACAGGCTGCCCAGAGCAGTGGGGGAGTTGCCATTCCTGGAACTGTTCAAAAAACAAGTGGATAGGGCACTTTGCAGTATGGTTTACTGTGCACTGTGGGATTAGGTCAAAGGTTGGACTTGATCTTAAAGGTCTTTTCCAACCTTAATGGTTCAGTGATTCTTTAAGGATGTTTGGCCTCTCTGAAAAGGACTTTTGTTTTGGTTGTTGGACTATGACCAAACAAAAATCATGCTAAGCTTCTACTCAGTCTTCTCTTCCTAATAAATGAAAAAGGCAAATTTAATTTTGCTTCTGTATTTGGCTAATTAAATTTCTAGCTTGGCTCAGGGGGTTGAGTTCAACAAAGCCACTGCTAAGCTGCCCTTCCTGGCTTTGTTTGGGTAGTGTATGGTCACGTTTGTTGCAGTAATGTTTGTATGCAGCAGGAAGCTGAGGTAGAGCTCTGTGAGTTCTCATACCTGTAGCACAGGCTTGCAGCTCACTGAGCACCATATGGGAGAAGCATCTGTCACAAAAAAGCGGGTTCCAAGCCCTTTGGAGCGGGTTGCTAGGTAGGGAATGTGCCCAGAGCCTGTGTGACAGCATGGTTGGACCGAGTTCCTCCTGCTCAGAATAACTCCTAATGAACTGAGCAGATTTCTGGGTGTGTTCTGGAATGATACAACCAGAAAGGCAACAGCAGGGTCTGAGGCCCCCTTCAGTGACGCTGTTTCTTTAGATTTATTCCCTTACCTTAGAGCCTGTTCCTGCCACGTGGCCTTGGGGTAGGACAGCTCCTCACCTGAGTGTGGTGTCAGGGTGGTTGTGACTGCCCCATCCCTGGAAGTGTTCAAGGCCAGGTCAGATAGGGCTAAGAGCAATCTGGTCTACCAAAAGGTGTCTCTGTCCTTGGCAGGGATTTGAACTGAATGAGCTTTAACCAACCCCAGCCATTCCATGATTCTGTAAAATGCAGAGTGGAGCTGTGCATGTCTGAGCAGAGCTGTGGGAAGTCAGCTTGTTGCCCAGCTGTCCTCATCAGTCCTATTGTGCCTTGTGGGTGCAAAGGACACATGACTGAGGCACAAGTTTGATCGTGTCTCTTCTCTCTGCCAGCTCCTTGTCTGGAATCACTCCAGCCTGAGCCCTGTCCAGCAATACACAGAGCACCTGGCAGCAGTCAAGGCCATCGCCTGGTCCCCACACCAGCACGGGCTGCTGGCCTCGGGGGGGGGCACGGCCGACCGCTGCATCCGCTTCTGGAACACGCTCACGGGGCAGCCCCTGCAGTGCATCGACACCGGCTCCCAGGTGTGCAACCTGGCCTGGTCCAAACACGCCAACGAGCTGGTGAGTCCTGCCCTGTGCCGGGGGGCGTGGCTGAGCCTGAGCCAGGTGTGCCCGGGTGGGCAAGGAGACCAAGGGCATCCTGGCTTGTACCAGCGAGGGTGTTGCCAGCAGGACCAGGGCAGTGACTGCCCGCCCTGTTCTGGGCACTGCTGAGGCACCTCAAGTGCTGGGGTCAGTTTTGGGCCCCTCACAACAAGAAAGACAGTGAGGGGCTGGAGCATGTCTGGAGAAGGAACAGAGCTGGAGAAGGGGCTGGAGCACAAGGCTGATGGGGAGCAGCTGAGGGGGCTCCAGCCTGGAAAGAAAGAGGCTCAGGGGGGACCTTCTCTCACTCTGACAGGAGAGTGGAGCCAGGTGGAATTCAGGCTTTTCTTCCAGGTAACAGGTGACAGCACAAGAAAAAATGGCCTCAAGTTGCACCAGGGGAGGTTTAGATTGGATATTGGGAAAATTTCTTCATGGTGGTCAGGCACTGAAATGGGCTGCCCAGAGCAGTGGTGTAGTCTGTTGGACTTGATGATCTTGGAGGTCTTTTCCAGCCTTAGCAATTACATGATTCTGTGATGCATGTTCCCCTCTCCCCTTTCAGGTGAGCACCCACGGATACTCCCAGAACCAGATCCTCGTCTGGAAATACCCCTCGCTCACTCAAGTAGCAAAGCTCACAGGGCACTCTTACCGAGTCCTGTACCTGGTGAGTGATGGCCGTGGCTCTAGCTGCTCACCTGGCTGTGGGTGTGCTCAGCTGGCACCCAAAGCAGCAGTGCCAGTGGCACCATAAGCTGCCTGGGCGGGAATGTGAACACTCCCCATGAGCAGTGGAAAACTCCATTGCATTTTTGTGCCTGCAAGGGACATTTGGATTTGCTGCTATGGAAATGTGAGGCTTTGTTAATGATAGCAAAGCCTGCCAAACTCTCCTGAGGAAACATCTGAGTTTTCTTCTAAGAAAACTCTTCTGAGCCTGGAGAAGAGATGGCTTCAGGGAGACCTTCCAGTGCCTAAGAGGCTCCAGGAAAGCTGTAGAGGGACTTTGGAAAAGGATCTGGAATAGCAGGACAAGGGAGATAGCTTCAGACTCCCACAGGGTGGGGTTAGATGGGATATTGGGAAGAAATTCTTCCTGGGAGGGTGGGCAGGCCCTGGCACAGGTTGCCCAGAGCAGCTGTGACTGCCCCTGGATCCCTGGCAGTGCCCAAGGCCAGGCTGGACAGGGCTTAGAGCCACCTGGGACAGTGGAAGGGAGAGGAACGAGATTAGCTTTAAGATCCCTTCCAACCCAAGGCATTCTGGGATTCTGTGATTTTCTGGAACACATGCTTCTCTCCTTGCTCCCAGAAGACTTTCACACCTCTTCACTGATGACTGCTGCCCAGGGAATTAAACATTTGTTGCGGGTAATCCTGATCCATCTCATATCTGCTGTTACTGTTACATGGGGGTGTCAGCAGATCACAACAGAGCTGACAAATGCTGATAATGTTTTGGGAGGTGGATCCCAATGGAAGCAATCAATACAGACAGAAAATCCAGTCATACCATCTTCTTGCCTTCAGGCAGGTTGATAATCCTGTGAGGAACAGCCTCAGTTACACATGGCTTGGATTTCTTAACACAAGTACTCTTTCTACAACACTCCCCCCATGTGTTCCACAGCTGCACCCTAAGGTGCCAGTGCCCAAATTGCACCTGAGGCTGCATGAGGCACCTGAAAGCAGAGGTAGCTGGCTTCACCTCGAGTCAGAAGGACAGTTAAATCTCTCCTGCATTCCAACAAAGTCTTGTTTTCAGCCTCAAAAATGTGACAGGTGCTAAAGGTTGTTGTCTTGTCCTTAGGCAATGTCCCCTGATGGGGAGGCCATTGTCACAGGAGCTGGAGACGAAACCTTACGCTTCTGGAACGTCTTCAGTAAAACTCGCTCGACGAAGGTAAGGGCAGGCATGGGGCAGCTGCCTGGGCCAGCTCAGGCCACGCTGCCTCTGCTCTGCTGCTCCTCCCTGATCCCTTCCTGCAGATCAAGGGCTGAGGCAGTGAAGGATTCAGCTTTGCTGAGATTTAAGTGAAAGGTCGTCCTGTGTGCCCAAGGCTGGTGTGACACAACATCCCTCTCCAGGCTGGTCCAGGGCTGCTGAGCAGAGCAGAGCTGAGCCCTCGGGTGGCAGCAGGCTGGGAGAGCTGGGGGTGTCTGGCTGGAGAAGAGAAGGCTCCAGGGAGAGCTCAGAGCCCCTTGCAGGGCCTGGAGGGGCTCCAGGAGAGTTGGAGAGGGACTTTGGACCAGGGCCTGGAGGGACAGGACAAGGGTAAATGGCTTCCCAGTGCCAGAGGGCAGGGTTAGATGGAATATTGGGCAGGAATTGCTCCCTGGGAGGGTGGGCAGGCCCTGGCTTGGGGTGCCCAGAGCAGCTGTGGCTGCCCCTGGATCCCTGGCAGTGCCCAAGGCCAGGCTGGACAGGGCTTGGAGCAACCCATGGCAGAGGGTGGAAGGTGATGAACTTTAAGGCCCCTTGAGGCCCAAACCATTCTGTGATTCCATGATTATCCCCTGCCTCTTTACAAAACCGCTTAAAATTGGGGTTTGGATGAAAATGGGCTCATGGATTCTGCCGGTGACAACTCGGCATCACCAAAAGCAGATTGTGTCTGATGCTCTGAGAGCTTTCTTGGGTGCCTGGCAGAGGGATTTGGAGGAGGGGCCTGGGGCAAGCTGGCATTGCTCCTGGGGGTTCCCCAGTTCTTCTGGAGTACAGCTGCCTGCAGAGTGCTGGGAATGGCACTCTGGCCAGCTGCCAGATGTTACCAACTGGAAGAAACCCATGGGAATATTTATGGTGTTGGACTTTGATTTGTGAGCTGGAATCATGCGCTGAGCTAGAGATACCAGATTAAAAACAAACCAACCCAGAAGCAGGTGGAGTAACAGCTATTTACCCTCTGCTTTGTCTTCCCTTGCCAGGAGTCTGTATCTGTGCTCAACCTCTTCACCAGGATACGATAAACCCCCTCCCTGTGGCCCGGGAACCTACAGCCTGACATTCCAGGATCAGACTGCTCCCTCGGCGTGCATGGACCTCCAGAGCCCAGCCAAGGGGAGGGAGAGCCGTGGGACTGCAGGAGGACCCAGCTCATTAAATATGTGCTTGTGACCCACAGGGCTGGGCAGTATTTGGGATGGGGTGGGGAGGGGAGGGAACTGCCAAAGGTTATTGGATTCATCCTTCATAAAGGGAAACGGGTACAAGAGAAATGTTAACCCAGCATCCTCCAGCTGTCAGGATGGTACTGGGCAGGACTCGTGTGACATGGACCATTGAGACTGGACCCAGGCCATCCCCACTGCCATGGTGTGCCTCCTGCGAGAGAGGAGCATGTCCTTGCTGCTGTGGGAGGGGTTTCACGTGCTGCCCTGTGCCCCAGAGTGGCATCTCTGGAGGCAGGAGCCAGCCAGACTGGTCCGGTACAGCTGGTGCGAGGGGCACAGCTCCAGGCTGGGCATCTAAGGGCTTTGTTCATAGCCTGGCATCCCCATTCCAGGAAGAAACTGGAGAACTGCCTATTTTCCTTTTTTTCCTTTATTTTTCCCCCCAGACAGGTACTGTAGTACTTGACATGATCATTCCATAAGACACCTTGATTTTTTTGGGCATGCTTGAGAGCTGCCTCTGAACAAACACACTTTGGGGCTCTAGACTTTGGAGGAGACTTGAAAAAGCTTCACCTCTAAGGGAGCAGATTTGGGAAGTTCTGCAGTTGCTTTTTCATGTTCAGGGCTGATCCTGGGAGTTACCAGAGAGCAGAAGCAAGGACTTTATGAAAAAAAACCCACCCAATCACCTGTGCATGTGGAGCTTCCTTTGGTGCTGCTGTGTGGGTGCTTGCTCTGGAGTCTCCCTGAGGCCAAAAGCATTTGGGATGTGTTTGAGAAAAAAATAAATCCTAAAGATCTGATTTTTGGGGTGAGCAGGGCCTCTTCTGGCTGGAAGAGGGGTTCTGCTGAAGCGGGGCTGCAGCGCTGCTTTTTGTTATCTCCAAGTCCCACACAGGGCCCTGCTGTTGAGTTTTGGTGTGTGGTTTGGGGTTTTTAGGTTGTGTGGGACGAGAGTTCTGGCTGGTGTTGGAGCCCATGGGGTGTAACACAAATGTTCTGTGTGTGTGTGGTGCTTTTAATTTAAGAGAAGCTGTGAGGCTACACAGCCTGTTCCATCTGACCTGTGCCTCTGTGCCTGCCCAGGCCCTGCCTGCCTCCTGCCCTCTCCCAGCATTGCTTCCTGTTCCCGTGTGGAATTCCCTGGCTGTGTATATAGACTTGTCTTCTCTCTGTAGATTGCATAGGTAATGCTTTCCCTTTCTTTTTTTTCTTTGTTGTTTTGTCTGCTCACCCTTCTTTCTCTAAAACCAGGTGGTAGGAGTATGATTGCCTGTCCCCAGTACCACCAGTATCCTTAGGGTGAACCAGGGTGTGAGAAGGCCAATACAGCCTTGACCACACGTGCCATCACACCAGTGCCTGGATCAGGCTGGTGGTGCTGTGCCTGTGTCACACATTCTGGGAGTCCCTGGTGAGGAGCTGGTGCTGGGAGCCCCCTGGCAGCTCCGAGTCTCCCAGGCCCACAGGCCACTTTGTCATCTCACAGTCTCACTTGCCACCAAAATGGAATTTCCATGGAGTTTCTGAAACACTGAATGCAACTGCTTTAGTGCAGCTGTGGCCGTGGGATGTGAGGCATGGTTTGAAGTCGCCCCCCGGCCTGTCTTGTGTTGTTTGTTCCACTTGTGGGCACTGTTCCACATCACCGTGGGTTGGGAGCACCCCAAAGCACCCAGGAGGTGTTGAGGAGGATCATTCAGCTGGGGAATGGGTTTGAAGTAAAGGGTGATCTGCAGGAAGAGGTGGTCTCTTGGGGGTGTCATCACCTGGGGAAAGGGCTGTTCAGGGGGCTGAGGAGGCTGGTGGCAGTGCTCTGGCTTTTCCTGTTGTGGATTGCCTCCTCCTAAATATGACTGTGCAGACCCCCAGGACACACGGCTTTCTCCTCTGGGAGGGTGTGGGTGCCTGGGCTGGGGGTGCGCAGGAGGTCTCAGCCCACTCTGGAGCAGGAGGGAGCAGGACAGCCAGCTGGAGTGTATGGTTGGGCTCCCCAGTGCCCTGGGGCTCCACTGGAGAGTGGAATTGCCTCTCCCCCTGTGAGGGGGGAACTTCCTTAAGGAGTCCCACAAGATGCTGGGGGGAGTGGCAGTGATGTGGGGTGGGCAGTGCCAGGTGGGCATTGCAGCTGCTGCCTGGTGTTCCCAGAACAGGGATAGCTCCTCATTGCTCTGTCCCCTACCACTGTCCCTTCTTGCCAAGGACTTTCCCAAACTGCATCTCGTGTCCACATCTCGCTTTTCTGTCTGCTTTGGTAGAAGGTTGGCTCATGGTGTCTTCCCTTACTGCACTTGGCAGGGAGGCTGGTGATTGCCAGGCCAGGGTTAGTGATTGCCAGGCCAGGTTAGTGATTGCCAGGCCAGGTTAGTGATTGCCAGGCCAGGGCTGTTCTGTGGCCACATGTGTTGGTGACAGAGCATGGCAGGAACAGGCTGCTCCCCCTGACCTTGCTGTCAGCCCCGTCACCTTCTGTGCCCTGCTGCCAGGCAGGGGCTCCCAGTTGTATCCGTGTGGAGGTGGGTGTGTGCAAGTGTCTCAGGGTGCTCCTGTCACTGTCACTGGCTGCTCAAGAGAGAAAAGGGCAGATCTGGGGTGATGTGTCAGTGTGTGTGACCCGTGGGCACTGGCTCGGGCACAGGATCCTCCCAGAGCTGGGTGACAAAGTCTGTGGCATCGTTGTATCCCAGGTGTCATGTGATGGAAAACAAACGTGGAGCACGCTGTAACTTTTTCATGTAAAGCAATTGAACTGGCATTAAACAGGTTGTGAATTTACTGGGATTGGTCTCCATGGCTCCACTTTGCTTCTCCACAGCAAAGGGTGCAGCAAGTCACCAGAGTCCCCACCCCACATCTGCCGGGTACCAGCTTTCTTGGCACAGATCTCACCTGCAGTTTATTGCTCCCAGCCTCCCGCTCCTGTTTGCTTTCGTGCTGCGGGGAAAGGGCACAGCCCCATCCCTGCCCTGCCATGTGCCCCTTGGCATGGCAGGAAGGAGGAAAAGGGGTCCCTGGCCTGGCACAGCCCCTCCTTGCTGTGGGGCAGCTGCTGGGGTGTAGCTGCAGTGAGGCTGGGGGTGCACAGCCCCTCAGTCCTGCTGTCCCCATGCAGGTGGGACCCTCACGGGGAGGCACCCCCTCCCTGGGCACCTCTCCAGTGGGGTACAACCCTGTGCCTCATTCCAGCCCTTGGGAGGGACATGGAACCCTGGCAGCTCCCTCCCCCAGGGACTGAGGCTGCAGGGACCAGGCCTGCTGCTGGAGACCCCCGGGCTGGGTGGTGTGGGGCAGAGCTGCTCCATGGGGCTGAGCAGCAGGACGAGGAGAGGGAGGATCCCTGACCTTGGCATCCCCCACTGCTGCTGCCCCAGGCACGGAGCTGGGCTGTGGGTCTGAGGAAGGGATGGCCCAGGAAATGGCATAGAGAAAGGAGCTGCCAGTGCCTCCATTCCCCATCTTGGTGCTTGGGAAACACCCAGGGTCCCTTAACTGGCCTAGAAAGGGATTAAGCTCCAGGGCTTTGGGTGGGTCCTTCTGTGGGGTGCAAGTTCTGCTGTGCCCCCAGCTCTGCTCCCACCCCCAGTTTATGCTCAGAACCTGTGGGAACCCATTGTCCCCGCTGTGTACGTGTGACCCTACACCTTCCTGTCAGGTGAGCCCCATCCTAGGGAAGGAGCAGGGTAAGAGCCAGGGCCTGGCCAGCTGCAGGCCCTGGGCCTCCCTGGTGCCCCCCTCACCACCCCTTTCCCCTCTGTCTCCCACTGCTACCATCAACCAGGGCCCCGGGGGGCTGCTCAGGGTCCCTGGACCCCTGGGCCATCAGCACCTGGAGCTGCCTCCCCACACCAGTCAGAATCAAAGCCCCTGGTCCTGCTGTGTCCTGCTGTGTTCTGGGAAATGGGGTGCATGGGGGACTGTTCATGCTCATCCTGTGGCATCTGGCCCAGCAAATAATAAATATTAATATAATACCGATTTTATTAATCTTTATTAATAGAATATTCTGTTCTCTGTGCCCCTGACTTGCCTGGGGCTTGGCCCCCTCTGCCTGCTCCCTCTGGGCAGGGAGGGCTGGCTGGGGGTTGCTGCTGACTCCAGCCCCCCTTCCCTGCTTTCTGCCCCTCTGGGAGCTCCCTGGGTCTCTTCTGCTGCTGCTCAGGGTGGGCAGACAGGGAGAGATGGAGCCTCTCAGCCCGTGGGCTTCCCGGGCATGGTGGGGAGCTGGAAGGCACTTGGTGACGGAGCCCCCCGAGAGGCCAAGGTGGGGCTCAGAGCAGCCCCTGAGCCCCGGCTGGAGCGCTGGTGGTGGTCCTCAGTGGCCTCACGTCTGGTACCTGGGGGGAGGCAGGATGAGGAGGAGTCCCTGCTGGGGACAGAGCCCCCCACGCCCCCCACTCACTGCAGTGACAGGTTGAGGCCTGGCCCAGCCCCCGCGAAGGACAGCTGCTGCTCCAGCTCGGCGATGCGCAGCCCGATGTACCCCGAGGACAGCAGCAGGGCCACCATGCTGGGGACAGGCCGGCGTCAGCCAGGGGCACAGGCTGGCACAGGGGGCAAGGAGCAGTGCCATGGGCACTGTGTGCTCACCCTGGGGTCACGTAGGAACCCCGGCCTGCCAGGGCCACCCCGTGTCAGTAGGGAGGGGGACCAGGGCTGGGAGCAGGTGCTGGGGACTCACATCAGCAGGTAGATGATGATGATGATGTTGACAGAGCTCAGCTGGGGGTTTATCCGGGACCAAAGTGCAGTGGCCCAGGCCCAGAGCACGGCGTGGGGTCTCCCTGCCAGGACAAGGCAGTGTTAGTGGCACTGAGAGTCCGTGCTCAGCTCTGCCAGGGTGTAAACCCCCAGACCATCCCCCCCAGGCCGAGCCCCCTGACCCACCCCAGAGACCACGTCTCTCTGCTGAGGGCACCCATTTGCTGCTGCTGGGAACCAGGCGGGCCACCTCGCCATCCTCATCCTCTGCCTGCCTTGATCCCGGCTTTGGCTCATCTGCAGGTGACCAGAGACACTCGATGAATGCCCCAGCAAGGGGTCTGTGTGTCCTGGGGCACACGGGGCCACAAAGTGCTGATCCTGCACTCCCTGGAGCTGTGGGAGATGCTGGCTGGGGGGCCGAAGGCCGCGTGGTCCCCCCAGACCCTGCGTGTCTGGGGAGGAGCAGAGCCCAGAGCTGCCAGCGGGCACGGATGCGGGCAGGACACGGGCAGGGCTGTGGGCAGGCGAGGAGGGCACCGGGGCCGCTCACCCAGGGGCTCGGGGAGGCTGTTGGGCTCCGGGGTGCTCTGCTCCAGGGCTGACTGGCTCGAGATCTGGAAGAGGACAAGCCCCAGTCATCACGTGTCCCCGAGGTACCTGCCCCACTGCCGCGGGGACATGGGAGGACCTGACGGGACCTGTGTCACCCACCGGAAGGGAGGGTCCTGGGGTCTGTGCTGCCTCGGGCTGGGGCTTTTCATGTTCCCCCCCCCCACACATCTTCCCAGCCACTGCACTCAGCCCACCCCATCCAGGGGGCTGGGACCACCCCTCCTCCTGTTGTACCCGCCTGCCCTCCATTCCCTGCCTTACCTGAGACTTCCCAAGGGTTTGCTCATATCTCACAGAGTCTCGAGGGCTCTGGCCGCTGCCCTGGACAAGGAGAGATGAAGGGAGGTGCCGTGCGATGGATGGATGGAGTCTCCTCCACATCCAGACCCCGCGTACCTGCAGGTGTTTGCACACCGACCTCAGGAGCTGGTACGTGGCCTCTCGCTGGCGCAGCGACACAAAGAGGAACTGCGGGGGAGCGAGAAGGGGATTTGTGGATTTGTGCCAGAGCTGCCCCCTCGGTCACGGCCCAGAGCCCGCGGGGAGCGAGGCGCTCCAGACAGCCCCGGCTGAGGCTGCCCAGCACTGTGCCCGCTCTCACCTTCTCCCCCTTGGCCGTGCGGATGCTGATTGCGTTGGGCACCAGCAGCGCCGTGTTGGTCTTTTTGAGGGCTGAGATGGAAGCGACAGGGACCACGGCCTGTGCCGGGGGGACAGGCTGTGTCACCGTGTTCCCGGCTGCCACCTGTGCCCCTGCCTGCGCCGCCGGCCCCACGCCCGCTCCAGCCCCACCTTGATGTCCTTGAGCAGGAGGTTGGAGTGGAAGCAGATGTGGCGGGAGGACACGTACAGGCGGCCGTGGTAGGGCATTTCTCTCTGCCAGGCGCATGAGAAGCAGCCCAGCAGCACGTCCTGCTCGGCGAGCTCCCCGAAGGCCCGGCGGTAGCTGCTGTCCTGCTTGCTCAGCTGCTGGAGGTCTGGGGTCGGTGCTGGGGGCCGCGAGCATCCTGCAGCCCCTTGCTCCACCCCCGCCTGCCACGGTACCGGGACGAGCCCTCCCTCGGTCCCCGCCCCAAGAGAGCGTCCAGCCGAGCCCATGGGGCTGGCACTGGGGCTGGGGTCCTCCTCCTCAGCTGCGGTACCCCAAGACTCACCGAGGGGGATGGGGGTCCCTGCCTGCCCGTGGCCGCCTGCTCTGTCTCCCTGCAGGGGGGCTCATAGGTCCTGGATCTGGAAGGAGGCATCGGAGGGGGTGACTCGAGGGGCACAGGTGGGATGGGGGGCTGGGGTGCGGGATGTGACCCCACGAGGGGCAGCACCCACCTGGTGAGCTTGGGCTGCTCCAGCTGGGCACCTCCCCTCTCCTCCAGGCTCCGCCACTGCTTCTCCCCCAGCACCTCCCGTCTGCTGCGCCTCAGCTTCCCCGGCATGAGGGATGGGTGCGACAGCCGGGGCAGAGGCGGCACGTTGTGGGGACGGTCTATTCCAGGCGGATCCCAGTGTCACCAACGTGTCACTCCACCGAGGAGGACACAGAGACACGGCTCAGGCCACAGGGGACCGGGACAACAGAGCTCACCCGGTCTCATGACCCCTCTGCCTGTCCCATGGCATCATGTGCTGGCTGCGACCCCCGTGGGCAGCGGGGTGACGGGGAAGGGTGACCCCTGTACCGGCGGGTGGCGGGGACAGCGAGCCCCAGCCGGGGGTGCCGGCGCGGGTGGCGGCCGGTCTGGCTCCAGAGGGGACGGGAAGGCGGCTGCGGCCCCAGACCCCCGTCCCGGGCGGGCCCCGCGCGGTACCTGCTGGGGGGCACAGCCGGGCCCCCGTCC